>NW_026870980.1:0-342025 GCF_033118175.1 Dama dama
AGGGCAGCAGGGAGAGCAAGAGGCCCAACTTGCCCCTAGGTCGGCTCTGCCCCTTCCCACACAGGCCGCCAGCCCAGCAGCTGCCTGACAGACTCTTGCTCCCCCGAGCTCTCTGCTGGTGCAGGGGGCAGGAACAGATGTGTGCATGTGGTTATGCCTTGGCCTGGGAGTGTGTTCCCCCTGCATTGCCCCCAGGCTCAGGGGCAAGGGCCCGGTGAGAGAACCACCCCGTAGGGCTTGTCTCCCGGGCTTGGGAGCATTTGCGTGGCTGGCGGGAACAGCTAGTGGGAATGCTTGCAAACCGGCCTTTGGGGGCAGCCGGGGAAGTCTTCCAAGGGCCGGGAGAGAGCACCACCCCGAAGCGCTTCTCTCCCGTGTTTTGGAGCATTGTGCGTGGCTGGCGGGAACAGCGAGTGGGAGTGATTGCAAACCGGCCTTTGGGGGCAGCCGGGGAGGTCCTCCATGGGCACGGAGAGAACACCACCCCGAAGCGCATTTCTCCAGGTCTTGGGAGCATTGTGCGCGGCTGGCGGGAACAGCGGGCATGGCTTCTTGCAAACCGGACTTTGGAGGCAGCCGGGGAGGTCTTTCAAGGGCCCGGAGTGAGCACCACCCCAAAATGCTTTTCTCCCGGGCTTGGGAGCATTGTGCGTGGCTGGCGGAAGCAGCGGGAATGAGTACTTACAAACGGGCCTTTGGAGGCAGCCGGGGAGGTCTTGAAAGTGCCCGGAGAGAGCACCACCCCGAAGCGCTTTTCTCCCGGGCTTGGGAGCATTGTGCGCGGGTGGCGGGATCAGCAGGCCAGAGTGCTTGAAATCCGGCCTTTGGAGGCAGCTGGGGAGGTCTTCCAGGGCCCGGTGTGAGCACCACCCCAAAATGCTTTTCTCCCGGGCTTGGGAGCATTGTGCGTGGCTGGCGGGAACAGCAGGAAGGAGTCCTTGCAAACTGGCCTTTGGAGGCAGCCGGGGAGGTCTTCCAAGGGCCTGTAGAGAGCACCACCCCGAAGCGCTTTTCTCCCAGGCTTGGGAGCATTGTGCGCGGGGTGGCGGGATCAGCAGGCCAGAGTGCTTGAAATCCGGCCTTTGGAGGCAGCTGGGGAGGTCTTCCAGGGCCCG
The DNA here is from genome assembly GCF_033118175.1 of Dama dama. NCBI lineage: Eukaryota > Metazoa > Chordata > Mammalia > Artiodactyla > Cervidae > Dama > Dama dama. The sequence continues at coordinate 1,116 of NW_026870980.1, forward strand.
GTGTGAGCACCACCCCAAAATGCTTTTCTCCCGGGCTTCGGAGCATTGTGCGCGGCTGGTGGGAACAGCGGGCATGAGAGCTTGCAAACTGGCCATTGGAGGCAGACGGGGAGGTCTTCCAAGGGCTCGGAGAGAGCAGCACCCCGAAGCGCATTTCTCCCGTGATTGGGAGCATTGTGCGCGGCTGGCGGGAACAGCGGGCGGGAGTGCTTGCAAACCGGCCTTTGGAGGCAGCCGGGGAGGTCTTCCAAGTGCCGGGAGAGAGCACCACCCCGAAGCGCTTTTCTACCGGGCTTGGAACATTTGCGCGGATGGCGGAAACAGCGAGTGGGAGTGCTTCCAAACCGGCCTTTGGGGGCAGCCGGGGAGGTCTTCCAAGGGCCCGGAGAGAGCACTACCCCAAAATGCTTTTCTCCCGGGCTTGGGAGCATTGTGCGTGGCTGGCGGAAGCAGCGGGAATGAGTACTTACAAACCGGCCTTTGGAGGCAGCCGGGGAGGTCTTGAAAGTGCCCGGAGAGAACACCACCCCGAAGCGCTTTTCTCCCGGGCTTGGGAGCATTGTGCGCGGCTGGCGGGAACAGCAGGCAGGAGTGCTTGCAAACTGGCCTTTGGAGGCAGCCGGGGCGGTCTTCCAAGGGCCCGGAGTGAGCACCACCCCAAAATGCTTTTCTCTCGGGCTTGGGAGCATTGTGCGCGGCTGGTGGGAACAACGGGCATGAGTGCTTGCAAACCGGCCTTTGGAGGCAGCCGGGGACATCTTCCAAGGGCCCGGAGAGAGCACCACCCCGAAGCACTTTTCTCCCGGGCTTGGGAGCATTGTGCGTGGCTGGCGGGAACAGCAGGAAGGAGTCCTTGCAAACTGGCCTTTGGAGGCAGCCGGGGAGGTCCTCCATGGTCCCGGAGAGAACACCACCCCGATGCGCTTTTCTCCTGGGCTTGGGAGCATTGTGCGCCGGTGGCGGGAACAGCAGGCAGGAATGCTTGCAAATCGGCCTTTGGAGGCAGCCGCGGAGGTCTTCCAAGGGCCGGGAGAGAGCACCACCCCGAAGCACTTTTCACCCGGGCTTGGGAGCATTGTGCGTGCCTGGCTCGAACAGCGGGCGGGAGTGTTGGCAAATCGGCCTTTGGAGGCAGCCGGGGAGGTCTTCCAGTGGGAGAGGGCCGGTTGTGCTCAGAGGCCCCACAGGCCAGGGGCAGGACCCAGCAGGGCCCCTGCCCCTGGCCAGCCTTGCCCAGACCTTCCTGGCCTCCGTGAGTACTGCCCCACGAAGGGGCAGGCTGCGGGGACTGGGTCCAGAACTGCCCGGGCACCTCCACTGGCTCATCCCCGCTGGTGCCTTTCCCCTGGGCCTAGGCCTCGGTTGAGGCATCTTTGGAGAGGAGGTTGATGGCAGGGGCTCTCTCCACACTGCAAGGTGCTGGAGCTCAGAGGGCCTCGTCAGAGGGAAGGGACCAGCAAGCGGCTGGATGCCCAAGACCTTTTGGCCCAGCAGCCTCAGGGCAGCAGGGAGAACAAGAGGCCCAACTTGCCCCTAGGTCGGCTCTGCCCCTTCCCACACAGGCAGCCAGCCCAGCAGCAACCTGGCAGTCTCTGGCTCCCCTGAGCTCTCTGCCGGTGTAGGGGGCAGGAACAGACGTGTGCATGTCGTTCTGCCTTGGCCTGGGAGTGTGGACCCCCTGCCTGGCCCGCAGGCTAAGGGGAAAGGGCCCGGAGAGAGCACCACCCCGAAGTGCTTTTCTCCCGGGCTTGGGAGCATTGTGCGTGCCTGGCGGGAACAGCGGGCGGGAGTGCTTGCAAACCGGCCTTTGGAGGCAGCCGGGGAGGTCTTCCAGCGGGAGAGTGCCGGTTGTGCTCAGAGGCCCCACAGGCCAGGGGCAGGACCCAGCAGTGTCCCTGCCCCTGGCAGCCTTGCCCAGACCTTCCTGGCCTCCGGGGGTACTGGGCCACCAAAGGGGCAGACTGCCGGGACTGGGTCCAGACATGCCCGGGCGCATCCCCAGGCTCATCCCCGCTGGTGCCATTCCCCTGGGCCTAGGCCTCGGTTGAGGCCTCCTTGGAGAGGAGGTTGCTGGCAGGGGCTGTCTCCACACTGCAAGGTGCTGGAGCTCAGAGGGCCTCGTCAGAGGGAAGGGACCAGCAAGGGGATGGATGCCCAAGACCTCTTTGGCCCAGCAGCCTCAGGGCAGCAGGGAGAGCAAGAGGCCCAACTTGCCCCTAGGTCGGCTCTGCCCCTTCCCACACAGGCGGCCATCCCAGCACCTGCCTGACAGACTCTGGCTCCCCCCAGCTCTCTGCCGGTGGAGGGGGCAGGAACAGACGTGTGCATGTGGTTCTGCCTTGGCCTGGGAGTGTGGATCCCCTGCCTGGCCCCCAGGCTCAGGGGCAAGGGCCCGGAGAGAGCACCACCCCGAAGCGCTTTTCTCCCGGGCTTGGGAGCATTGTGCGAGCCTGGCGGGAACAGCGGGCGGGAGTGCTTGCAAACCGGCCTTTGGAGGCAGCCGGGGAGGTTTCCAGCGGGAGAGGGCCGCTTGTGCTCAGAGGCCCCACAGGCCAGGGGCAGGACCCAGCAGGGCCCCTGCCCCTGGCCAGCCTTGCCCAGACCTTCCTGGCCTCCGGGGGTACTGCCCCACCAAGGGGCAGGCTGCGGGGAGTGGGTCCAGACATGCCCGGGCGCCTCCCCAGTCTCATCTCCGCTGGTGCCTTTCCCCTGGGCCTAGGCCTCGGTTGAGGCCTCCTTGGAGAGGAGGTTGCTGGCAGGTGCTGTCTCCACACTGCAAGGTGCTGGAGCTCAGAGGGCCTCGTCAGAGGGAAGGGACCAGCAAGGGGCTGGATGCCCAAGACCTCTTTGGCCCAGCAGCCTCAGGGCAGCAGGGAGAGCAAGAGGCCCAACTTGCCCCTAGGTCGGCTCTGCCCCTTCCCACACAGGCCGCCAGACCAGCAGCTGCCTGGCAGACTGTGGCTCCCCCGAGTTCTCTGCCGGTGCAGGGGGCAGGAACAGACGTGTGCATGTGGTTCTGCCTTGGCCTGGGAGTGTGTTCCCCCTGCATTGCCCCCAGGCTCAGGGGCAAGGGCCCGGTGAGAGCACCACCCCGAAGCGCTTTTCTCCCGGGCTTGGGAGCATTGTGCGCGGGTGGCGGGATCAGCAGGCCAGAGTGCTTGAAATCCGGCCTTTTGAGGCAGCTGGGGAGGTCTTCCAGGGCCCGGTGTGAGCACCACCCCAAAATGCTTTTCTCCCGGGCTTGGGAGCATTGTGCGTGGCTGGCGGGAACAGCAGGAAGGAGTCCTTGCAAACTGGCCTTTGGAGGCAGCCGGGGAGGTCTTCCAAGGGCCTGTAGAGAGCACCACCCCGAAGCGCTTTTCTCCCGGGCTTGGGAGCATTGTGCGCGGGTGGCGGGATCAGCAGGCCAGAGTGCTTGAAATCCGGCCTTTGGAGGCAGCTGGGGAGGTCTTCCAGGGCCCGGTGTGAGCACCACCCCAAAATGCTTTTCTCCCGGGCTTGGGAGCATTGTGCGCGGCTGGTGGGAACAGCGGGCATGAGAGCTTGCAAACTGGCCATTGGAGGCAGACGGGGAGGTCTTCCAAGGGCTCGGAGAGAGCACCACCCCGAAGCGCATTTCTCCCGTGATTGGGAGCATTGTGCGCGGCTGGCGGGAACAGCGGGCGGGAGTGCTTGCAAACCGGCCTTTTCAGGCAGCCGGGGAAGTCTTCCAAGGGCCGGGAGAGAGCACCACCCCGAAGAGCTTTTCTACAGGGCTTGGAACATTTGCCCGGATGGCGGAAACAGCGAGTGGGAGTGCTTCCAAACCGGCCTTTGGGGGCAGCCGGGGAGGTCTTCCAAGGGCCCGGAGAGAGCACCACCCCAAAATGCTTTTCTCTCGGGCTTGGGAGCATTGTGCGTGGCTGGCGGAAGCAGCGGGAATGAGTACTTACAAACCGGCCTTTGGAGGCAGCCGGGGAGGTCTTGAAAGTGCCCGGAGAGAACACCACCCCGAAGCGCTTTTCTCCCGGGCTTGGGAGCATTGTGCGCGGCTGGCGGGAACAGCAGGCAGGAGTGCTTGCAAACTGGCCTTTGGAGGCAGCCGGGGCGGTCTTCCAAGGGCCCGGAGTGAGCACCACCCCAAAATGCTTTTCTCTCGGGCTTGGGAGCATTGTGCGCGGCTGGTGGGAACAACGGGCATGAATGCTTGCCAACCGGTCTTTGGAGGCAGCCGGGGACGTCTTCCAAGGGCCCGGAGAGAGCACCACCCCGAAGCACTTTTCTCCCGGGCTTGGGAGCATTGTGCGTGGCTGGCGGGAACAGCAGGAAGGAGTCCTTGCAAACCGGCCTTTGGAGGCAGCCGGGGAGGTCCTCCATGGGCCCGGAGAGAACACCACCCCGAAGCGCTTTTCTCCCGGGCTTGGGAGCATTGTGCGCGGCTGGCGGGAACAGCAGGCAGGAGTGCTTGCAAACTGGCCTTTGGGGGCAGCCGGGGCGGTCTTCCAAGGGCTCGGAGTGAGCACCACCCCAAAATGCTTTTCTCTCGGGCTTGGGAGCATTGTGCGCGGCTGGTGGGAACAACGGGCATGAGTGCTTGCAAACCGGCCTTTGGAGGCAGCCGGGGAGGTCTTCCAAGGGCCGGGAGAGAGCACCACCCCGAAGCACTTTTCTCCCGGGCTTGGGAGCATTGTTCGTGCCTGGCTCGAACAGCGGGCGGGAATGTTGGCAAATCGGCCTTTGGAGGCAGCCGGGGAGGTCTTCCAGTGGGAGAGGGCCGGTTGTGCTCAGAGGCCCCACAGGCCAGGGGCAGGACCCAGCAGGGCCCCTGCCCCTGGCCAGCCTTGCCCAGACCTTCCTGGCCTCCGTGGGTACTGCCCCACGAAGGGGCAGGCTGCGGGGACTGGGTCCAGAACTGCCCGGGCGCCTCCACTGGCTCATCCCCGCTGGTGCCTTTCCCCTGGGCCTAGGCCTCGGTTGAGGCCTCCTTGGAGAGGAGGTTGCTGGCAGGGGCTGTCTCCACACTGCAACGTGCTGAAGGTCAGAGGGCCTCGTCAGAGGGAAGGGACCAGCAAGGGGCTGGATGCCCAAGACCTCTTTGGCCCAGCAGCCTCAGGGCAGCAGGCAGAGCAAGAGGCCCAACTTGCCCCTAGGTCGGCTCTGCCCCTTCCCACACAGGCGGCCAGCCCAGCAGCTGCCTGACAGACTCTGGCTCCCCCGAGCTCTCTGCCGGTGCAGGGGGCAGGAACAGACGTGTGCATGTGGTTCTGCCTTGGCCTGGGAGTGTGGACCAACTGCCTGGCCCCCAGGACCAGGGGCAAGGGCCTGGAGAGAGCACCACCCCGAAGCGATTTTCTCCCGGGCTTGGGAGCACTGTGCGTGCCTGGTGGGAACAGCGGGCGGGAGTGTTTGCAAACCGGCCTTTGGAGGCAGACGGGGAGGTCTTCCAGCGGGAGAGGGCCGGTTGTGCTCAGAGGCCCCACCGGCCAGGGGCAGGACCCAGCAGGGCCCCTGCCCCTGTCCAGCCTTGCCCAGACCTTCCTGGCCTCCGGGGGTACTGCGCCACCAAGGGGCAGGCTGCGGGGACTGGGTCCAGACATGCCCGGGTGCCTCCCCAGCCTCATCCCCGCTGGTGCCTTTCCCCTGGGCCTAGGGCTCGATTGAGGCCTCCTTGGAGAGGAGGTTGATGGCAGGGGCTGTCTCCACACTGCAAGGTGCTGGAGCTCAGAGGGCCTCGTCAGAGGGCAGGGACCAGCAAGGGGCTGGATGCCCAAGACCTCTTTGGCCCAGCAGCCTCAGGGCAGCAGGGAGAGCAAGAGACCCAACTTGCCCCTAGGTCGGCTCTACCCCTTCCCACACAGGCCGCCAGCCCAGCAGCTGCCTGACAGACTCTGGCTCCCCCGAGCTCTCTGCTGGTGCAGGGGGCAGGAACAGACGTGTGCATGTGGTTCTGCCTTGGCCTGGGAGTGTGTTCCCCCTGCATTGCCCCCAGGCTCAGGGGCAAGGGCCCAGTGAGAGAACCACCCCAAAGCGCTTGTCTCCCGGGCTTGGGAGCATTTGCGTGGCTGGCGGGAACAGCTAGTGGGAATGCTTGCAAACCGGCCTTTGGGGGCAGCCGGGGAAGTCTTCCAAGGGCCGGGAGAGAGCACCACCCCGAAGCGCTTCTCTCCCGTGTTTTGGAGCATTGTGCGTGGCTGGCGGGAACAGCGAGTGGGAGTGATTGCAAACCGGCCTTTGGGGGCAGCCGGGGAGGTCCTCCATGGGCACGGAGAGAACACCACCCCGAAGCGCATTTCTCCAGGTCTTGGGAGCATTGTGCGCGGCTGGCGGGAACAGCGGGCATGGCTTCTTGCAAACCGGACTTTGGAGGCAGCCGGGGAGGTCTTTCAAGGGCCCGGAGTGAGCACCACCCCAAAATGCTTTTCTCCCGGGCTTGGGAGCATTGTGCGTGGCTGGCGGAAGTAGCGGGAATGAGTACTTACAAACGGGCCTTTGGAGGCAGCCGGGGAGGTCTTGAAAGTGCCCGGAGAGAGCACCACCCCGAAGCGCTTTTCTCCCGGGCTTGGGAGCATTGTGCGCTGCTGGCGGGAACAGCAGGCGGGAGTGCTTGCAAACTGGCCTTTGGATGCAGCCGGGGAGGTCTTCCAAGGGCCCGGAGTGAGCACCACCCCAAAATGCTTTTCTCCCGGGCTTGGGAGCATTGTGCACGGCTGGTGGGAACAACGGGCATGAGTGCTTGCAAACCGGCCTTTGGAGGCAGCCGGGGACGTCTTCCAAGGGCCCGGAGAGAGCACCACCCCGAAGCACTTTTCTCCCGGGCTTGGGAGCATTGTGTGTGGCTGGCGGGAACAGCAGGAAGGAGTCCTTGCAAACTGGCCTTTGGAGGCAGCCGGGGAGGTCTTCCAAGGGCCTGTAGAGAGCACCACCCCGAAGCGCTTTTCTTCCTAGCTTGGGAGCATTGTGCGCGGGTGGCGGGATCAGCAGGCCACAGTGCTTGAAATCCGGCCTTTGGAGGCAGCTGGGGAGGTCTTCCAGGGCCCGGTGTGAGCACCACCCCAAAATGCTTTTCTCCCGGGCTTGGAAGTATTGTGCGCGGCTGGTGGGAACAGCGGGCATGAGAGCTTGCAAACTGGCCATTGGAGGCAGACGGGGAGGTCTTCCAAGGGCTCGGAGAGAGCACCACCCCGAAGCGCTTTTCTCCCGTGATTGGGAGCATTGTGCGCGGCTGGCGGGAACAGCGGGCGGGAGTGCTTGCAAACCGGCCTTTGAAGGCAGCCGGGGAGGTCTTCCAAGTGCCGTGAGAGAGCACCACCCCGAAGCGCTTTTCTCCCGGGCTTGGAACATTTGCCCGGATGGCGGGAACAGCGAGTGGGAGTGCTTCCAAACCGGCCTTTGGGGGCAGCCGGGGAGGTCTTCCAAGGGCCCGAAGAGAGCACCACCCCAAGATGCTTTTCTCCCGGGCTTGGGAGCATTGTGCGTGGCTGGCGGAAGCAGCGGGAATGAGTACTTACAAACCGGCCTTTGGAGGCAGCCGGGGTCTTGAAAGTGCCCGGAGAGAACACCACCCCGAAGCGCTTTTCTCCCGGGCTTGGGAGCATTGTGCGCGGCTGGCGGGAACAGCAGGCAGGAGTGCCTGCAAACTGGCCTTTGGAGGCAGCCGGAGAGGTCTTCCAAGGGCCCGGAGTGAGCACCACCCCAAAATGCTTTTCTCCCGGGCTTGGGAGCATTGTGCGTGGCTGGCGGGAACAGCAGGAAGGAGTCCTTGCAAACCGGCCTTTGGAGGCAGCCGGGGAGGTCCTCCATGGGCCCGGAGAGAACACCACCCCGATGCGCTTTTTTCCAGGGCTTGGGAGCATTGTGCGCCGGTGGCGGGAACAGCAGGCAGGAGTGCTTGCAAACCGGCCTTTGGAGGCAGCCGCGGAGGTCTTCCAAGGGCCAGGAGAGAGCACCACCCCGAAGCGCTTTTCTCCAGGGCTTGGGAGCATTGTGCGTGCCTGGCACGAACAGCGGGCGGGAGTGTTGACAACTCGGCCTTTGGAGGCAGCCGGGGAGGTCTTCCAGCGGGAGAGGGCCGGTTGTGCTCAGAGGCCCAACAGGCCAGGGGCAGGACCCAGCAGGGCCCCTGCCCCTGGCCAGCCTTGCCCAGACCTTCCTGGCCTCCGTGGGTACTGCCCCACCAAGGGGCAGGCTGCGGGGACTGGGTTCAGAACTGCCCGGGCGCCTCCCCAGGCTCATCCCCGCTGGTGCCTTTCCCCTGGGCCTAGGCCTCGGTTGAGGCCTCTTTGGAGAGGAGGTTGCTGGCAGGGGCTGTCTCCACACTGCAAGGTGCTGGAGCTCAGAGGGCCTCCTCAGAGGGAAGGGACCAGCAAGGGGCTGGATGCCCAAGATCTCTTTGGCCCAGCAGCCTCAGGGCAGCAGGGAGAGCAAGAGGCCCAACTTGCCCCTAGGTCGGCTCTGCCCCTTCCCACACAGGCAGCCAGCTCAGCAGCAGCCTGGCAGTCTCTGGCTCCCCCGAGCTCTCTGCCGGTGCAGGGGGCAGGAACAGACGTGTGCATGTGGTTCTGCCTTGGCCTGGGAGTGTGGACACCCTGCCTGGCCCCCAGGCTCAGGGGAAAGGGCCCGGAGAGAGCACCACCCCGAAGCGCTTTTCTCCCGGGCTTGGGAGCATTGTGCGTGCCTGGCGGGAACAGTGGGCAGGAGTGCTTGCAAACCAACCTTTGGAGGCAGCCGGGGAGGTTTCCAGCGGGAGAGGGCCGCTTGTGCTCAGAGGCCCCACAGGCCAGGGGCAGAAGCCAACAGGGCCCCTGCCCCTGGCCAGCCTTGCCCAGACCTTCCTGGCCTCTGGGGGTACTGCCCCACCAAGGGGCAGGCTGCGGGGACTGGGTCCAGACATGCCCGGGCGCCTCCCCAGGCTCATCTCCGCTGGTGCCTTTCCCCTGGGCCTAGGCCTCGGTTGAGGCCTCCTTGGAGAGGAGGTTGCTGGCAGGGGCTCTCTCCACACTGCAAGGTGCTGGAGCTCAGAGGGCCTCGTCAGAGGGAAGGGACCAGCAAGGGGCTGGATGCCCAAGACCTCTTTGGCCCAGCAGCCTCAGGGCAGGAGGGAGAGCAAGAGGCCCAACTTGCCCCTAGGTCGGCTCTGCCCCTTCCCACACAGGCCGCCAGACCAGCAGCTGCCTGGCAGACTGTGGCTCCCCCGAGCTCTCTGCCGGTGCAGGGGGCAGGAACAGACGTGTGCATGTGGTTCTGCCTTGGCCTGGGATTGTGTTCCCCCTGCATTGCCCCAGGCTCAGGGGCAAGGGCCAGGAGAGAGCACCACCCCAAACCGCTTTTCTCCCGGGCTTGGGAGCATTGTGCGTGCCTGGCGGGAACAGCGGGCGGGAGTGTTGGCAAACCGGCCTTTGGAGACAGTCGGGGAGGTCTTCCAGCGGGAGAGGGCCGGTCGTGCTCAGAGGCCCCACAGGCCTGGGGCAGGACCCAGCAGGGCCCCTGCCCCTGGCCAGCCTTGCCCAGACCTTCCTGGCCTCCGGTGGTACTGCCCAACCAAGGGGCAGGCTGCGGGGACTGGGTCCAGACATGCCCGGGCGCCTCCCCAGGCTCTTCCCCGCTGGTGCCTTTCCCCTGGGCCTAGGCCTCGGTTGAGGCCTCCTTGTTGAGGAGCTTGCTGGCAGGGGCTGTCTACACACTGCGAGGTGCTGGAGCTCAGAGGGCCTCGTCAGAGGGAAGGGACCAGCAAGGGGCTGGATGCCCAAGGCCTCTTTGGCCCAGCAGCCTCAGGGCAGCAGGGAGAGCAAGAGGCCCAACTTGCCCCTAGGTCGGCTCTGCCCCTTCCCACACAGGCAGACAGCCCAGCAGCTGCCTGGCAGACTCTGGCTCCCCCGAGCTCTCTGCCGGTGCAGGGGCAGGAACAGACGTGTGCATGTGGTTCTGACTTTTCCTGGGAGTGTGGAACCCCTGCCTGTCCCCAGGCTCAGGGGCAAGGGCCCGGAGAGAGCACCACCCCGAAGCGCGTTTCTCACGGGCTTGGGAGCATTGTGCGCGCCTGGTGGGAACATTGGGTGGGAGTGCTTGAAAACCGGCCTTTGGAGGCAGCCGGGGACGTCCTCCAAGAGCCCGGAGAGAGCACAACCCGAAAATGCTTTTCTCCCTGGATGGGAGCATTGTGCGCGTCTGGCGGGAACAGCGGGCATGAGTGCTTGCAAACCGGCCTTTGGAGGCAGCCGGGGAGGTCTTCCAAGGGCCCGGAGAGAGCACCACCCCGAAGCGCTTTTCTACCGGGCGTGGGAGCATTGTGCGCGTCTGGCGGGAACAGCGGGCGGGAGTGCTTGCAAACCGGCCTTTGGAGGCAGCCGGGGAGGTCTTCCAAGGGCCCGGAGTGAGCACCACCCCAAAATGCTTTTCTCCCGGGCTTGGGAGCATTGTGCGCGTTTGTCGGGAACAGCGGGCATGAGTGCTTGCAAACAGGCCTTTGGAGGCAGCCGGGGAGATCTTCCAAGGGCCCGCAGTGAGCACGACCCCGAAGCGCTTTTCGCCCGGGCTTGGGAGCATTGTGCGCGGCTGGAGGGAAAAGCGGGCGGGTGTGCTTGAACCCGGCCTTTGGAGGCAGCCGGGAAGGTCTTCCAAGGACCCAGAGTGAGCACCACCCAAAATGCTTTTCTCCCGGGCTTGGGAGAATTGTGCGCGGTTGTCGGGAACAGCGGGAATGAGTACTTGCAAACCGGCCTTTGGAGGCAGCCGGGGCGGTCTTCCAGCGGGAGAGGGCAGGTTGTGCTCATGGCAACAGGGAGAGCAAGAGGCCCAACATGCCCCTAGGTAGGCTCTGCCCCTTCCGACACAGGCGGCCAGCCCAGCAGCTGCCTGACAGACTCTGGCTCCCCCGAGCTCTCTGCCGGTGCAGGGGGCAGGAATAAACGTGGGCATGTGGTTCTGCCTTGGCCTGGGAGTGTGTTCCCCCTGCATTGCACCCAGGCTCAGGGGCAAGGGCCCGGAGAGAGCACCACCCCGAAGCGCTTTTCTCCCAGGCTTGGGATCATTGTGCGTGCCTGGCGGGAACAGCGGGCGGGAGTTTTGGTAAACCGGCCTTTGGAGGCAGCCGGGGAGGTCTTCCAGCGGGAGAGGGCCGGTTGTGCTCAGAGGCCCCACAGGCCAGGGGCAGGACCCTGCAGGGCCCCTGCCCCTGTCCAGCATTGCCCAGACCGTCCTGGCCTCCGGGGGTACTGCCCCACCAAGGGCAGGCTGCGGGGACTGGGTCCGACATGCCCGGGCGCCTCCTCAGGCTCATCCCAGCTGGTGCATTTCCCTTGGGCCTAGGCTCGGTTGAGGCCTCCTTGGAGAGTCGGTTGCTGGCAGGGGCTGTCTCCACACTGCAAGGTGCTGGAGCTCAGAGGGCCTCGTCAGAGGGAATGGACCAGCAAGGGGCTGGATGCCCAAGACCTCTTTGGCCCAGCAGCCTCAGGGAAGCAGGGAGAGCAAGAGGCCCAACTTGCCCCTAGGTCGGCTCTGCCCCTTCCCACACAGGCGGCCAGCCCAGCAGCTGCCTGGCAGACTCTGGCTCCCCCGAGCTCTCTGCCGGTGCAGGGGGCAGGAACAGACGTGTGCATGTGGTTCTGCCTTGGCCTGGGAGTGTGGACACCCTGCCTGGCCCCCAGGCTCAGGGGCAAGGGCCCGGAGAGATCACCACCCCGAAGCGCTTTTCTCCTGGACTTGGGAGCACTGTGTTCGCTGGTGGGAACAGCGGGTGGGAGTGCTTGCAAACCGGCCTTTGCAGGCAGCCGGGGAGGTCTTCCAGCCGGAGAGGGCTGGTTGAGCTCAGAGGCCCCACAGGCCAGGGGCAGGACCCAGCAGGGCCCCTGCCCCTGGCCAGCCATGCCCAGACCTACCTGGCCTCCGCGGGTACTGCCCCACCAAGGGGCAGGCTGCGGGGAATGGGTCCAGACATTCCCGGGCGCCTCCCCTGGCTCATCCCTGCTGGTGCCTTTCCCCTGGGCCTAGGCCTCGGTTGAGGCCTCCTTGGAGAGGCGGTTGCTGGCAGGGGCTGTCTCCACACTGCGAGGTGCTGGAACTCAGAGGGCCTCGTCAGCGGGAAGGGACCAGCAAGGGGCTGGATGCCCAAGACCTCTTTGGCCCAGCAGCCTCAGGGCAGCACACGTGATTCACACATGATTCCCATATGATTCCCACGTGATGCACAGTTTTTCACACGTGATTTCCACGTGACGCACACGTATTTCACACGTGATTCTTACATAATGCCTACGTGATTGACACGTGATTATCACGTTAAACACATGTGATTTCCACGTGATTCACACGTGATTTCGACGTGTCGCACATGTGACTCACAGGTGATTCCCACGTGACGCAGACGTGATTGACATGTGAATCCCACGTGATACACACGTGGTTTCCTCGTGATGCACACGTGACACACACGTGATTCACATGTTTTTCCCACGTGATGCACACGTGATTCCCACGTGATTTCCACGTGATGCACAGGTGACTGACACGTGATTTCCACGTGACGCACTAGTGATTCACAAGTGATTCCCACGTGATGCACACGTGATTCCGAGATTATTTCCACGTGACGCACACGTGATTTCCACGTGATTCCCACGTGACACACACGTGATTCAGACGTGATTCCCACGTGATGCACACGTGTTTCACATGTAATTTCCACGTGATGCACACGTGACTCACAGGTGATTCCCACGTGACGCACATCTGATTCCCACGTGATGCACACGTGATTCCCACGTGATGCACACGTAATTCACTCGTGATTCACACGTGACGCACACGTGATTCACACGTGATTCCCACGTGATGCACACTCCTTGAGACTGAAACTCAGGGTCCCTGTCACATACCTATAGCTGAAAGCAGCCTCCTGTTCAGGTGCTTGTGGAAAGTTGGTATTCCTCTAGAGTCGAAGCCATGTACTAAGCTCTCATCTCTAGTTGATTTGGGGTACACGGAGCTCTTTCTTGTTGCTATAGTGACCTCAGGATCCCTCTAGACCTGAGACAAGGTTCCTGGGGTTTCTCTGGAGTGCCATCTAGGAAATCAAGTCTCCTTTCAAGTTTTATGTGGAATATGGAATTTCTCTGCACGCAATGCAGCGGATTCGTGCCTAATCTAGCGGCAAAGGGGAAGTCTCATATCTCTTCTCAAGTTGTGGTGGGAACCTGGGGTATATTCTCAAGGTACAACAGGGATGCCCGTTCAAAACTCGGATTTGTTAAGTGATGTCAGGATTCCTGTCTAGTTAAGAGGGACACTTGTGTGCCACGTGTGCGTCAGTGTGCGTCACGTGGGAATGACGTGTCAATCACGTGAGAGACACGTGTGAATCAAGTGAGTGTCAAGTGTGTATCACGTGTGCACCACTTGTGCGTCTCGTGTGTCACCAGTGTGTCACGTGGGAATCACGTGTGCGTCAAGTGTGAATCACGTGGGAATCAAGTTTGCATCACGTGGGAATCACGTGTTCTTCACGTGTGCGTCACGTGTGAATCACGAGTGCATCACGTTGGAATCAAGTGTTCTTCACGTGTGCATCACGAGGGAATCACGTGTTCTTCACGTGTGCATCACGTGTGAATCACGTGTGCGTCACCTGGGAATCACTAGTGAATTACGTGTGCATCACGTGGAAATCACGTGTGAATCACATGTGCTTCACATGGGAATCACGTGTGAAACACGTGTGCGTCACCTGGGAATCATGTGGGAATCACGTGTGCATCATGTGGGAATCACGTTTCATTCAGGTTTCATTCAGGTGTGCATCGTGTGGGAATCACGTGGAAATCACGTGTCATTCACGGGTGAATCACGTGGGAAACATGTGCCTCACGTGGGAGTCACGTGTGAATCACGTGTGCATCACGTTTGAATCACGTGGGTATCACGAGTGTGTCATGCGGGAATCATTTGCGAATCACGTGTGTGTCACCTGTCCATCGCGTGGGAATCACGTGTAAATCACGTGTCCGTCACTTGCGAATCACGTGTGCATCATGTGGGAATCACGTGTGCGTCACATGTGAATCACGTGTGCGTCATGCAGGAATCACATGAGAATCACCTGTGCGTCACGTGGAAGTCAGTTGGGAATCACCTGTGAATTACGTGTGCATCACGTGGAAATCACGTGTGAGTCAGGTGTGCATCACATTGAAATCACGTGTGAACCACGTGTGCGTCACGTGGGAATCACGTGGGAATAACATGGGAATCACATGTGTGCCACGTGGAAATCACGTGCGCGTCACGTGGGAATCACGTGTGAAACACGTGTGAGTCACGTGTGCATCACGTGGGAATCACGTGTGTGTCACGTGTGCATCACGTGTAAATCATGTGTGAATCACGTGTGCATCACTTGGGAATCATGTGTGAGTCACGTGTGCGTCACGTGGAAATCACGTGTGAATCACGTGTGCGTCACCTGGGAATCACGAGTGAATTACGTGTGCATCACGTTTGAATCACGTGGGTATCACGAGTGTGTCATGCGGGAATCATTTGCGAATCACGTGTGTGTCACCTGTCCATCGCGTGGGAATCACGTGTAAATCACGTGTCCGTCACTTGCGAATCACGTGTGCATCACGTGGGAATCACGTGTGCGTCACATGTGAATCACGTGTGCGTCATGCAGGAATCACATGAGAATCACCTGTGCGTCACGTGGAAGTCAGTTGGGAATCACCTGTGAATTACGTGTGCATCACGTGGAAATCACGTGTGAGTCAGGTGTGCATCACATTGAAATCACGTGGGAACCACGTGTGCGTCACGTGGGAATCACGTGGGAATAACATGGGAATCACATGTGTGTCACGTGGAAATCACGTGCGCGTCACGTGGGAATCACGTGTGAAACACGTGTGAGTCACGTGTGCATCACGTGGGAATCATGTGTGAGTCACGTGTGCGTCACGTGGAAGTCACGTGTGAATCACGTGTGCGTCACCTGGGAATCACGAGTGAATTACGTGTGCATCACGTGGAAATCACGTGTGAATCACATGTGCTTCACATGGGAATCACGTGTGAAACACGTGTGCGTCACCTGGGAATCATGTGGAAATCACGTGTGCATCATGTGGGAATCACGTTTCATTCAGGTTTCATTCAGGTGTGCATCGTGTGGGAATCACGTGGAAATCACGTGTCATTCACGGGTGAATCACGTGGGAAACATGTGCCTCACGTGGGAGTCACGTGTGAATCACGTGTGCATCACGTTTGAATCACGTGGGTATCACGAGTGTGTCATGCGGGAATCATTTGCGAATCACGTGTGTGTCACCTGTCCATCGCGTGGGAATCACGTGTAAATCACGTGTCCGTCACTTGCGAATCACGTGTGCATCACGTGGGAATCACGTGTCAGTCACGTGTGCATCACGTGGGAATCACGTGTCCATCCCACGGGAATCACGTGTCCATCCCGTGGGAATCACGTGTGCATCACGTGGGAATCACGTGTCAGTCACGTGTGCATCACGTGGAAATGAGGTGTGCTTCATGTGGGAATCACGTGGGAATCACGTGTCCATCCCGTGGGAATCACGTGTGAACCACGTGTTAATTACGTGTCATTCACGTGTGCGTCATGAGGGAATCACGTGTGAAACACGTGTGAGTCACGTGTGCATCACGTGGGAATCACGTGTCATTCACATGTGCGTGACGGGGAAATCACGTGTGAAACACCTGTGCGTCACGTGTGAATCATGTCTGAATCACATGCAAGTCAAAAGGTAATCACGTGTAAATCACGTGTGCGTCACGTGGGAATTACGTGTGTGTCATGTGGGAATCATTTGCGAATCATGTGTGCATCACGTGGGAGTCACGTGGGAATCACGTGTGAATCACGTGTGCGTCACGGGGAAATCACATGTCAGTCACGTGTGCATCACGTGGGAATCACGTGTACGTCATGGGGGAATCAGTATGGAATCACGTGTACGTCGCGTGGGAATCACGTGTAAATCACGTGTGCATCACGTGGAAATCACGTGGGAATCACGTGCGCGTCACGTGGGAATAACGTGTGAAACACGTGTGTGTCACGTGTGCATTCCATGGAAATCACGTGTGAAACACCTGAGTCACGTGGGCATCACGTGGAAATCAGGTGTGAAACACGTGTGCGTCACGTGGGAATAATGTGGGAATCACGTGTGCGTCACGTGGAAATCAGGTGTAAGTCACGTGTGCATCACATAGGAGTCACGTGTGTGTCACGGGGGAATCACGTGTGAATCACGTGTTCGTCACGGGGGAATCACATGTGAAATACGTGTGCGTCACGGGGGAATCACTTGTGAATCACGTGTGCGTCACGGGGGAATCACGGGTGAATCACGTGTGCGTCACGTGTGCATCACGTGGGAATCACGTGTGATTCACGTGTGCGTCACGTGGGAATCACATGTGAAAAAGGTGTGAGTCACGTGTGCATCACATGGGAATCACGTGGGAATCACGTGTGCGTCATGCGGGAATCATTTGCGAATCACGTGTGTGTCACGTGAAAATCACATGTGAATCACGTGGAAATCACGTGTAAGTCAAGTGTGCATCATGTGCGAATCACGTGTGAAACACGTGTGTGTCACGTGTGAATCACGTCTGAATCAAGTGCACGTCACATGGGAATCACGTGTGAATCACGTGTGCAAAACGTGGGAATCACGTGTCATTCAGGTTTCATTCACGTGTGCATCATGTGGGAATCACGTGGGAATCGCGTGTCATTTACGGGTGAATCACATGGGAATCACGTGTGCCTCACATGGGAGTCACGTGTGTGTCACGTGTGCATCACGTGGGAATCACGTGTGAAACACGTGTGCGTCATGCGGGAATCATTTGGGAATCTCGTGTGTGTCACGTGTGCATCACGTGTGCATCACGTGGGAATCACGTGTGAATCACGTGTGCATCACACGCGAATCACGTGTGCATCACCGTGGGAATCACGTGTCAGTCACGTGTGCATCACGTGGTAATCACGTATGCCTCATGTGGGAATCACGGGGGAATCACGTGTCCATCCCGTGGGAATCACATGTGCATCACGTGGGAATCACGTGTCAGTCACGTGTGCATCACGTGTGAATCACGTGTGCATCCTGTGGGAATCACGTGTGCATCACGTGGGAATCACGTGTCAGTCACGTGTGCATCACGTGTGAATCACGTGTGCATCCTGTGGGAATCACATGTGCATCACGTGGGAATCACCTGTGCCTCATGTGGGAAACACGTGGGAATCACGTGTGCATCCTGTGGGAATCACGTGTGCATCCCGTGGGAATCACGTGTGCATCACCTGGTAATCACGTGTGCCTCATGTGGGAATCACGTGTGCGTCACATGTGAATCACGTGTGCGTCATGCAGGAATCACATGAGAATCACCTGTGCGTCACGTGGAAGTCAGTTGGGAATCACCTGTGGATTACGAGTGCATCACGTGGAAATCACGTGTGAGTCAGGTGTGCATCACGTTGAAATCACGTGTGAACCACGTGTGCGTCACGTGGGAATCACGTGGGAATAACATGGGAATCACCTGTGTGTCACGTGGAAATCACGTGTGCGTCACGTGGGAATCACGTGTGAAACACGTGTGAGTCACGTGTGCATCACGTGGGAATCACGTGTGTGTCACGTGCGCATCACGTGTAAATCATGTGTGAATCACGTGTGCATCACTTGGGAATCATGTGTGAGTCACGTGTGCGTCACGTGGAAATCACGTGTGAATCACGTGTGCGTCACCTGGGAATCACGAGTGAATTACGTGTGCATCACGTGGAAATCACGTGTGAATCACATGTGCTTCACATGGGAATCACGTGTGAAACACGTGTGCGTCACCTGGGAATCATGTGGGAATCACGTGTGCATCATGTGGGAATCACGTTTCATTCAGGTTTCATTCAGGTGTCATCGTGTGGGAATCACGTGGAAATCACGTGTCATTCACGGGTGAATCACGTGGGAAACATGTGCCTCGCGTGGGAGTCACGTGTGAATCACGTGTGCATCACGTGTGAATCACGTGGGTATCACTAGTGTGTCATGCGGGAATCATTTGCGAATCACGTGTGTGTCACCTGTCCATCGCGTGGGAATCACGTGTAAATCACGTGTCCGTCACTTGCGAATCACGTGTGCATCACGTGGGAATCACGTGTCAGTCACGTGTGCATCACGTGGGAATCACGTGTGCGTCATGTGGGAGTCACGTGGGAATCACGTGTCCATCCCACGGGAATCACGTGTCCATCCCGTGGGAATCACGTGTCCATCACGTGGGAATCACGTGTCAGTCACGTGTGCATCACGTGGGAATGACGTGTAGTTCATGTGGGAATCACGTGGGAATCACGTGTCCATCCCGTGGGAATCACGTGTGAATCACGTGTTAATCACGTGTCATTCACGTGTGCGCCACGAGGGAATCACGTGTGAAACACGTGTGAGTCACGTGTGCATCACGTGGGAATCACGTGTGTGTCACGTGCGCATCACGTGTAAATCATGTGTGAATCACGTGTGCATCACTTGGGAATCATGTGTGAGTCACGTGTGCGTCACGTGGAAATCACGTGTGAATCACGTGTGCGTCACCTGGGAATCACGAGTGAATTACGTGTGCATCACGTGGAAATCACGTGTGAATCACATGTGCTTCACGTGGGAATCACGTGTGAAACACGTGTGAGTCACGTGTGCATCACGTGGGAATCACGTGTGCCTCATGTGGGAATCACTTGTGTATCCCGTGGGAATCACGTGTGCATCACATGTGCGTCACGAGGAAATCACATGTCAGTCACGTGTGCATCACGTGGGAATCACGTGTGCGTCACGGGGGAATCACGTGTGAATCACGTGTTCGTCACGGGGGAATCACGTTTGAAATACGTGTGCGTCACGGGGGAATCACTTGTGAATCACGTGTGCGTCACGGGGGAATCACGGGTGAATCACGTGTGCGTCACGTGTGCATCACGTGGAAATCACGTGTGATTCACGTGTGCGTCATGCGGGAATCATTTGCGAATCACGTGTGTGTCACTTGTGAATCACGTCTGAGTCACGTGTGCGTCACGTGGGAATAACGTGGGAATCACGTGTGTGTCACGTGAAAATCACATGTGAATCACGTGGAAATCACGTGTAAGTCAAGTGTGCATCACGTGGGAATCACGTGTGAATCACGTGTGCATCACACGCGAATCACGTGTACATCAGCGTGGGAATCACTTGTGCATCACGTGGCAATCACGTGTGCCTCATGTGGGAATCACGTGGGAATCACGTGTCAGTCACGTGTGCATCACGTGTGATCACGTGTGCATCCTGTGGGAATCACGTGTGCATCACGTGGGAATCACCTGTGCCTCATGTGGGAAACACGTGGGAATCACGTGTGCATCCTGTGGGAATCACGTGTGCATCCCGTGGGAATCACTTGTGCATCACGTTGAAATCACGTGTGAAACACGTGTGTGTCAAGTGGGAATCACGTGGGAATAACATGGGAATCACGTGTGTGTCACGTGGAAATCACGTGTGAATCACGTGTGAAACACGTGTGATTCACTTGTGCATCACGTGGGAATCACGTGTGTGTCACGTGTGCATCACGTGGAAATCATGTGTGAAACACGTGTGCATCACGTGGGAATCATGTGTGACTCACGTGTGCACCACATGGGAATCACGTGTATGTCATGGGGGAATCAGTTTGGAATCACGTGTACGTCACGTGGGAATCACGTGTGAATCACGTGCGCGTCACGTGGGAATCACGTGTGAAACACGTGTGAGTCACTTGTGCATCACGTGGAAATCACGTGTGAAACAGCTGAGTTACTTGTGCATCACGTGGAAATCATGTGTGAATCACATGTGCGTCACGTGGGAGTCACGTGGGAAACACGTGTGCATCACGTGGGAATCACATGTGCCTC
This sequence comes from Dama dama, assembly GCF_033118175.1. Taxonomy (NCBI): domain Eukaryota; kingdom Metazoa; phylum Chordata; class Mammalia; order Artiodactyla; family Cervidae; genus Dama; species Dama dama. Next base: position 21,103 of record NW_026870980.1, read on the forward strand.
ACATGGGAGTCACGTGGGAATCACGTGTGAATCACGTGTGCATCACGTGGGAATCACGTGTGCCTCACGTGGGAGTCACGTGGGAATCACGTGTGCATCACGTGGGAATCACGTGTGCCTCAGGTGGGAGTCACGTGGGAATCACGTGTGAATCACGAGTCATTCACCTGTGTGTCACCTGGGAATCACGTGTGAAACACGTGTGCGTCACGTGTGAATCACGTGTTCGTCACTTGCGAATCACGTGTGCATCACGTGGTAATCACGTGTCAGTCACGTGTGCATCACGTGGGAATCACGTGTGTGTCACCTGGGAATCACGTGTGAAACACGTGTGCGTCACGTGTGAATCACGTGTGAATCACGTGTCCGTCACTTGCGAATCACGTGTGCATCAGGTGGTAATCACGTGTCAGTCACGTGTGCATCACGTGGGAATCACGTGTTCCTCATGTGGGAATCCCGTGGGAATAACGTGTACATCCCGTGGGAATCACGTGTGAAACACGTGTGAGTCAAGTGTGCATCACGTTGGAATCACGTGTCATTCACGTGTGCGTGACGGGGAAACCACGTGTGAAACACGTGTGTGTCACGTGTGAATCAGGTCTGAATCACATGGTAATCACGTGTAAATCACGTGTGCGTCACGTGCGAATCACGTGTGCGTCATGTGGGAATCATTTACGAATCACGTGTGCTTCACGTGGGAATCACGTGTCAGTCACGTTTGCATCACGTGGGAATAACGTGTGCATCCCGTGGGAATCACGTGTGCATCACGTGGGAATCACGTGTCAGTCACGTGTGCGTCACGTGGGAATCACGTTGCCTCATGTGGGAATAACGTGGAAATGACGTGTGCATCCCGTGGGAATCACGTGTGCATCCCGTGGGAATCACTTGTGTATCACGTGGGAATCATTTGTCAGTCACGTGTGCGTCACGTGGGAATCACGTGTGCGTCATGCAGGAATCACTTGAGAATCACCTGTGTGTCACGTGGAAGTCAGTTGGGAATCACCTGTGAATTATGTGTGCATCACGTGGAAATCACGTGTGAGTCAGGTGTGCATCACGTTGAAATCACGTGTGAAACACGTGTGCGTCATGTGGGAATCACGTGGCAATAACATGGGAATCACCTGTGTCACGTGGAAATCACGTGTGAATCACGTGCGCGTCACGTGGGAATCATGTGTGAATCACGTGTGAGTCACGTGTGCATCACGTGGGAATCATGTGTGTGTCACGTTCGCATCACGTGGAAATCACGTGTGAATCACGTGTGCGTCATGTGGGAATCACATGGGAATCACGTGTGCGTCATGGAAATAACGTGCGTGTCATGTGTGTATCACGTGTGCATCACGTGGGAATCACTTGTGCGTCATGCATGGATCACGTGGGAAAAACGTGTGAATCATGTGTTTGTCACGTGGGTATAACGTGTGAAACACGGGCGCATCACGTGGGAATCACGTGTGAATCACGTCTGCGTCACTTGGAAATAACGTGTTTGTCACGTCTGCCTCACGTGGGATTCACGTGTGAGTCACGTGTGCAATACATGGAAATCATGTGTGAATCACGTGTGCATCACGTGTGAATCACGTGGGAATCACGTGTGCAGCACGGGGGAATCACGTGTGAATCATTTGTGCGTCACGGGGGAATCACGAGGGAATCACGTGTGCAGCACGGGGGAATCACGTGTGAATCATTTGTGCGTCACGGGGGAATCACGAGGAATCACGTGTGCATCACCAGGGAATTACGAGTTAATCACGTGTGCGTCACAGGGGAATCACGTGTGAATCACGTGTGTGTCACGGGGGAATCACGTGTGCGTCACGGGATAATCGCGTGCGAATCACGTGTGCATCATGTGGGAATCACGTGGGAATCACGTGTCAATCACGTTTGCGTGACGGGGGAATCACGTGGGAATCAGTATGGAATCACGTGTACGTCACGTGGGAATCACAGGTAAATCACGTGTGCGTCACATGGAAATCACGTGGGAATCACGTGCGCGTCACATGTGTATCACGTGTGAATCACGTGTGCGTCACGTGGGAATCACGTGTGCGTCATGCAGGGATCTTGTTGGAAAAACGTGTGAATCACGTGTGTGTCACGTGGGTATCATGTATGAAACACGTGTGCATCACGTGGGAATCACTTGTGAATCACGTGTGGTTCATGGGGAAATTAGTATGGAATCACGTGTACGTCACCTGGGAATCACGTGTAAGTCACGTGTGCGTCAAGTGGAAATCACGTGGGAATCACGTGCGCATCATGTGTGTATCACGTGGGAATCACGTGTGCGTATTGCAGGGATCACGTGGGAAAAACTTGTGAATCACGTGTGTGTCACGTGGGTATCACGTGTGAAACACGTGCGCGTCACGTGGGAATATCGTGTCAGTCACGTGTGCATCACGTGTGAATCACGTGTGCATCCTGTGGGAATCACGTGTGCATCACGTGGGAATCACGTGTCAGTCACGTGTGCATCACGTGTGAATCACGTGTGCATCCTGTGGGAATCACATGTGCATCACGTGGGAATCACCTGTGCCTCATGTGGGAAACACGTGGGAATCACGTGTGCATCCTGTGGGAATCACGTGTGCATCCCGTGGGAATCACGTGTGCATCACCTGGTAATCACGTGTGCCTCATGTGGGAATCACGTGTGCGTCACATGTGAATCACGTGTGCGTCATGCAGGAATCACATGAGAATCACCTGTGCGTCACGTGGAAGTCAGTTGGGAATCACCTGTGGATTACGAGTGCATCACGTGGAAATCACGTGTGAGTCAGGTGTGCATCACGTTGAAATCACGTGTGAACCACGTGTGCGTCACGTGGGAATCACGTGGGAATAACATGGGAATCACCTGTGTGTCACGTGGAAATCACGTGTGCGTCACGTGGGAATCACGTGTGAAACACGTGTGAGTCACGTGTGCATCACGTGGGAATCACGTGTGTGTCACGTGCGCATCACGTGTAAATCATGTGTGAATCACGTGTGCATCACTTGGGAATCATGTGTGAGTCACGTGTGCGTCACGTGGAAATCACGTGTGAATCACGTGTGCGTCACCTGGGAATCACGAGTGAATTACGTGTGCATCACGTGGAAATCACGTGTGAATCACATGTGCTTCACATGGGAATCACGTGTGAAACACGTGTGCGTCACCTGGGAATCATGTGGGAATCACGTGTGCATCATGTGGGAATCACGTTTCATTCAGGTTTCATTCAGGTGTGCATCGTGTGGGAATCACGTGGAAATCACGTGTCATTCACGGGTGAATCACGTGGGAAACATGTGCCTCGCGTGGGAGTCACGTGTGAATCACGTGTGCATCACGTGTGAATCACGTGGGTATCACGAGTGTGTCATGCGGGAATCATTTGCGAATCACGTGTGTGTCACCTGTCCATCGCGTGGGAATCACGTGTAAATCACGTGTCCGTCACTTGCGAATCACGTGTGCATCACGTGGGAATCACGTGTCAGTCACGTGTGCATCACGTGGGAATCACGTGTGCGTCATGTGGGAGTCACGTGGGAATCACGTGTCCATCCCACGGGAATCACGTGTCCATCCCGTGGGAATCACGTGTCCATCACGTGGGAATCACGTGTCAGTCACGTGTGCATCACGTGGGAATGACGTGTAGTTCATGTGGGAATCACGTGGGAATCACGTGTCCATCCCGTGGGAATCACGTGTGAATCACGTGTTAATCACGTGTCATTCACGTGTGCGCCACGAGGGAATCACGTGTGAAACACGTGTGAGTCACGTGTGCATCACGTGGGAATCACGTGTGTGTCACGTGCGCATCACGTGTAAATCATGTGTGAATCACGTGTGCATCACTTGGGAATCATGTGTGAGTCACGTGTGCGTCACGTGGAAATCACGTGTGAATCACGTGTGCGTCACCTGGGAATCACGAGTGAATTACGTGTGCATCACGTGGAAATCACGTGTGAATCACATGTGCTTCACGTGGGAATCACGTGTGAAACACGTGTGAGTCACGTGTGCATCACGTGGGAATCACGTGTGCCTCATGTGGGAATCACTTGTGTATCCCGTGGGAATCACGTGTGCATCACATGTGCGTCACGAGGAAATCACATGTCAGTCACGTGTGCATCACGTGGGAATCACGTGTGCGTCACGGGGGAATCACGTGTGAATCACGTGTTCGTCACGGGGGAATCACGTTTGAAATACGTGTGCGTCACGGGGGAATCACTTGTGAATCACGTGTGCGTCACGGGGGAATCACGGGTGAATCACGTGTGCGTCACGTGTGCATCACGTGGAAATCACGTGTGATTCACGTGTGCGTCATGCGGGAATCATTTGCGAATCACGTGTGTGTCACTTGTGAATCACGTCTGAGTCACGTGTGCGTCACGTGGGAATAACGTGGGAATCACGTGTGTGTCACGTGAAAATCACATGTGAATCACGTGGAAATCACGTGTAAGTCAAGTGTGCATCACGTGGGAATCACGTGTGAATCACGTGTGCATCACACGCGAATCACGTGTACATCAGCGTGGGAATCACTTGTGCATCACGTGGCAATCACGTGTGCCTCATGTGGGAATCACGTGGGAATCACGTGTCAGTCACGTGTGCATCACGTGTGATCACGTGTGCATCCTGTGGGAATCACGTGTGCATCACGTGGGAATCACCTGTGCCTCATGTGGGAAACACGTGGGAATCACGTGTGCATCCTGTGGGAATCACGTGTGCATCCCGTGGGAATCACTTGTGCATCACGTTGAAATCACGTGTGAAACACGTGTGTGTCAAGTGGGAATCACGTGGGAATAACATGGGAATCACGTGTGTGTCACGTGGAAATCACGTGTGAATCACGTGTGAAACACGTGTGATTCACTTGTGCATCACGTGGGAATCACGTGTGTGTCACGTGTGCATCACGTGGAAATCATGTGTGAAACACGTGTGCATCACGTGGGAATCATGTGTGACTCACGTGTGCACCACGTGGGAATCACGTGTATGTCATGGGGGAATCAGTTTGGAATCACGTGTACGTCACGTGGGAATCACGTGTGAATCACGTGCGCGTCACGTGGGAATCACGTGTGAAACACGTGTGAGTCACTTGTGCATCACGTGGAAATCACGTGTGAAACAGCTGAGTTACTTGTGCATCACGAGGAAATCATGTGTGAATCACATGTGCGTCACGTGGGAGTCACGTGGGAAACACGTGTGCATCACGTGGGAATCACATGTGCCTCACATGGGAGTCACGTGGGAATCACGTGTGAATCACGTGTGCATCACGTGGGAATCACGTGTGCCTCACGTGGGAGTCACGTGGGAATCACGTGTGCATCACGTGGGAATCACGTGTGCCTCAGGTGGGAGTCACGTGGGAATCACGTGTGAATCACGAGTCATTCACCTGTGTGTCACCTGGGAATCACGTGTGAAACACGTGTGCGTCACGTGTGAATCACGTGTTCGTCACTTGCGAATCACGTGTGCATCACGTGGTAATCACGTGTCAGTCACGTGTGCATCACGTGGGAATCACGTGTGTGTCACCTGGGAATCACGTGTGAAACACGTGTGCGTCACGTGTGAATCACGTGTGAATCACGTGTCCGTCACTTGCGAATCACGTGTGCATCAGGTGGTAATCACGTGTCAGTCACGTGTGCATCACGTGGGAATCACGTGTTCCTCATGTGGGAATCCCGTGGGAATAACGTGTACATCCCGTGGGAATCACGTGTGAAACACGTGTGAGTCAAGTGTGCATCACGTTGGAATCACGTGTCATTCACGTGTGCGTGACGGGGAAACCACGTGTGAAACACGTGTGTGTCACGTGTGAATCAGGTCTGAATCACATGGTAATCACGTGTAAATCACGTGTGCGTCACGTGCGAATCACGTGTGCGTCATGTGGGAATCATTTACGAATCACGTGTGCTTCACGTGGGAATCACGTGTCAGTCACGTTTGCATCACGTGGGAATAACGTGTGCATCCCGTGGGAATCACGTGTGCATCACGTGGGAATCACGTGTCAGTCACGTGTGCGTCACGTGGGAATCACGTTGCCTCATGTGGGAATAACGTGGAAATGACGTGTGCATCCCGTGGGAATCACGTGTGCATCCCGTGGGAATCACTTGTGTATCACGTGGGAATCATTTGTCAGTCACGTGTGCGTCACGTGGGAATCACGTGTACGTCATGCAGGAATCACTTGAGAATCACCTGTGTGTCACGTGGAAGTCAGTTGGGAATCACCTGTGAATTATGTGTGCATCACGTGGAAATCACGTGTGAGTCAGGTGTGCATCACGTTGAAATCACGTGTGAAACACGTGTGCGTCATGTGGGAATCACGTGGCAATAACATGGGAATCACCTGTGTCACGTGGAAATCACGTGTGAATCACGTGCGCGTCACGTGGGAATCATGTGTGAATCACGTGTGAGTCACGTGTGCATCACGTGGGAATCACGTGTGTGTCACGTTCGCATCACGTGGAAATCACGTGTGAATCACGTGTGCGTCATGTGGGAATCACATGGGAATCACGTGTGCGTCATGGAAATAACGTGCGTGTCATGTGTGTATCACGTGTGCATCACGTGGGAATCACTTGTGCGTCATGCATGGATCACGTGGGAAAAACGTGTGAATCATGTGTTTGTCACGTGGGTATAACGTGTGAAACACGGGCGCATCACGTGGGAATCACGTGTGAATCACGTCTGCGTCACTTGGAAATAACGTGTTTGTCACGTCTGCCTCACGTGGGATTCACGTGTGAGTCACGTGTGCAATACATGGAAATCATGTGTGAATCACGTGTGCATCACGTGTGAATCACGTGGGAATCACGTGTGCAGCACGGGGGAATCACGTGTGAATCATTTGTGCGTCACGGGGGAATCACGAGGGAATCACGTGTGCAGCACGGGGGAATCACGTGTGAATCATTTGTGCGTCACGGGGGAATCACGAGGAATCACGTGTGCATCACCAGGGAATTACGAGTTAATCACGTGTGCGTCACAGGGGAATCACGTGTGAATCACGTGTGTGTCACGGGGGAATCACGTGTGCGTCACGGGATAATCGCGTGCGAATCACGTGTGCATCATGTGGGAATCACGTGGGAATCACGTGTCAATCACGTTTGCGTGACGGGGGAATCACGTGGGAATCAGTATGGAATCACGTGTACGTCACGTGGGAATCACAGGTAAATCACGTGTGCGTCACATGGAAATCACGTGGGAATCACGTGCGCGTCACATGTGTATCACGTGTGAATCACGTGTGCGTCACGTGGGAATCACGTGTGCGTCATGCAGGGATCTTGTTGGAAAAACGTGTGAATCACGTGTGTGTCACGTGGGTATCATGTATGAAACACGTGTGCATCACGTGGGAATCACTTGTGAATCACGTGTGGTTCATGGGGAAATTAGTATGGAATCACGTGTACGTCACCTGGGAATCACGTGTAAGTCACGTGTGCGTCAAGTGGAAATCACGTGGGAATCACGTGCGCATCATGTGTGTATCACGTGGGAATCACGTGTGCGTATTGCAGGGATCACGTGGGAAAAACTTGTGAATCACGTGTGTGTCACGTGGGTATCACGTGTGAAACACGTGCGCGTCACGTGGGAATATCGTGTCAGTCACGTGTGCATCACGTGTGAATCACGTGTGCATCCTGTGGGAATCACGTGTGCATCACGTGGGAATCACGTGTCAGTCACGTGTGCATCACGTGTGAATCACGTGTGCATCCTGTGGGAATCACATGTGCATCACGTGGGAATCACCTGTGCCTCATGTGGGAAACACGTGGGAATCACGTGTGCATCCTGTGGGAATCACGTGTGCATCCCGTGGGAATCACGTGTGCATCACCTGGTAATCACGTGTGCCTCATGTGGGAATCACGTGTGCGTCACATGTGAATCACGTGTGCGTCATGCAGGAATCACATGAGAATCACCTGTGCGTCACGTGGAAGTCAGTTGGGAATCACCTGTGGATTACGAGTGCATCACGTGGAAATCACGTGTGAGTCAGGTGTGCATCACGTTGAAATCACGTGTGAACCACGTGTGCGTCACGTGGGAATCACGTGGGAATAACATGGGAATCACCTGTGTGTCACGTGGAAATCACGTGTGCGTCACGTGGGAATCACGTGTGAAACACGTGTGAGTCACGTGTGCATCACGTGGGAATCACGTGTGTGTCACGTGCGCATCACGTGTAAATCATGTGTGAATCACGTGTGCATCACTTGGGAATCATGTGTGAGTCACGTGTGCGTCACGTGGAAATCACGTGTGAATCACGTGTGCGTCACCTGGGAATCACGAGTGAATTACGTGTGCATCACGTGGAAATCACGTGTGAATCACATGTGCTTCACATGGGAATCACGTGTGAAACACGTGTGCGTCACCTGGGAATCATGTGGGAATCACGTGTGCATCATGTGGGAATCACGTTTCATTCAGGTTTCATTCAGGTGTGCATCGTGTGGGAATCACGTGGAAATCACGTGTCATTCACGGGTGAATCACGTGGGAAACATGTGCCTCGCGTGGGAGTCACGTGTGAATCACGTGTGCATCACGTGTGAATCACGTGGGTATCACGAGTGTGTCATGCGGGAATCATTTGCGAATCACGTGTGTGTCACCTGTCCATCGCGTGGGAATCACGTGTAAATCACGTGTCCGTCACTTGCGAATCACGTGTGCATCACGTGGGAATCACGTGTCAGTCACGTGTGCATCACGTGGGAATCACGTGTGCGTCATGTGGGAGTCACGTGGGAATCACGTGTCCATCCCACGGGAATCACGTGTCCATCCCGTGGGAATCACGTGTCCATCACGTGGGAATCACGTGTCAGTCACGTGTGCATCACGTGGGAATGACGTGTAGTTCATGTGGGAATCACGTGGGAATCACGTGTCCATCCCGTGGGAATCACGTGTGAATCACGTGTTAATCACGTGTCATTCACGTGTGCGCCACGAGGGAATCACGTGTGAAACACGTGTGAGTCACGTGTGCATCACGTGGGAATCACGTGTGTGTCACGTGCGCATCACGTGTAAATCATGTGTGAATCACGTGTGCATCACTTGGGAATCATGTGTGAGTCACGTGTGCGTCACGTGGAAATCACGTGTGAATCACGTGTGCGTCACCTGGGAATCACGAGTGAATTACGTGTGCATCACGTGGAAATCACGTGTGAATCACATGTGCTTCACGTGGGAATCACGTGTGAAACACGTGTGAGTCACGTGTGCATCACGTGGGAATCACGTGTGCCTCATGTGGGAATCACTTGTGTATCCCGTGGGAATCACGTGTGCATCACATGTGCGTCACGAGGAAATCACATGTCAGTCACGTGTGCATCACGTGGGAATCACGTGTGCGTCACGGGGGAATCACGTGTGAATCACGTGTTCGTCACGGGGGAATCACGTTTGAAATACGTGTGCGTCACGGGGGAATCACTTGTGAATCACGTGTGCGTCACGGGGGAATCACGGGTGAATCACGTGTGCGTCACGTGTGCATCACGTGGAAATCACGTGTGATTCACGTGTGCGTCATGCGGGAATCATTTGCGAATCACGTGTGTGTCACTTGTGAATCACGTCTGAGTCACGTGTGCGTCACGTGGGAATAACGTGGGAATCACGTGTGTGTCACGTGAAAATCACATGTGAATCACGTGGAAATCACGTGTAAGTCAAGTGTGCATCACGTGGGAATCACGTGTGAATCACGTGTGCATCACACGCGAATCACGTGTACATCAGCGTGGGAATCACTTGTGCATCACGTGGCAATCACGTGTGCCTCATGTGGGAATCACGTGGGAATCACGTGTCAGTCACGTGTGCATCACGTGTGATCACGTGTGCATCCTGTGGGAATCACGTGTGCATCACGTGGGAATCATCTGTGCCTCATGTGGGAAACACGTGGGAATCACGTGTGCATCCTGTGGGAATCACGTGTGCATCCCGTGGGAATCACTTGTGCATCACGTTGAAATCACGTGTGAAACACGTGTGTGTCAAGTGGGAATCACGTGGGAATAACATGGGAATCACGTGTGTGTCACGTGGAAATCACGTGTGAATCACGTGTGAAACACGTGTGATTCACTTGTGCATCACGTGGGAATCACGTGTGTGTCACGTGTGCATCACGTGGAAATCATGTGTGAAACACGTGTGCATCACGTGGCAATCATGTGTGACTCACGTGTGCACCACATGGGAATCACGTGTATGTCATGGGGGAATCAGTTTGGAATCACGTGTACGTCACGTGGGAATCACGTGTGAATCACGTGCGCGTCACGTGGGAATCACGTGTGAAACACGTGTGAGTCACTTGTGCATCACGTGGAAATCACGTGTGAAACAGCTGAGTTACTTGTGCATCACGTGGAAATCATGTGTGAATCACATGTGCGTCACGTGGGAGTCACGTGGGAAACACGTGTGCATCACGTGGGAATCACATGTGCCTCACATGGGAGTCACGTGGGAATCACGTGTGAATCACGTGTGCATCACGTGGGAATCACGTGTGCCTCACGTGGGAGTCACGTGGGAATCACGTGTGCATCACGTGGGAATCACGTGTGCCTCAGGTGGGAGTCACGTGGGAATCACGTGTGAATCACGAGTCATTCACCTGTGTGTCACCTGGGAATCACGTGTGAAACACGTGTGCGTCACGTGTGAATCACGTGTTCGTCACTTGCGAATCACGTGTGCATCACGTGGTAATCACGTGTCAGTCACGTGTGCATCACGTGGGAATCACGTGTGTGTCACCTGGGAATCACGTGTGAAACACGTGTGCGTCACGTGTGAATCACGTGTGAATCACGTGTCCGTCACTTGCGAATCACGTGTGCATCAGGTGGTAATCACGTGTCAGTCACGTGTGCATCACGTGGGAATCACGTGTTCCTCATGTGGGAATCCCGTGGGAATAACGTGTACATCCCGTGGGAATCACGTGTGAAACACGTGTGAGTCAAGTGTGCATCACGTTGGAATCACGTGTCATTCACGTGTGCGTGACGGGGAAACCACGTGTGAAACACGTGTGTGTCACGTGTGAATCAGGTCTGAATCACATGGTAATCACGTGTAAATCACGTGTGCGTCACGTGCGAATCACGTGTGCGTCATGTGGGAATCATTTACGAATCACGTGTGCTTCACGTGGGAATCACGTGTCAGTCACGTTTGCATCACGTGGGAATAACGTGTGCATCCCGTGGGAATCACGTGTGCATCACGTGGGAATCACGTGTCAGTCACGTGTGCGTCACGTGGGAATCACGTTGCCTCATGTGGGAATAACGTGGAAATGACGTGTGCATCCCGTGGGAATCACGTGTGCATCCCGTGGGAATCACTTGTGTATCACGTGGGAATCATTTGTCAGTCACGTGTGCGTCACGTGGGAATCACGTGTGCGTCATGCAGGAATCACTTGAGAATCACCTGTGTGTCACGTGGAAGTCAGTTGGGAATCACCTGTGAATTATGTGTGCATCACGTGGAAATCACGTGTGAGTCAGGTGTGCATCACGTTGAAATCACGTGTGAAACACGTGTGCGTCATGTGGGAATCACGTGGCAATAACATGGGAATCACCTGTGTCACGTGGAAATCACGTGTGAATCACGTGCGCGTCACGTGGGAATCATGTGTGAATCACGTGTGAGTCACGTGTGCATCACGTGGGAATCACGTGTGTGTCACGTTCGCATCACGTGGAAATCACGTGTGAATCACGTGTGCGTCATGTGGGAATCACATGGGAATCACGTGTGCGTCATGGAAATAACGTGCGTGTCATGTGTGTATCACGTGTGCATCACGTGGGAATCACTTGTGCGTCATGCATGGATCACGTGGGAAAAACGTGTGAATCATGTGTTTGTCACGTGGGTATAACGTGTGAAACACGGGCGCATCACGTGGGAATCACGTGTGAATCACGTCTGCGTCACTTGGAAATAACGTGTTTGTCACGTCTGCCTCACGTGGGATTCACGTGTGAGTCACGTGTGCAATACATGGAAATCATGTGTGAATCACGTGTGCATCACGTGTGAATCACGTGGGAATCACGTGTGCAGCACGGGGGAATCACGTGTGAATCATTTGTGCGTCACGGGGGAATCACGAGGGAATCACGTGTGCAGCACGGGGGAATCACGTGTGAATCATTTGTGCGTCACGGGGGAATCACGAGGAATCACGTGTGCATCACCAGGGAATTACGAGTTAATCACGTGTGCGTCACAGGGGAATCACGTGTGAATCACGTGTGTGTCACGGGGGAATCACGTGTGCGTCACGGGATAATCGCGTGCGAATCACGTGTGCATCATGTGGGAATCACGTGGGAATCACGTGTCAATCACGTTTGCGTGACGGGGGAATCACGTGGGAATCAGTATGGAATCACGTGTACGTCACGTGGGAATCACAGGTAAATCACGTGTGCGTCACATGGAAATCACGTGGGAATCACGTGCGCGTCACATGTGTATCACGTGTGAATCACGTGTGCGTCACGTGGGAATCACGTGTGCGTCATGCAGGGATCTTGTTGGAAAAACGTGTGAATCACGTGTGTGTCACGTGGGTATCATGTATGAAACACGTGTGCATCACGTGGGAATCACTTGTGAATCACGTGTGGTTCATGGGGAAATTAGTATGGAATCACGTGTACGTCACCTGGGAATCACGTGTAAGTCACGTGTGCGTCAAGTGGAAATCACGTGGGAATCACGTGCGCATCATGTGTGTATCACGTGGGAATCACGTGTGCGTATTGCAGGGATCACGTGGGAAAAACTTGTGAATCACGTGTGTGTCACGTGGGTATCACGTGTGAAACACGTGCGCGTCACGTGGGAATATCGTGTCAGTCACGTGTGACTCACGTGGGATTCACCTGTGAGTCACGTGTGCAATACGTGGAAGTCACGTGTGAATCACGTGTGCATCACATGGAAATCACGTGTGAATCACGTGTGCGTCATGTGGGAGTCACGTGTGCATCACGTATGAATCACGTGTGCTTCACGTGGGAATCAGGTGTGAAACACGTGTGCGTCACTTGGAAATCACGTGTCAGTCACGAGTGCATTATGTGGGAATCAGGTGTGCGTCACGTGGGAATCACGTGTGCATCACAGGGGAATCACGTGTGAATCACCTGTGTGTCACGGGGGAATCACGTGGGAATCACGTGTGCGTCATGGGGGAATCACGTGTGCGTCACGGGGGAATCACAAGTGAATCACGTGTGCGTTACGAGGGAATCACGGGTGAATCACGTGTGCGTCACGTGCGAATTGCGTGTGAATCACGTGTGCGTCACGGGGGAATCACGTGTGAATCACGTGTGCGTCACGTGCGAATCACGTGTGAAAAACGAAGGCGTCACGGCGGACTCACGTGTAAATCACGTGTGCGTCACCGGATAATCACGTGGGAATCACGTGTGCGCATGGGGGAATCACGTGTGAATCACGTGTGCGACAGGTGGGAATCAGGTGTGACACACGTGTGAGTCACGTGTGCATCACTTGGGAATCACGTGTGAAATAACTGTGCGTCACTTGGGAGTCACATGGCATCACGTGTGCATCTCGTGGGACTCACGTGTGCGTCACGTGGGAGTCACGTGAGAATCACGTGTGAATCACGTGTGCATCACGTGGGAATCACGTGTGAAACACGTGTGAGTCACGTGTGCATCACGTGGGAATCACGTGTGAAATACCTGTGAGTCACGTGTGCATCACTTGGGAATCACGTGTGGATCACGAGAGAATCACGTGTGAAACACGTGTGAGTCACGTGTGCATCACGTGAAAATGACGTTTGAAACACGTGTGCTACACGTGGGAATCACGTCTGAATCACGTGCGTGTCACACGGGAATCACGTGTGAATCACGTGTGCGTCATGCGGGAATCATTTGCGAAACACCTGTGCGTCACGTGGGAGTCACGTGGGAATCACGTGTGAATCACGTGAGCGTCACATGTGAATCACGTGTGCATTACGTAGGAATCACGTGTCAGTCACGTGTGCATCACGTGGGAATCACGTGTACGTCATGTGGGAATCACGTTGGAATCACGTGTGAATCCCGTGAGAATCACGTGTGCATCACGTGGGAATCACGTGTCAGTCACGTGTGCATCACGTGGGAATCACGTGTGCCTCATTTGGGAATCATGTGTTCATCACGTTTGAATCACGAGTGAATCACGTGTGCATCACGTGGGAATCACGTGAGAATCATGTGTGCGTCTCGGGGGAATCAAGTGTGAATCACGTGTGCATCACGTAGGAATCACGTGTGAATCACGTCGTAACTCGAGATGAGAGTTTCGTCCCTGGCTTCGAATCCAGAGGAATACCAACTTACCACAAGCACCTCAAGAGGAGGCTTCTCTCAGCTACAGGTATGTGAGAGGGACCCTGAGTTTGTGGCCTCAAGTGGAATGGCCACCGAGATGCTCTGACTCGACGTAAGGCCGGATATCCCTGCAGTGAATTGAATGCAGGCTCGTCTTGCATCTCCCAAGACGAAGGGATGTCTGAATGCACTGTGGAGACCACAGAGAAAGACCTAGTTCTCCGCCTCATTGCGACCGGAGGCCTCACATCTATTGAAAACTCAAGAGGTCCGCGGAGATCAATGCTTCCAAAGGAGACGATGCCTGACTCCTCTTGAAAATGGATAGGAGTCCCAGGATCCTTATGGCATGTGGTAAGGGACCCTGGGTCTCCCGCCTCACGTGGAGACGCGTCCCAGTTGCCATGCCAAGACTCGAGGAGAATCCCGAGGTGTCCCTCGCACCTAGGCAGGCTTCCTGACGTCGCTGAACAAACACGGGTCTGGAAGGGCCCTCCCCGTCGTAACTCGAGAATATACCCCAGGTTCCAGTCGCAACTCGAGAAAAACCATGAGACTTCCCCCTCGCCGCGAGATGAGGCCCGATTCCCCTGCACTGCGTGCAGAGCAATTCCGTGTTCCACATCAAACGTGAAAGGAGCCTTGATTTCCTTGATGGCACTCCTGAGAAAACCGAAGATCACTGTCTCAAGTCTAGAGGGATACTGAGGTCACTGTAGCAACACGAAAGGGCTCCGTGCACCCCAAATCAACTCGAGATAGAGCTTAGTCCGTGGCTTCGACTGAAGAAGAATACAAACTTTCCACAAGCACCTCAAGAGGAGGCTTCTCTCAGCTATAGGTATGTGAGAGGGACCCTGAGTTTGTGGCCTCAAGTGGAATGGACAGCAAGATGCTCTGATTCGAAGTAAGGCCGGATATCCCTGCAGTGAATTGAATGCAGGCTCGTCTTGCATCTCCTAAGACGAAGGGATGTCTGAATCTCCTGTGGAGACCACAGAGAAAGACCTAGTTCTCCGCCTCATCGAGACCGGAGTCCTCACATCCTTTGAAAACTCGTGAGGTCCGCGGAGATCAATGCTTCCAAAGGAGATGATGCCTGACTCCTCTTGAAAATGGATAGGAGTCCCAGGATCCCTGTGGCATGTGGAAAGGGACCCTGGGTCTTCCGCCTCACGTGGAGATGCGTCCCAATTGCCATGCCAAGACTCGAAGAGAATCCCGAAGTGTCCTTCGCACCTAGGCAGGCGTCCTGACGTCGCTGAACAAACACGTGTCTGGAAGGGCCCTCCCCGTTGTAACTCAAGAATATACCCCAGGTTCCGGCTGCAACTCGAGAAAAACAATGAGACTTCCCCCTCGCCGCGAGATGAGGCCCGAATCCCCTGCACTGCGTGCAGAGCAATTCTGTGTTCCTCATCCAACGTGAAAGGAGCCTTGATTTCCTTGACGGCACTCCAGAGAAAACCCAAGATCACTGTCTAAAGTCTAGAGGGATCCTGAGGTCACTGGAGCAACACGAAAGGGCTCCGTGGACCCCAAATCAACTCGAGATGAGAGCTTAGTCCCTGGCTTCGACTCAAGAGGAATACGAACTTTCCACAAGCACCTCAAGAGGAGGCTTCTCTCAGCTACAGGTATGTGAGAGGGACCCTGAGTTTGTGGCCTCAAGTGGAATGGACACCGAGATGCTCTGACTCGAAGTAAGGCCGGATATCCCTGCAGTGAATTGAATGCAGGCTCGTCTTGCATCTCCCAAAACGAAGGGATGTCTGAATCCCTTGAGGAGACCACAACGAAAGACCCAGTTCTCCGGCTCATCGCCACCGGATGCCTCACATCCTTTGAAAACTCGAGAGGTCTGCGGAGATCAGTGCTTCCAAAGGAGACGATGCCTGAGTCCTCTTGAGAATGGATAGGAGTCCCAGGTTCCATGTGGCACGTGGAAAGGGATCCTGGGTCTCCCGCCTCATGTGGAGACGCGTCCCAATTTCCATGCCAACACTCGTGGAGAATCCCGAGGTGTCGCTCGCACCTAGGCAGGAGTCCTGATGTCACTGAACAAACAGGTGTCTGGAAGGGCCCTCCCCATCGTAACTCGAGAATATACCCCAGGTTCCGGCCGCAACTCGAGAAAAACCATGAGACTTCCCCCTCACAGCGAGATGAGGCCCGATTCCCCTGCACTGCGTGCAGAGCAATTCCGTGTTCCACATCAAACGTGAAAGGAGCCTTGATTTCCTTGATGGCACTCCAGAGAAAACCCAAGATCACTGTCTCAAGTCTAGAGGGATCCTGAGGTCACTGTAGCATCAGGAAAGGGCTCCGTGGACCCCAAATCAACTCGAGATGAGAGCTTAGTCCCTGCCTTCGACTCAAGAGGAATACCAACTTTCCACAAGCACCTCAAGAGGAGGCTTCTCTCAGCTACAAGTTTGTGAGAGTTACCCTGATTTTGTGGTCTAAAGTGTAATGGACACCGAGATGCTCTGACTCGAAGTAAGGCCGGATATCCCTGCAGTGAATTGAATGCATGCTCGTCTTGCATCTCCCAAGACGAAGGGATGTCTGAATCCCCTGAGGAGACCACAGAGAAAGACCTAGTTCTCCGCCTCTTCGCCACCGGAGTCCTCACATCATTTGAAAACTCCTGAGGTCTGCGGAGATCAATGCTTCCAAAGGAGACGATGCCTGAGTCCTCTTGAAAATGGATAGGAGTCCCAGGTTCCCCTTGGAACGTGAAAGGGACTCTGGGTCTCCCGCCTCAGGTGGAGACGCGTCTCAATTGCCATGCCAAGACTCGAGTAGAATCCGGAGGTGTCCCTCGCACCTAGGCAGGAGTCCTGACGTCGCTGAACAAACACGTGTCTGGAAGGGCCCTCCCCGTCGTAACTCGAGAATATACCCCAGGTTCCGGCTGCAACTCGAGAAAAACCATGAGACTTCCCCCTCGCGACGAGATGAGGCCAGATTCCCCTGCACTGCATGCAGAGCAATTCCGTGTTCCTCATCAAACGTGAAAGGAGCCTTGATTTCCTTGATGGCACTCCAGAGAAAACCCAAGATCACTTTCTCAAGTCTAGAGGGATCCTGAGGTCACTGGAGCAAAACGAAAGGGCTCCGTGGACACCAAATCAACTCGAGATGAGAGCTTAGTCCCTGGCTTCGACTCAAGGGGAATACGAACTTTCCACAAGCACCTCAAGAGGAGCCTTCTCTCAGCTACAGGTATGTGAGAGGGACCCTGAGTTTGTGGCCTCAAGTGTAATGGACACCGAGATGCTCTGACTCGAAGTAAGGCCCGATATCCCTGCAGTGAATTCAATGCAGGCTCGTGTTGCATCTCCCAAGACGAAGGGATGTCTGAATCCCCTGTGGAGACCACAGAGAATGACCTAGTTCTCCGCCTCATCGCGACCGGAGGCCTCATATCCTTTGAAAACTCGAGAGGACTGCGGAGATCAATGCTTCCAAAGGAGACGATGCCTGACTCCTCTTGAAAATGGACAGGAGTCCCAGGATCCCTGTGGCACGTGGAAAGGGACTATGGGTCTCCCGCCTCACGTGGAGACGCTTCCCAATTGCCATGCCAAGACTCGAGGAGAATCCCGAGGTGTCCCTCGCACCTAGACAGGCGTCCTGACGTCGCTGAACAAACACGTGTCTGGAAGGGCCCTCCCCGCCGTAACTCGAGAACATACCCCAGGTTCGGGCCGCAACTCGAGAAAAACCATGAGACTTTCCCCTCGCCATGAGATGAGGCCTGATTCCCCTGCACTGTGTGTAGAGCAATTCCGTGCTCCACATCAAACGTGAAAGGAGCCTTGATTTCCTTGATGGCACTCCAGAGAAAACCCAAGATCAGTGTCTCAAATCTTGAGGGATCCTTATGTCACTGTAGCATCACGAAAGGGCTCCGTGGACCCCAAATCAACTCGAGATGAGAGCTTAGTCCCTGGTTTCGACTCAAGAGGAATACGAACTTTCCACAAGCACCTGAAGAGGAGGCTTCTCTCAGCTACAGGCATGTGAGAGGGACCCTGAGTTTGTGGCCTCAAGTGGAATGGACACCGAGATGCTCTGACTCGAAGTAAGGCAGGATATCCCTGCAGTGAATTGAATGCAGGCTCGTCTTTCATCTCCCAAGACGAAGGGATGTCTGAATCCCCTGTAGAGGCTCCAGAGAAAGACCTATTTCTCTGCCTCATCGTGACCGGAGGCGTCACATCCTTTGAAAACTTGAGAGGTCTGCGGAGATCAATGCTTCCAAAGGAGACGATGCCTGAGTCCTCTTGAAAATGGATAGGAGTCCCAGGATCCCTGTGGCACGTGGAAAGGGACCCTGGGTCTCCCGCCTCAGGTGGAGATACGTCCCAATTGCCATGCCAAGACTCGAGGAGAATCACGAGGTGTCCCTCGCACCTAGGCAGGAGTCCTGACGTCGCTGAACAAACACGTGTCTGGAAGGGCCCTCCCCGTCGTAAATCGAGAATATACCCCAGGTTCCGGCCGCAACTCGAGGAAAACCATGAGACTTCCCCCTCGCCGCGAGATGAGGCCCGATTCCCCAGCACTGCGTGCAGAGCAATTCCGTGTTCCACATCAAACGTGAAAGGAGCCTTGATTTCCTTGATGGCACTTCAGAGAAAACCCAAGAACACTGTCTCAAGTCTAGAGGGATCCTGAGGTCACTGTAGCAACACGAAAGGGCTCCGTGCACCCCAAATCAACTCGAGATGAGAGCTTAGTCCCTGGTTTTGACTCAAGAGGAATACCAACTTTCCACAAGCACCTCAAGCGGAGGCTTCTCTCAGCTATAGGTATGTGAGAGGGACCCTGAGTTTGTGGCCTCAAGTGTAATGGACACCGAGATGCTCTGACTCGAAGTAAGGCCAGATATCCCTGCAGTGAATTGAATGCAGGCTCGTCCTGCATCTCCCAAGATGAAGGGATGTCTGAATCCCTTGTGGAGACCACAGAGAAAGACCTAGTTCTCCGTCTCATCGAGACCGGAGGGCTCACATCTTTTTAAAATTCGAGAGGTACGTGGAGATCAATGCTTCCAAAGGAGACGATGCCTGACTCCTCTTGAAAATTGATAGGAGTCACGGGATCCCTGTGGCACGTGGAAAGGGTCCCTGGGTCTCCCGCCTCACGTGGAGATGGATCCCAATTGCCATGCCAAGACTTGAGGAGAATCCCGAGCTGTCCCTCGCATCTACGCAGAAGTCCTTACGTCGCTGAACAAACACGTGTCTGGAAGGACCCTCCCAGTGGTACCTCGAGAATATACACAAGGTTCCAGCCACAACTCGAGAAAAACCATGAGAGTTCCCCTCGCCGCGATATGAGGCCCGATTCCCCTGCACTGCATGCAGATCAATTCCGTGTTCCACATCAAACATGAAAGGAGTCTTGGTTTCCTTAATGGCACTCTAGAGAATAACGAAGAACATGAGAAGTTGTGAAAAATAAGAAGAGCGTGACAAGGTGTGAAAAATACGAGGAGCTTGTAAAGGTCTGCAAAATACGAGGAGCATGAAATGGTGTGAAAAATACGAAGAGTGTGAAAAGGTGTGAAAAATATGAAGAGTGTGAAAAGGACTGAAAAATACGAGGAGCATGAAAACGTCTGAAAAATACGAGGAGCATAAAAAGGTGTGAAAAATACGAGGAGCATGAAAAGGTTTGAAAAATAGGAAGAACAGGAAAGGTCTGAAAAATACGAGGATCATTAAAAAGTGTGAAAAATTCGAAGAGCAGGAAAAGGTGTGAAAATACGAGGAGCATGACAAGGTGTGAAAAACACGTGGAGCATGACAAGGTGTGAACACTACGAGGAGCATGAAAAAGTCTGAAAAATTCGAGTATCATGACAAGGTGTGAAAAATATGAGGAGCATGAAAGTGTCTGAAAAATGAGAGGAGCATGAGAAGGTGTGAAAAATATGAGGAGCATGGAAAGGTCTGACAAAATTGAGGAGCATGTGAAGATCTGAAAAATACGAGGAGCCTTAAAAAGTGTGAATATTCGAGGAGCAGGAAAAGGTGTGAAAAATACGAGGAGCATGAAAAGGTTTGAAAAATACAAGGAGCATAATAAGGTGTGAAAAATACGATAAGCATGAAAAGGTCTGAAATATACGAGGAGCAATAAAAGGTGTGAAAAATTCGAGGAGCCAGAAAAGGTGTGAAATATATGAGAAGCATGAAAAGGTCTGAAAATTACGAGGAGCATGACAGGTGTGAAAAACACGAGGGGCATGAAAAGGTGTGAAAAATACGAAGAGCATGAAAAGGTCTGAAAAATATGAGGAGCATGAAAAGGTGTCAAAAATATGAAGAGCGTGAAAAGGTGTGAAAAATACGAGGAGCATGAGAATGTCTGACAAATACGAGGAGCAAGAAAAGGTCTGAAAAATAAGAGGAGCATGAAAAGGTGTCAAAAATACGTAGAGCTTAAAAAAGTGTGAAAAATACGAGGAGCATGAAAATGTCTGAAAAATACGAGGAGCATGAACAGGTGTGAAAAATACGAGGAGCATGAAAACGTGTGAAAAATTCGAGTAGCAGGAAAAGGTGTGAAAAATATGAAGAGCATGAAAAGGTTTGAAAAATACAAGGAGCATGACAAGGTGTGAAACATACGAGTAGCATGACAGGGTGTGAAAAATTCGAGGAGCATGAAAATGTCTGAAAAACAAGAGGAGCATGAAAAGGTGTGAAAAATACGAGGAGCATGACAAGGTTTGAAAAATACGAGGAGCATGACAAGGTGTGAAATAAACGAGGAGCATGAAAAATTGTCAAAAATACGAGGAGAGTGAAAAGATCTGAAAAATCCGAGGAGCATGAAAAGGTCTGAAAAATACGAGGAGCATGAAAAGTTGTCAAAAATACGAAGAGAATGAAAAGGTGTGAAAAATATGAAGAGCGTGAAAGGCTCTGAAATATTCGAGGAGCGTGAAAATGTCTGGAAAATACGAGGAGCATGAAAAGGTGTGAAAAATATGAAGAGCATGAAAAGGTGTGAAAAATTCGAAGAGCAGGTAAGGTGTGAAAATACGAGGAGCATGAAAAGGTCTGAAAAATACGAGGAGCATGAAAAGTTGTCAAAAATACGAAGAGAATGAAAAGGTGTGAAAAATATGAAGTGCGTGAAAAGGTCTGAAATATTCGAGGAGCATGAAAATGTCTGGAAAATACGAGGAGCATGACAAGATGTGAAAAATACGAAGAGCAGGAAAAGGTGTGAAAAATATGAAGAGCATGAAAAGCTTTGAAAAATACGAGGAGCATGACAAGGTGTGAAAAATACGAGGAGCATGAAAAGGTGTGAAAAATATGAAGAGCATGAAAAGGTGGGAAAAATATGAGGAGCATGACAAGCTGTGAAAATTTCGAGGAGCATGAAAAGGTCTGACAAATACGAGGAGCATGAAAAGGTCTGAAAAATACGAGGAGCATTAAAACGTGTGAAAAATCTGAGGAGCAAGAAAAGGTGTGAAAAATACGAGGATCATGACAAGGTGTGAAAAATATGAGGAGCATGACAAGTTGAGAAAAATACGAGGAGCATGACAAGGTGTGAAATGTAGGAGGAACATGAAAAGATCTGAAAAATACGACGAGCATGACAAGGTGTGAAAAATACGAGGAACATGAAAAGGTGTGAAAAATATGAAGAGCATGAAAAGGTTGAAAAATACGAGGAGGATGAAAAGGTCTGAAATATACGAGGAGCATGAAACGGTGTGAAAAATTCGAGGAGCATGAAAAGGTGTGAAAAATACGAAGAGCGTGAAAACGTGTGAAAAATATGAAGAGCGTGAAATGGTCTGAAAAATTCGAGGAGCATGAAAAGATCTGAAAAATACGAGGAGCATGAAAAGGTGTGAAAAATACGAGGAGCATATAAAGGTGTGAAAAATACAAGGAGCATGAAAAGGTGTGAAAAATTCGAAGAATAGAAAAATGTGTGAAAAATATGAGGAGCATGAAAAGGTGTGAAAATACGAGGAGCATGAAAAGATCTGAAAAATTCTAGGAGCATGAAAAAGCCTGAAAAATACGAGGAGCATGACAAGATATGAAAAATACGAGCAACATGACAAGGTGTGAAAAATACGAGGAGCATAACAAGGTGTGAAAAATACGAGGAGCATGACAAGGTGTGAAATATACGAGGAGCATGATAAGGTCTGACAAAACGAGGAGCATGACAAGGTGTGAAAAATATGAAGAGCATGAAAGGGTCTGAAAAATACGAAGAGCAGGACAAGGTTTGAAAAATACGAAGAGAATGAAAAGGTCTGAAAAATACGAGGAGCATGAAAAGTTGTGAAAAATACGAGGAGAATGAAAAGGTGTGAAAAATACGAAGAGCATGAAAAGGTCTGAAGAATACGAGGAGCATGAAAATGTGTGAAAAATACAAGGAGCATGAAAAGGTGTGAAAATTACGACAGCAGGAAAAGGTGTGAAAAATACGAGGAGCATAGAATGGTGTGAAAAATTCAAAGACCAGGAAAAGGTGTGAAATATACGATAAGCATGAAATGGTCTGAAAAATACGAGGAGCATGAAAAGGTGTCAAAAATACGGAGAGCGTGAAAAGGTGTGAAAAATATGAAGAGCGTGAAAAGGTGTGAAATTTCGAAGAGCATGAAAAGGTCTGAAAATGTTCTAGTTTCATTCTTTTACAAGTGGTTGACCAGTTATCCCAGCACCACTTGTTAAAGAGGTTGTCTTTTTTCCATTGTATATCCTTGCCTCCTTTGTCAAAGATAAGGTGTCCATAGGTCCGTGGATTTATCTCTGGGCTTTCTATTCTGTTCCATTGATCTATATTTCTGTCTTTGTGCCAGTACCATACTGTCTTGATGACTGTGGCTTTGTAGTAGAGTCTGAAGTCAGGCAGGTTGATTCCTCCCGTTCCATTCTTCTTTCTCAAGATTACTTTGGCTATTCGAGGTTTTTTGTATTTCCATACAAATTGTGAAATTCTTTGGTCTAGTTCTGTGAAAAATACCGTTGGTAACTTGATAGGGATTGCATTGAATCTATAGATTGCTTTGGGTAGAATAGCCATTTTGACAATTTTGATTCTTCCAATCCATGAACACGGTATGTTTCTCCATCTGTTTGTGTCCTCTTTGATTTCTTTCATCAGTGTTTTATAGTTTTCTATGTATAGGTCCTTTGCTTCTTTAGGTAGATATACTTCTAAGTATTTTATTCTTTTTGTTGCAATGGTGAATGGTATTGTTTCTTTAATTTCTCTTTCTGTTTTTTCATTGTTAGTATATAGGAATGCAAGGGATTTCTGTGTGTTAATTTTATATCCTGCAACTTTACTATATTCATTGATTAGCTCTAGTAATTTTCTGGTAGAGACTTTAGGGTTTTTTATGTAGAGGATCATGTCATCTGCAAACAGTGAGAGTTTCACTTCTTCTTTTCCTATCTGGATTCCTTTTACTTCTTTTTCTGATCTGATTGCTGTGGCCAGAACTTCCAACACTATGTTGAATAGTAGTGGTGAGAGTGGGCACCCTTGTCTTGTTCCTGATTTCAGGGTAAATGCTTTCAATTTTTCACCATTGAGGGTGATGCTCGCTGTGGGTTTGTCATATATAGCTTTTATTATGTTGAGGTATGTTCCTTCTATTCCTGCTTTTTGGAGACACAAAAATAAACTCAAAATGGATTAAAGATCTAAATGTAAGACCAGAAACTATAAAACTCCTAGAGGAGAACATAGGCAAAACTCTCTCGGACATAAATCACAGCAAGATCCTCTATGACCCACCTCCCAGAATATTGGAAATAAAAGTAAAAATAAACAAATGGGACCTAATGAAACTTAAAAGCTTTTGCACTACAAAGCAAACTATAAGTAAGTTGAAAAGACAGCCTTCAGATTGGGAGAAAATAATAGCAACTGAAGAAACAGACAAAGGATTAATCTCAAAAATATACAAGCAACTCCTACAGCTCAATTCCAGAAAAATAAATGACCCAATCAAAAAATGGGCCAAAGAACTAAACAGACATTTCTCCAAAGAAGACATACAGATGGCTAACAAACACATGAAAAGATGCTCAACATCACTCATTATTAGAGAAATGCAAATCAAAACCACAATGAGGTACCATTACACGCCAGTCAGGATGGCTGCTATCCAAATGTCTACAAGCAATAAATGCTGGAGAGGGTGTGGAGAAAAGGGAACCCTCTTACACTGTTGGTGGGAATGCAAACTAGTACAGCTGCTATGGAAAACAGTGTGGAGATTTCTTAAAAAACTGGAAATAGAACTGCCATATGACCCAGCAATCCCACTTCTGGGCATGCACACTGAGGAAACCAGATCTGAAAGAGACACGTGCACCCCAATGTTCATCACAGCACTGTTTATAATAGCCAGGACATGGAAGCAACCTAGATGCCCATCAGCAGATGAATGGATAAGGAAGCTGTGGTACATATACACCATGGAATATTACTCAGCCATTAAAAAGAATTCATTTGAACCAGTCCTAATGAGATGGATGAAACTGGAGCCCCTTATACAGAGTGAAGTAAGCCAGAAAGATAAAGAACATTACAGCATACTAACACATATATATGGAATTTAGAAAGATGGTAACGATAATCTTATATTCAAAACAGAAAAAGAGGCACAGTAATACAGAACAGACTTTTGAACTCTGTGGGAGAATGTGAGGGTGAGATATTTCAAAAGAACAGCATGTATACTATCTATGGTGAAACAGATCACCAGCCCAGGTGGAATGCATAAGACAAGTGCCCGGACCTGGTGCACTGGGAGGACCCCGAGGAATCGGGTGGAGAGGGAGGTAGGAGGGGGGATCGGGATAGGGAATACGTGTAAATCTATGGCTGATTCATATCAATGTATGACTAATAATAATAATAATAATAATAATAATAATAATAATAATAATAAAGAAAAGGTCTGAAAAATACGAGGAGCATGAAAAGGTGTGAAAAATACGAGGAGAAGGAAAAGGTGTGAAAAATACGAGGAGCATGACAAGGTGTGAAAATACCAGGAGCATGACATCGTGTAAAAAACACGAGGAGCAGGAAAAGGCGTGAAAAATACGAGGAGAATGAAAAGTGGTGAAAAATACAAAGAGCATGAAAAGGTCTGAAAAATATGAAGAGCATGAAAACGTGTGAAAAATCCGAGGAGCAGAAAAAGGTGTGAAAAATATGAAGAGAATGAAAAGGTCTGAAAAATACGAGGTGCATGAAAAGGTGTGAAAAATACGAGGAGCGTGAACAGGTGTGAAAAATATGAAGGGCGTGAAAAAGTCTGAAAAATACGAGGAGCATGAAAAGGTCTGAAAAATACAAGGAGCATGAAAAGGTGTGAAAAATATGAGGAGCATGGCAATGTGTGAAAAATACGAGGAGCATGAAAATGTCTGAAAAATACGAGGATCAGGAAAAGGTTCGAAAAATACGAAGAGAATGAAAAGGTCTGAAAAATACGAGGAGCATGAAAAGTTGTCAAAAATACGAGGAGAATGAAAAGGTGTGAAAAATACGAGGTGCATGAAAAGGTCTGAAAAATACAAGGAGCATGACAAGTTGTGAAAAATACGAGGAGCGTGACAACGTGTGAAAAATACGAGGAGCAGGGAAAGGTGTGAAAAATACGAGGAGCATGACAAGGTTTGAAATATATGAAGAGCATGAAAAGGTCTGAAAAGTATGAGGAGCATGACATGGTGTGAAAAATACGAGGAGCATGAAAAGGTGTGAAAAATACGAGAGCAGGAAAAGGTGAAAAATATGAGGAGAATGAAAAGGTGTGAAAAATCCGAAGAGCATGAAAAGGTCTGAAGAATACGAGGAGCATGATAAAGTGTGTAAAATACGAGGAGCATGGAACGGTGTGAAAAATACGACAGCAGGAAAAGGTGTGAAAAATACGAGAAGCATAAAAAGGTGTGAAAAATTCAAAGACAAGGAAAAGGTCTGAAAAATACGAGGAGCATGAAAAGGTGTCAAAAATACGAAGAGCGTGAAAAGGTGTGAAAAGTACGAGGAGCACGAAAAGGTGTGAAAAATTCGAAGAGTAAGAAAAGGTGTGAAAAATACGAGGATCAGGAAAAGGTGTGAAAAATAAGAGGTGGATGAAAAGGTGAAAAATACGAGGTGCATGAAAAGGTCTGAAAAATACAAGGAGCATGACAAGGTGTGAAAAATACGAGGAGCGTGACAACGTGTGAAAAATACGAGGAGCATGAAAAGGCGTGAAAAATACGAGGAGCATGACAAGGTTTGAAATATATGAAGATCATGAAAAGGTCTGAAAAATACGAGGAGAATGACATGGTGTGAAAAAGACGAGGAGCATGAAAAGGTGTGAAAAATACGAGAGCAGGAAAAGGTGAAAAATATGAGGAGAATGAAAAGGTGTGAAAAATATGAAGAGCATGAAAAGGTCTGAAGAATACGAGGAGCATGATAAAGTGTGTAAAATACGAGGAGCATGGAACGGTGTGAAAAATACGACAGCAGGAAAAGGTGTGAAAAATTCGAAGAGTAAGAAAAGGTGTGAAAAATACGAGGATCAGGAAAAGGTGTGAAAAATACGAGGTGGATGAAAAGGTGAAAAATACGAGGAGCATGAAAAGATGTGAAAAATACGAGGAGCATGAAAAGACTTGAAAAATAGGAGGAGCACGACAAGGTTTGAAAAATATGAAGAGCATGAAAAGGTCTGAATAATACGAGGAGCATGAAAAGGTGTGAAAAATAAGAGGAGCATGAAAAGGTGTGAAAAATGCAAAGAACAGGAAGAGGTGTCAAAAATACGAAGAGCATGAAAATGTCTGAAAAATACGAAGAGCATGAAAAGGTCTGAAAAATACAAGGAGCATGAAAAGGATGCAAAAATACGAAGAGCGTGAACAGGTGTGAAAAATATGAAGAGCGTGAAAAGGTTTGAAAAATTCGAGGAGCATGAAAAGGTGTGAAAAATATGAGGAGCAAGAAAAGGTGTGAAAAATCCGAGGAACAGGAAAAGTTCTGAAATATGCGAGGAGCATGAAACCGTGTGAAAAATCCGAGGAGCAGGAAAAGGTGTGAAAAATACGAGGAGCATGAAAGGTGTAAAAAATTCAAAAACCAGGAAAAGGTGTGAAAAATATGAAGAGCTTCAAAAGGTGTCAAAAATATGAGGAGCATGAAACAGCCTGAAAACTGGAAGAGCATGAAACGGTTTTGAAAAAGATGAAGAGCATGAAAAGTTGTGAAAAATATGAGGAGCTTCAAAAGGTTTCAAAAATATGAGAAGCATGAAACAACTGAAAAATACGAGGAGCATGAAGCAGTGTTGAAAAACAGGAAGAGCCTGAAAAGGTTTGAAATATATGAAGAGCTTCAAACGTGTCAAATATATGAGGAGCATGAAATGGTCTGAAAAATACCAGGAGCATGAAGCGGTGTTGAAAAACATGAAAAGCTTGAAAAGGTGTGAAAAAATATGAAGAGCTTCAAAAGTCTCAAAAATATGAGGAGCATGAAACGGTCTGAAAAATACGAGGAGCATGAAGCGGTCTTCAAAAACATGAAGTGCCTGAAAAGGTGTGAAAAATATGAAGAGCTTCAAAAGGTGTCAAAAATATGAGGAGCATGAGACGGTCTGAAAAATAGGAGCAGCATGAAGCGGTGGTCAAAAACATGAAGAGCCTGAAAATGAGTGAAATATATGAAGAGCTTCAAAGGTGTCAAAAATATGAGGAGCATGAAACTGTGTGAAAAATAGGAGGAGCAGCAAGCGGTGTTTGAAAACATAAAGAGCCTGAAAAGATGTGAAAAATATGAAGAGCTTCAAAACGTGTCAAAAATATGAGGAGCATGAAACAGCCTGAAAAATTGGAAGAGCATGAAACGGTTTTGAAAATGAGGAAGAGCCTGAAAAGCTGTGATAAATATCAAGAGCTTCAAGGGTGTCAAAAATATGAGGAGCATGAAACGGTCTGAAAAATAGGAGGAGCATGAAACGGTGTTGAAAAACATGAAGAGCTTGAAAAGGTGTGAAAAATATGAAGAGCTTCAAAAGGTGTCAAAAATATGAGGAGCATGAAACGGTCTGAAAAGTAGGAGGGACATGAAGCAGTCGTCAAAAACATGAAGATCCTGAAAATGTGTGAAAATATGAAGAGCTTCAAAAGGTGTCAAAAATATGAGGAGCATGAAACGGTCTGAAAAATAGGAGCAGCATGAAGCCGTGGTCAAAAACATGAAGAGCCTGAAAATGTGTGAAAAATATAAAGAGCTTCAAGGGAGTCAAAAATATGAGGAGCATTAAACGGTCTGAACAATAGGAAGAGCATGAAGCGGTGTTGAAAAACTTGAAGAGCCTGAAAAGGTGTGAAAAATATGAAGAGCTTCAAAAGGTGTCAAAAATATGAGAAGTATGAAACGACTGAAAAATTGGAGGAGCATGAAGCGGTGTTGAAAAACATGAAAAGCCTGAAAAGGTTTGAAGTATATGAAGAGCTTCAACGTGTCAAAAATATGAGGAGCATGAAACGGTCTAAAAAATACGAGGAGCATGAAGCGGTGTTGAAAAACATGAAAAGCCTATAAAGGTGCGAAAAATATGAAGAGCTTCAAAAGGTGTCAAAAATATGAGGAGCATGAAATAGCCTGAAAAATAGGATGAGCATGATACGATTTTGAAAAAGATGAATATCATGAAAAGGTGTGAAAAATATGAAGAGCTTCAAAAGGTGTCAAAAATATGAGAAGTATGAAACGACTGAAAAATAGGAGGAGCATGAAGCGGTGTTGAAAAACATGAAAAGCCTGAAAAGGTTTGAAATATATGAAGAGCTTCAAACGTGTCAAAAATATGAGGAGCATGAAACGGTCTAAAAAATACGGGGAGCATGAAGCGGTGTTGAAAAACATGAAAAGCCTGAAAAGGTGTGAAAATAATGAAGATCTTCAAAAGGTCTCAAAAATATGAGGAACATGAAATGGTCTGAAAAATAGGAGGAGCATGAAGCGGTTTTGAAAAACATGTAGAGCCTGAAAAGGTGTGAAAAATATAAAGAGCTTCAAGGGAGTCAAAAATATGAGGAGCATGAAACGGTCTGAAAAATAGGAAGAGCATGAAGCGGTGTTGAAAAACTTGAAGAGCCTGAAAAGGTGTGAAAAATATGAAGAGCTTCAAAAGGTGTCAAAAATATGAGGAGCATGAAACAGCCTGAAAATTGGAAGAGCATGAAACGGTTTTGAAAAAGATGAAGAGCATGAAAAGTTGTGAAAAATATGAGGAGCTTCAAAAGGTTTCAAAAATATGAGAAGCATGAAACAACTGAAAAATACGAGGAGCATGAAGCAGTGTTGAAAAACAGGAAGAGCCTGAAAAGGTTTGAAATATATGAAGAGCTTCAAACGTGTCAAATATATGAGGAGCATGAAATGGTCTGAAAAATACCAGGAGCATGAAGCGGTGTTGAAAAACATGAAAAGCTTGAAAAGGTGTGAAAAATATGAAGAGCTTCAAAAGTCTCAAAAATATGAGGAGCATGAAACGGTCTGAAAAATACGAGGAGCTTGAAGCGGTCTTCAAAAACATGAAGTGCCTGAAAAGGTGTGAAAAATATGAAGAGCTTCAAAAGGTGTCAAAAATATGAGGAGCATGAGACGGTCTGAAAAATAGGAGCAGCATGAATCGGTGGTCAAAAACATGAAGAGCCTGAAAATGTGTGAAATATATGAAGAGCTTCAAAAATTCTCAAAAATATGAGGAGCATGATATGGTCTGAAAAATAGGAGGAGCATGAAGTGGTTTTGAAAAACATGTAGAGCCTGAAAAGGTGTGAAAAATATGAAGAGCTTCAAGGGTGTCAAAAATATGAGGAGCATGAAACGGTCTGAAAAATAGGAGGAACATGAAGCCGTGTTGAAAAACATGAAAAGCCTGAAAAGGTGTGAAAAATATGAAGAACTTCAAAAGGTGTCAAAAATATGAGGAGCATGAAACAGCCTGAAAATTGGAAGAGCATGAAACGGTTTTGAAAATGATGAAGAGCATGAAAAGGTGTGAAAAATATGAAGAGCTTCAAAAGGTTTCAAAAATATGAGAAGCATGAAACGATTGAAAAATAGGAGGAGCATGAAGCGGTGTTGAAAATCATGAAGAGCCTGAAAAGGTTGGAAGTATATGAATAGCTTCAAACGTGTCAAAAATATGAGGAACATGAAACGGCCTGAAAAATACGAGGAGCATGAAGAGGTGTTGAAAAACATGAAAAGCCTGAAAAGGTGTGAAAAATATGACGAGCTTCAAAAGGTGTCAAAAAGATGAGGAGCATGAAACGGTCTGAAAAATAGGAGCAGCATGAAGCCGTGGACAAAAACATGAAGAGCCTGAAAATGTGTGAAAAATATAAAGAGCTTCAAGGGAGTCAAAAATATGAGGAGCATGAAACGGTCTGAAAAATAGGAAGAGAATGAAGCGGTTTTGAAAAACTTGAAGAGCCTGAAAAGCTTTGAAGTATATGAAGAGCTTCAATGTGTCAAAAATATGAGGCGCATGAAACGGTCTAAAAAATACGAGGAGCATGAAGCTGTGTTGAAAAACATGAAAAGCCTATAAAGGTGTGAAAAATATGAAGAGCTTCAAAAGGTGCCAAAAATATGAGGAGCATGAAATAGCCTGAAATATAGGATGAGCATGATACGATTTTGAAAAAGATGAATATCATGAAAAGGTGTGAAAACTATGAAGAGTTTCAAAAGGTGTCAAAAATATGAGAAGTATGAAACGACTGAAAAATAGGAGTAGCATGAAGCGGTGTTGAAAAACATGAAAAGCCTGAAAAGGTTACAAATATATGAAGAGCTTCAAACGTGTCAAAAATATGAGGAGCATGAAACGGTCTAAAAAATACGGGGAGCATGAAGTGGTGTTGAAAAACATGAAAAGCCTGAAAAGGTGTGAAAAATATGAAGAGCTTCAAAAGGTCTCAAAAATATGAGGAACATGAAACGGTCTGAAAAATACGAGGAGCATGAAGCGGTCTTCAAAAACATGAAGTGCCTGAAAAGGTGTGAAAAATATGAAGAGCTTCAAAAGGTGTCCAAAATATGAGGAGCATGAGACGGTCTGAAAAATAGGAGCAGCATGAAGCGGTGGTCAAAAACATTAAGAGCCTGAAAATGTGTGAAAAATATGAAGAGCTTCAAAAATTCTCAAAAATATGAGGAGCATGTTATGGTCTGAAAAATAGGAGGAGCATGAAGTGGTTTTGAAAAACATGTAGAGCCGGAAAAGGAGTGAAAAATATGAAGAGCTTCAAGGGTGTCAAAAATATGAGGAGCATGAAACGGTCTGAAAAATAGGAAGAGCATGAAGCGGTGTTGAAAAACATGAAGAGCCTGAAAAGGTGTGAAAAATATGAAGAGCTTCAAAAGGTTTCAAAAATAAGAGAAGCATGAAACGACTGAAAAACAGGAGGTGCATGAAGCGGTGTTGAAAAACATGAAGAGCCTGAAAAGGTTTGAAGTATATGAAGAGCTTCAAACGTGTCAAAAATATGAGGAGCATGGAACGGTCTGAAAAATACGAGGAGCATGAAGAGGAGTTGAAAAACATGAAAAGCCTGAAAAGGTGTGAAAAATATGAAGAGCTTCAAAAGTCTCAAAAAGATGAGGAGCATGAAACGGTCTGAAAAACAGGAGGAGTATGAAGCGGTCTTCAAAAACATGAAGAGCCTGAAAAGGTGTGAAAAATATGAAGAGCTTCAAAAGGTATCAAAAATATGAGGAGCATGAAACGGTCTGAAAAATAGGAGCAGCATGAAGCCATGGTCAAAAACATGTAGAGCCTGAAAAGGTGTGAAAAATATAAAGAGCTTCAAGGGAGTCAAAAATATGAGAAGCATGAAACGGTCTGAAAAATAGGAAGAGCATGAAGCGGTGTTGAAAAACTTGAAGAGCCTGAAAAGGTGTGAAAAATATGAAGAGCTTCAAAAGGTGTCAAAAATATGAGGAGCATGAAACAGCCTGAAAATTGAAAGAGCATGAAACGGTTTTGAAAAAGATGAAGAGCATGAAAAGTTGTGAAAAATATGAAGAGCTTCAAAAGGTTTCCAAAATATGAGAAGCATGAAACAACTGAAAAATACGAGGAGCATGAAGCAGTGTTGAAAAACAGGAAGAGCCTGAAAAGGTTTGAAATACATGAAGAGCTTCAAACGAGTCAAATATATGAGGAGCATGAAATGGTCTGAAAAATACCAGGAGCATGAAGCGGTGTTGAAAAACATGAAAAGCTTGAAAAGGTGTGAAAAATATGAAGAGCTTCAAAAGTCTCAAAAATATGAGGAGCATGAAACGGTCTGAAAAATACGAGGAGCATGATGCGGTCTTCAAAAACATGAAGTGCCTGAAAAGGTGTGAAAAATATGAAGAGCTTCAAAAGGTGTCAAAAATATGAGGAGCATGAGACGGTCTGAAAAATAGGAGCAGCATGAAGCGGTGGTCAAAAACAGGAAGAGCCTGAAAATGTGTGAAAAATATGAAGAGCTTCAAAAATTCTCAAAAATATGAGGAGCATGATATGGTCTGAAAAATAGGAGGAGCATGAAGTGGTTTTGAAAAACATGTAGAGCCTGAAAAGGTGTGAAAAATATGAAGAGCTTCAAGGGAGTCAAAAATATGAGGAGCATGAAACGGTCTGAAAAATAGGAAGAGCATGAAGCGGTGTTGAAAAACATGAAGAGCCTGAAAAGGTGTGAAAAATATGAATAGCTTCAAAAGGTGTCAAAAATATGAGGAGCATGAAACAGCCTGAAAATTGGAAGAGCATGAAACGGTTGTGAAAATGATGACGAGCAAGAAATGGTGTGAAAAATATGAAGAGCTTCAAAAGGTTTCAAAAATATGAGAAGCATGAAACGACTGAAAAACAGGAGGTGCATGAAGCGGTGTTGAAAAACATGAAGAGCCTGAAAAGATTTGAAGTATATAAAGAGCTTCAAACGTGTCAAAAATATGAGGAGCATGGAACGGTCTGAAAAATACGAGGAGCATGAAGAGGTGTTGAAAAACATGAAAAGCCTGAAAAGGTGTGAAAAATATGAAGAGCTTCAAAAGTCTCAAAAAGATGAGGAGCATGAAACGTTCTGAAAAATAGGAGGAGCATGAAGCGGTCTTCAGAAACATGAAGAGCCTGAAAAGGTGTGAAAAATATGAAGAGCTTCAAAAGGTAACAAAAATATGAGGAGAATGAAACGGTCTGAAAAATAGGAGCAGCATGAAGCCGTGGTCAAAAACATGAAGAGCCTGAAAAGGTGAGAAAAATATGAAGAGCTTCAAAAGTCTCAAAAAGATGAGGAGCATGAAACGGTCTGAAAAATAGGAGCAGCATGAAGCCGTGGTCAAAAACATGAAGAGCCTGAAAAGGTGTGAAAAATATGAAGAGCTTCAAAAGTCTCAAAAAGATGAGGAGCATGAAACGTTCTGAAAAATAGGAGGAGCATGAAGCGGTCTTCAAAAACATGAAGAGCCTGAAAAGGTGTGAAAAATATGAAGAGCTTCAAAAGGTATCAAAAATATGAGGAGCATGAAACGGTCTGAAAAATAGGAGCAGCATGAAGCCGTGGTCAAAAACATGAAGAGCCTGAAAAGGTGTGAAAAATATGAAGAGCTTCAAAAGGTGACAAAAATATGAGGAGCATGAAACAGCCTCAAAAATAAGAAGAGCATGTTACGATTTTGAAAAAGATGAATAGCATGAAAAGGTGTGAAAATTATGAAGAGCTTCAAAAGGTGTCAAAAATATGAGAAGTATGAAATGACTGAAAAATAGGAGGAGCATGAAGCGGTGTTGAAAAACATGAAAAGCCTGAAAAGGTTTGCCATATATGAAGAGCTTCAAACGTGTCAAAAATATGAGGAGCATGAAACGGTCTAAAAAATACGAGGAGCATGAAGCGGTGTTGAAAAACATGAAAAGCCTGAAAAGGTGTGAAAAATATGAAGAGCTTCAAAAGGTGTCAAAAATATGAGGAGCATGAAACAGCCTGAAAAATAGGATGAGCATGATACGATTTTGTAAAAGATGAATAGCATGAAAAGGTGTGAAAATTATGAAGAGCTTCAAAAGGTGTGAAAAATATGAGATGCATGAAATGGTCTGAAAAATAGGAGGAGCATGAAGCGGTCTTGAAAAACATGAACAGCCTGAAAAGGTATGAAATATATGAAGAGCTTCAAAAGGTTTCAAAACTATGAGGTTCATGAAACAGCCTGAAAATTGGAAGAGCAGAAATGGTTCTGAAAAAGATGAAGAGCATGAAAAGGTGTGAAAAATATGAAGAGCTTCAAAAGGTGTGAAAAATATGAGGTGCATGAAATGGTCTGAAAAATAGGAGGAGCATGAAGCGGTGTTGAAAAACATGAAGAGCCTGAAAAGGTGTGAAAAATATCAAGAGCTTCAAAACGTGTCAAAAATATGAGGAGCATGACACGGTCTGAAAAATAGGAGGAACATGAAGTGGCGTTCAAAAACATTAAGATCCTGAAAAGGTGTGAAAAATATGAAGAGCTTCAAAAGGTGTAAAATATATGAGGAGCATGAAACAATCTGTAAAATAGGAGGAGAATGAAGTGGTGTTTAAAAAAAAAAGAGCCTGAGGGGTGTGGAAAATATGAAGAGCTTCAAAATGTGTCAAAAATATGAGGAGCATGAAACGGTCTGAAATATAGGAGCAGCATGAAGCAGTAGTCAAAAACATGAAGAGCGTGAAGAGGTGTGAAAAATATGAAGAGCTTCAAAAGGTGTCAAAAATATGAGGAGCATGAAAAAGTCTGTAAAATAGGAGGAGAATGAAGCAGTGTTTAAAAACATGAAGAGCCTGTAAAGGTGTGGAAAATATGAAGAACTTCAAAACGTGTCAAAAATATGAGGAGCATGAAACGGTCTGAAAAATAGGAGGAGCATGAAGCGGTGTTGAAAACATGAAGAGCCTTAAAAGGTGTGAAAAATATGAAGAGCTTCAAAAGGTGGCAAAAATATGAGGAGCAAGAAACAGCCTTGAGATTGGAAGAGCATGAAACGGTTCTGAAAACGATGAAGAGAATGAAAAGGTGTGAAAAAAAAAGAGATTCAAAAGGTGTCAAAAATATGAGGAGCATGAAACGGTCTGAAATATACGAGGAGCATGAAGTGGTGCTCAAAAAGATGAAGAGCCTGAAAATGTGTGAAAAATATGAAGAGCTTCAAAAGGTGTGAAAAAAAAGAGTAGCAGAAAACGGTCTGAAAAATAGGAGGAGCATGAAGCGGTCCTCAGAGACATGAAGAGACTGAAAAGGCATGAAAAATATGCAGAGCTTAAAAAGGTGTCAAAATTATGAGGAGATTAAAACGGTCTGAAAAATAGGAGCAGCATGAAGCGGTGGTCAAAAACATGAAGAACCTGAAATGGTGTGAAAAATATGAAGAACTTCAAAAGGTGTGAAAAATATGAGGAGCATGAAAAGGTCTGAAAAATATGAGTAGCATGAAGCGGTGTTCAAAAACATGAAGAGCCTGAAAAGGTGTGAAAAATATGAAGAGCTTCAAATTGTGTCAAGTATATGAGGAGCATGAAACGGTCTGAAAAATAGGAGGAGCATGAAACGGTCTGAAAAATAAGAGTAGCATGAAGCGGTGTTCAAAAACATGAAGAGCCTGAAAAGGTGTGAAAAATATGAAGAGCTTCAAATTGTGTCAAGTATATGAGGAGCATGACATGGTCTGAAAAATAGGAGGAGCATCAAACGGTGTTGAAAAACATGAAGAGACTGAAAAGGTGAGAAAAATAGGAGGGGCTTCAAAAGGTGTCAAAATATGAGGAGCATGAAACGGTCTGAAAAATAGGAGGAGCATGAAGTGCTGTTCAAAAACATGAAGAGCCTGAAAAGGTGTGAAAAATATTAAAAGCTTCAAAAGCTGTCAAAAACATGAGGAGCATGAAACGGTCTGAAAATTAGGAGGGGCATGAAACGGTGTTCAAAAACATGAAGAGCATGATAAGGTGTGAAAAATATGAAGAGCTTGCAAAATTGTCAAAAATATGAGGAGCATGAAACGGTCTGAAAAATAGAAGGAGCATGAAGCGGTGTTCAAAAACATGAAGAGCCTGAAAAGTTGTGAAAAATGTGAAGAGTTTAAAAGGTGTCAAAATATGAGGAGCATGAAACGTTCTGAAAAATAGGAGGAGCATGAAGCTGTGCTCAAAAACATAAATAGCCTGAAAATGTGTGAAAAATATGAAGAGCTTCAAAAGGGGTGAAAAATGTGAGGAGCATGAAATGGTCTGAAAAATAGGAGGAGCATGAAGCGGTGTTCAAAAATTTGAAGAGCCTGAAAAGGTGTGAAAAATATGAAGAGCTTCAAAAATTGTCAAAAATATGAGGAGCATGATACGGACTAAAAAATAGGAGGAGGTTGAAATGATGTTCAAAAACATGAAGAGCCTGGAAAGGTGTGAAAAATATGAAGAGCCTCAAATCGTTACAAATATATGAGGAGCATGAAACGGTCTGAAAAATAGGAGGAACATGAAGCGGTGTTGAACAACATGAAGAGCCTGAAAACGTGTGAAAAATATGAAGAGTTTCAAAAGGTGTGAAAAATATGAAGAGCTTCAAAAGGTGTAAAAAATGAGATGAGCATGAAACGGTCTGAAAAATAGGAGGCGCATGAAACGGTCTGAAAAATTAGAGGAGCATGAAACGGTCTGAAAAATAGGAGGAGCATGAAGTGGTGTTGAAAAACATGAAGAGCCTGAAAAGGTGTGAAAAATATGAAGAGCTTCAAAAGGTGTGAAAGATATGAGGAAAATGAAACGGTCTGAAAAATAGGAGGAGCATGAAACGGTCTGAAAAATAGGAGGAGCATGAAACGGTGTCCAAAAACATGAAGAGCCTGAAAGGTTTGAAAAATATGAAGAGCTTCAAAGGCTGTCAAGTATATGAGGAGCATGAAACGGTCTGAAAAATAGGAGGAGCATGAAACTGTCTGAAAAATAGGAGGAGCATGAAAAGGTGTTGAAAAACATGAAGAGCTTTAAAAGGTGTGAAATATAGAAGGAGCTTCAAAAGGTGTCAAAAATATGAGGAGCATGAAACGTTCTGCAAAATAGGAGGAGCATGAAGCGGTGTTCAACAACATGAAGAGCCTGAAAAGTTGTGAAAAATGTGAAGAGCTTAAAAAGGTGTGAAAAATATGAGGAGCATGAAACGTTCTGAAAAATAGGAGGAGCATGAAGCGGTGTTCAAAAACATGAAGAGCCTGGAATGGTGTGAAAAATATGAAGAGCTTCCAAAATTGTCAAAAATATGAGGAGCATGAAACGGTCTGAAAAATAGAAGGAACATCAAGCGGTCGGAAAAATAGGAGGAGCATGAAGCGGTGTTCAAAAACATGAAGAGCCTGAAAAGCTGTGAAAAATGTGAAGAGTTTAAAAGGTGTCAAAATATGAGGAGCATGAAAAGTTCTGAAAAATAGGAGGAGCATGAAGCTGTGCTCAAAAACATGAATAGCCTGAAAAGGTGTGAAAAGTATGAAGAGCTTCAAAAGGGGTGAAAAATATGAGGAGCATGAAATGGTCTGAAAAATCGGAGGAGCAAGAAGCGGTGTTGAAAAACATGAAGAACCTGAAAACGAGTGAAAAATATGAAGAGCTTCAAAAGTTGTGAAAATATGAAGAGCTTCAAACGTGTCAAAAATATGAGGAGCATGAAGCGGTCTGAAAAATAGGAGGAGCATGCAAAGGTGTTGAAAAACATGAAGAGGCTGAGAAGGCGTGAAAAATATGAAGAGGTTCAAAAGGTGTCAAAAATAATAGGAGCATGAAAAGTTCTGAAAAATAGGAGGAGCATGAAATGGTGTTCAAATACATGAAGAGACTGAAAAGGTGTGAAAATTATGAAGAGCTTCAAAAGGTGTGAAATACATGAGGAGCATGAAACGGTCGGAAAAATCGGAG
The DNA here is from genome assembly GCF_033118175.1 of Dama dama. Lineage (NCBI taxonomy): Eukaryota > Metazoa > Chordata > Mammalia > Artiodactyla > Cervidae > Dama > Dama dama. Next base: position 59,727 of record NW_026870980.1, read on the forward strand.
GAGCATGAAGCGGTGTTGAAAAACATGAAGAGCCTGAAAAGGTGTGAAAAATATGAAGAGCTTCAAAAGGTGTCAAAAATATGAGGAGCATGAAACGGTCTGAAAAATAGGAGGAGCATGAAACAGTCGGAAAAATAGGTAGAGCATGAAACGGTGTTGAAAAACATGAAGAGCCTGAAAATGTGTGAAAAATATGAAGAGCTTCAAGTGTTGTCAAAAATATGAGGAGCATGAAACGGTCTGAAAAATAGGAGGAGCATGAACCAGTGTTGAAAAACATGAAGAGCCTGAAAAGTTGTGAAAAATATGAAGAACTTCAAAAGGTGTCAACAATATGAGCAGCATGAAACGGTCTCAAATAAAGGAGGAGGTAGAAACGGTCAGAAAAATAGCTGGAGCATGAAGTGGTGTTGAAAAACATGAAGAGCCTGAAAAGGTGTGAAAAATATGAAAAGCTTCAAATGTAGTCAAAATATGAGGAGCATGAAACGGTCTGAAAAATAGGAGCAGCATGTATCGGTGTTGAAAAACATGAAAAGCCTGAAAGGTGTGAAAAATATGAAGAACTTCAAAAGGTGTCAAAAATATGAGGAGCATGATACGGTCTCAAATATAGGAGTAGCATGAAACGGTCTGAAAAATAGGAGGAGCATGAAGCCGTGTTGAAAAACATGAAGAGCCGGAAAAGGTGTGAAAAGTATGAAGAGCTTCAAAAGGTTTCAAAAATATGAGGAGCATGAAATGGTCTGATAAATAGGAGGAGCATGAAGCGGTGTTGAAAATCCTCAAGCGCCTGAAAAGGTGTGAGAAATATGAAGAGCTTCAAATGTTGTCAAAAATATGAGGAGCATGAAACGGTCTGAAAAATAGGAGTAGCATGAAGGTTTGCTCAAAAACATGAAGAGCCTGAAAAGGTGTGAAAAATATGAAGAGCCTCAAAACGTGTCAAAAATATGAGGAGCATGAAATGGTCTGAAAAAGAGGAGGAGCATGAGCAGAGTTGAAAAACATGAAGAGCCTGAAAAGGTGTGAAAAATACGAAGAGCTTCAAAAGGTGTGAAAAATAGGAGGAGCATGAAGCGGTTTTCAAAAACATGAGGAGCCTGAAAAGGTGTAAAAAATACGAAGAGCTTCAAAAGGTGTCAAAAATATGACGAGCATGAAAGAGTCTGAAAAATAGGAGCAGCATGAAACGGTGTTCAAAAACATGAAGAGCCTGAAAAGTTGAGAAAAATATGAAGAGCTTCAAAAGGTGTGAAAAATAGGAGGAGCATGAAGCGGTGTTCAAAAACATGAAAAGCCTGAAAAGGTGTGAAGAACATGAAGAGTTTCAAAAGGTGTCAAAAATGAGATGAGCATGAAACGGTCTGAAAAATAGGAGGATCATGAAGCGGTATTGAAAATCATGAAGAGCCTGAAAAGGTGTGAAAAATATGAAGAGCTTCAAAAGGGGTCAAAAATATGAGAGGCATGAAACGATCTGAAAAAAAGCAGGAGCATGAAGCCGTGTTCAAAAACATGAAGAGCCTGAAAACGTGTGAAAATTATGAAGAGCTTCAAAAGGTGTGAAATACATGAGGAGCATGAAACTGTCTGAAAAATCGGAGGAGCAAGAAGCGGTGTTGAAAAACATGAAGAACTTGAAAACGAGTGAAAAATATGAAGAGCTTCAAAAGTTGTGAAAATATGAAGAGCTTCAAACGTGTCAAAAATATGAGGAGCATGAAGCGGTCTGAAAAATAGGAGGAGCATGCAAAGGTGTTGAAAAACATGAAGAGGCTGAGAAGGCGTGAAAAATATGAAGAGGTTCAAAAGGTGTGAAAAATATGAAGAGCTTCAAAAGGTGTCAAAAATATCAGGAGCATGAAAAGTTCTGAAAAATAGGAGGAGCATGAAGCGGTGTTCAAAAATATGAAGAGCCTGAAAAGGTGTGAAATATTGGTAGAACTTCATTACGTGTAAAATACATGAGGAGAATGAAACGGTCTGTAAAATAGGAGAAGCATGAAGCGGTGTTCAAAAACATGAAGAGCCTGGAAAAGTGTGAAAAATATGAAGAGCTTCAAAAGATGTGAAAAATATGAGGAGCATGAAACGGTCTGAAAAATAGGAGGAGCAAGAAGCGGTTTTGAAAAACATGAAGAGTCTGAAAAGGTGTGAGAAATATGAAGAGCTTCAATAGGTGTGAAAAATATGAAGAGCTTCAGAAGTTGTGAAGGATATGAAGAGCTTCAAAAGGTGTCAAAAATGAGATGAGCATGAAACGGTCTGAAAAATAGGAGGAGCATGAAGCGGTGTTGAAAAACATGAAGAGCCTGAAAAGGTGTGAAAAATATGAAGAGCTTCAAAAGGTGTGAAAAATATGAGAAGCATGAAACGATCTGAAAAATAGGAGGAGCATGAAGCGGTGTTCAAAAACATGAAGAGACTGAAAAGGTGGGTAAAATACGAAGAGCTTCAAAAGGTGTCAAAAATATGAGGAGCATGAAACGGTCTAAAATTAGGAGGGGCATGAAGCATTGTTCAAAAATATGAAGAGCCTGAAAAGTTGTGAAAAATATGAAGAGCTTCAAAAGGTGTCAAAATTATGAGGAGCAGGAAACGGTCTGAAAAATAGGAGGTTCATGTAGCGGTGTTGAAAAACATGAAGAGCCTGAAAAGGTGTGAAAAATATGAAGAGCTTCAAAAGGTGTGAAAAATAGGAGGAGCATGAAGCGGTTTTTAAAAACATGAGAAGCCTGAAAAGGTGTGAAAAATATGAAGAGCTTCAAAAGGTGTCAAAATATGAGGAGCATGAAACGGTCTGAAAAATAGGAGGAGCATGAAGTGGTGTTGAAAAACATGAAGAGCCTGAAAAGGTGTGAAAAATATGAAGAGCTTCAAAACGTGTCAAAAATATGAGAAGCATGCAACGTTCTGAAAAATAGGAGGAGTAAGAACCGTTATTGAAATACATGAAGAGCCTGAAAATGTGTGAAGAATATGAAGAGCTTCAACAGGTGTGAAGAATATGAAGAGCTTCAAAAGGTGTCAAAAATGAGATGAGCATGAAACGGTCTGAAAAATAGGAGGAGCATGAAGCGGTGTTGAAAAATATGAAGAGCCTGAAAAGGTGTGAAAAATATGAAGAGCTTCAAAAGGTGTGAAATATATGAAGAGCTTAAAATGGTGTCAAAAATGAGATGAGCATGAAACGATCTGAAAAATAGCAGGAGCATGACGCGGTGTTCAGAAACATGAAGTGCCTGAAAAGGTGTGAAAAATATGAAGAGCTTCAAAAGGTGTCAAAATATGAGGAGCATGAACGGTCTGAAAAATAGGAGGAGCATGAAACGGTGTTCAAAAACATGAAGAGCCTGAAAAATGTGAAAAATATGAAGAGCTTCAAAACGTGTCAAAAATATGAGGAGCATGAAACGGTCTGAAAAACGGGAGGAGCATGAAACCTTGTTCAAAAACCTGAAGAGCCTGAAAAGATTTGAAAAATATGAAGAGTTTCAAAAGGTGTGAAATACATGAGAAGCATGAAACGGTGTGAAAAATGGAGGAGCATGAAGCGGTGTTGAAATACATGAAGAGCCTGAAAAGGTGTGAAAAATATGGAGAGCTTCAAAGGTGTCAAAATTATGAGGAGCATGAAAGGGTCTGAAAAATAGGAGGAGCATGCAGCGGGGTTGAAAAACATGAAGAGCCTGAGAAGGTGTGAAAAATATGAAGAGCTTCAAAAGGTATGAAATATACGAAGAGCTCCAAAAGGTGTCAATAAAGAGATGAGCATGAAACGGTCTAAAAAATAGGAGGAGCATGAAGTTGTGTCCAAAAAAATGAACGGACTGAAAAGGTGTGAAATATATGAAGATTTCAAAAGGTGTCAACAATATGAGAAGCATGAAACGGTCTGAAATATAGGAGGAGGAAGAAGTGATGTTGAAAAACATGAAGAGCCTTAAAAAGTGTGAAAAATATGAAGAGCTTCAAAAGGTGTCAAAAAAGAGATGAGCATGAAACGGTCTGACAAATAGGAGGAGCATGATACAGCGTTGAAAAACATAAAGAGCCTGAAAAGGTGTGAAAAATATGAAGAGCTTCAAAAGGTGTCAAAAATATGACGAGCATTAAATGGTATGAAAAATAGGAGGAGCATGTAACGGTGTTCAAAAACATGAAGAGCCTGAAAGGTATGAAAAATATGCAGAGCTTCAAAACGTCTCAAAAACATGAGGAGCATGAAACGGTCTGAAAAATAGGAGGAGCATGAAACGGTGTTGAAAAACATGAAGAGCCTGAAAAGGTGTGAAAAATATGAAGAGCATGAAAATGTGTGAAAAATATGAGGAGAATGAAACTGTGTTCAAAAACATGAAAATCCTGAAAAGGTGTGAAAAATATGAAGAGCTTCAAAACGTCTCAAAAACATGAGGAGCATGAAACAGTCTGAAAATAGAAGGGGCCTGAAGCGGTGTTCAAAAACATGAAGAGCCTGAAAAGGTGTGAATAGTATGAAGAGCTTCAAAAAGTGTCAAAATATGAGGAGCATGATACGGTCTAAAAATAGGAGGAGCATGAAGCCGTGTTGAAAAATATGACGAGCCTGAAAAGGTGTGAAAAAATATGAAGAGCTTCAAATGGTGTCAAAAATTTGAAGAGCATGAAACGGAGTGAAAAAGAGGAGGAGCAAGAAGCGGTTTTGAAAAACATGAAGAGCGTGTAAAGGTGCGAAATATATGAAGAGCTTCAAAAGGTGTCAAAAATATGAGGAACATGAAACGGTGTTCAAAAACATGAAGAGCCTGAAAAGGTGTGAAAAGTATGAAGAGATTCAAAGGGTGTCAAAAATATGAGGAGTATGAAACGGTCTGAAAAATAGGAGGAGCATGAAACGGTGTTCAAAAACATCAAGAGCCTGAAAAGGTTTGAAAAATATGAAGAGCTTGAAAAGGTGGCAAAAATATGAAGAGCATGAAACGGTCTGAAAAATAGGAGGAGCATTAAGCTGTGTTGAAATTCAGGAAGAGCATGAAAAGGTGTGAAATACATGAAGAGCTTCAAAAGGTGTCAAAAATATGAGGAGCATTAAACGGTCTGAAATATAGGAGGAGCATGAAGTGGTGTTCAAAAACGTGAAGAGCCTGAAAAGGTGTGAAAAATATGAAGAGCTTCAAAAGGTGTCAAAAATATGAGGAGCATGAAACGGTCTGAAAAATAGGAAGAGCATGAAATGGTGTTCAAAAACATGAAGAGCCTGAAAAGGTGTGAAATATATGAAGAGCTTCAAAAGCTGTCAAAAATATGAAGAGCATGAAACGGTCTGAAAAATAGGAGGAGCATGAAATGGTGTTCAAAAACATGAAGACTAGGAAAGGTGTGAAAAATATGAAGAGCTTCAAAAGGTGTCAAAAATATCAGGAGCATGAAACGGTCTGAAAAATAGGAGGAGCATGAATCGTTGTTGAAAAACATGAAGAACCTGAAAAGGTGTCAAAAATATGAAGAGCTTCAAAAGGTGTCAAAAATATGAGGAGCATGAAACGGTCTGAAAAATAGGAGGAGCATTAAGCAGTGTTGAGAAACATGAAGATCCTGAAAAGCTGTGAATAATATGAAAAGCTTCAAAAGGTGTGAAAAATATGAGGAGCAGGAAACGGTCTTAAAAATAGGAGGAGCATGAAGCGGTGTTGAGAAACATGAAGAGGCTGAAAAGGTGTGAAATATATGAAGAGCTTCAAAAGGTGTCAAAAATATGAGGAGCATGAAACGGCCTGAAAAATAGGTAGAGCATGAAGCGGTGTTGAAAAACATGAAGAGCCTGAAAAGGTGTGAAATATATGATGAGCTTCAAAAGGTGTCAAAAATATGACGAGCATGAAACGCTCTAAAATATAGGAGCAGCATGAAACGGTGTTGAAAAACAGGAAGAGGCAGAAAAGGTGTGAAAGACATGAAGAGCTTCAAAAGGTGTCAAAAATATGAGGTGCATGAAACGGTCTGAAAAGTAGGAGGAGCATGAAGCGGTGTTGAAAACCATGAAGAGCCTGAAAACGTGTGAAAAATATGAAGAGTTTCAAAAGGTGTCAAATATATAGGAGCATGAAACTGTCTGAAAAATAGTATGAGAATGAAACGGTTTTGAAAAAGATGAAGAGCATGAAAACCTGTGAAAAATATGATGAGCTTCAGAAGGTGTCAAAAATATGAGGAGCATGACACGGTCTCAAAAATAGTACGAGCATGAAGCCGTGCTGAAAAACATGAAGAGAATGAAAAGGTGTGAAAAATATGAAGAGCTTCAAAAGGTGTCAAAAATATGAGGAGGATGAAACGGTCTGTAAAATAGGAGGAGCATGAAGCTCTGTGGAAAAACATGAAGAGAATGAAAGGTGTTAAAAATATGAAGAGCTTCAAAAGTTGTCAAAAATATGAGGAGCATGAAACGTTCAGAAAAATAGGAGGAGCATGAAGCGTTGTTTAAAAACGTGAAGAACCTGAAAAGGTGTGAAAAATATGAAGAGCTTCAAAAGGTGTCAAAAATATGAGGACCATGAAACGGTCTGAAAAATAGGAGGAGCATGAAGTCGTGGTGAGAAACAAGAAGAGCCTGAAAAAGTTGTGAAACATATGAGGAGAATGAAACGGTCTGAAAAAGAGGAGGAGCATGAATCAATGTTCAAAAACATGAAGAGCCTGAATAGGTGGGTAAAATATGAAGACCATCAAAAGGTGTCAAAAATATGAGGAGCATGAATCGGTCTGAAAAATAGGAGGAGCATGAAGTTTTGTTCAAAAACATGAAGAGGCTGAAAAGGTGTGAAATATAAGAAGAGCTACAAAAGGTGTGAAAAATATGAAGAGCTTCAAAAGGAGTCAAAAATAAGAAGAGCATGAAACGGTCTGAAAAATAGGAGGAGCATGAAGCGGTTTTGAAAAACATGAAAACTCTGAGAATGTGTGAAAAATATGAACAGCTTCAAAAGGTGTGAAAAATAAGAGGAGCATGAAGCGGTGTTGAAAAACCTGAAGAGCCTGAAAAGGTGTGAAATATATGAAGAGCTTCAAAAGGTGTGAAAAATATGCGGAGCATGAAACAGTCTGAAAAATAGGAGGAGCATGAAGCGGTGTTGAAAAACCTGAAGAGCCTGAAAAGTTGTGAAAAATAGGAAGAGCATCAAAAGGTGTGAATTACATGAGGAGAATGAATGGTCTGAAAAATAGGAGGAGCATGAAGGTGTGTTCAAAAATATGAAGAGCCTGAAAAGGTGTGAAAAATATGAAGAGCTTCAAAAGGTGTCAAAAACATGAGGAACATGAAAAGGCCTGAAAATTAGGAGAAGCATGAAGTGGTGTTCAAAATCATGAAGAGCCTGAAAAGGTGTGAAAAATATTAAAAGCTTCAAAAGCTTTCAAAAACATGAGGAGCCTGAAACAGTCTGAAAATTAGGAGGGGCATGAAACGGTGCTCAAAAACATGAAGAGCATGAAAAGGTGTGAAAAATATGAAGAGCTTCCAAAATTGTCAAAAATATGAGGAGCATGAAACGGTCTGAAAAATAGAAGGAACATCAAGCGGTCGGAAAAATAGGAGGAGCATGAAGCGGTGTTCAAAAACATGAAGAGCCTGAAAAGCTGTGAAAAATGTGAAGAGTTTAAAAGGTGTCAAAATATGAGGAGCATGAAAAGTTCTGAAAAATAGGAGGAGCATGAAGCTGTGCTCAAAAACATGAATAGCCTGAAAAGGTGTGAAAAGTATGAAGAGCTTCAAAAGGGGTGAAAAATATGAGGAGCATGAAATGGTCTGAAAATTAGGAGGAGCATGAAGCGGTGTTCAAAACCTTCAAGAGCCTGAAAAGGTGTGAAAAATATGAAGAGCTTCAAAAATTGTCAAAAATATGAGGAGCATGATACGGACTAAAAAATACGAGGAGCTTGAAACGGTGTTCAAAAACATGAAGAGCCTGGAAAGGTGTGAAAAATATGAAGAGCCTCAAAACGTGTCAAATATATGAGGAGCATGAAACGGTCTGAAAAATAGGAGGAAGATGAAGCGGTGTTGAAAAACATGAAGAGCCTGAAAACGTGTGAAAAATATGAAGAGTTTCAAAAGGTGTGAAAAATATGAAGAGCTTCAAAATGTGTGAAATACATGAGGAGCATGAAACGGTCTGAAAAATCGGAGGAGCAAGAAGCGGTGTTGAAAAACATGAAGAACCTGAAAACGAGTGAAAAATATGAAGAGCTTCAAAAGTTGTGAAAATATGAAGAGCTTCAAACGTGTCAAAAATATGAGGAGCATGAAGCGGTCTGAAAAATAGGAGGAGCATGCAAAGGTGTTGAAAAACATGAAGAGGCTGAGAAGGCGTGAAAAATATGAAGAGGTTCAAAAGGTGTGAAAAATATGAAGAGCTTCAAAAGGTGTCAAAAATAATAGGAGCATGAAAAGTTCTGAAAAATAGGAGGAGCATGAAATGGGGTTCAAATACATGAAGAGACTGAAAAAGTGTGAAAATTATGAAGAGCTTCAAAAGGTGTGAAATACATGAGGAGCATGAAACGGTCGGAAAAATCGGAGGAGCATGAAGCGGTGTTGAAAAACATGAAGAGCCTGAAAAGGTGTGAAAAATATGAAGAGCTTCAAAAGGTGTCAAAAATATGAGGAGCATGAAACGGTCTGAAAAATAGGAGGAGCATGAAACAGTCGGAAAAATAGGTAGAGCATGAAACGGTGTTGAAAAACATGAAGAGCCTGAAAATGTGTGAAAAATATGAAGAGCTTCAAATGTTGTCAAAAATATGAGGAGCATGAAACGGTCTGAAAAATAGGAGGAGCATGAACCAGTGTTGAAAAACATGAAGAGCCTGAAAAGTTGTGAAAAATATGAAGAACTTCAAAAGGTGTCAACAATATGAGCAGCATGAAACGGTCTCAAATAAAGGAGGAGGTAGAAACGGTCAGAAAAATAGCTGGAGCATGAAGTGGTGTTGAAAAACATGAAGAGCCTGAAAAGGTGTGAAAAATATGAAAAGCTTCAAATGTAGTCAAAATATGAGGAGCATGAAACGGTCTGAAAAATAGGAGGAGCATGTATCGGTGTTGAAAAACATGAAAAGCCTGAAAGGTGTGAAAAATATGAAGAACTTCAAAAGGTGTCAAAAATATGAGGAGCATGATACGGTCTCAAATATAGGAGGAGCATGAAACGGTCTGAAAAATAGGAGGAGCATGAAGCCGTGCTGAAAAACATGAAGAGCCGGAAAAGGTGTGAAAAGTATGAAGAGCTTCAAAAGGTTTCAAAAATATGAGGAGCATGAAATGGTCTGATAAATAGGAGGAGCATGAAGCGGTGTTAAAAAAACCTCAAGCGCCTGAAAAGGTGTGAGAAATATGAAGAGCTTCAAAAGGTGTGAAATACATGAGGAGCATGAAACGGTCGGAAAAATCGGAGGAGCATGAAGCGGTGTTCAAAAATATGAAGAGCCTGAAAAGGTGTGAAAAACATGAAGAGCTTCAAAAGGTGTCAACAATATGAGGAGCATGAAACGGTCTGAAAAATAGGAGGAGCATGAAACAGTCGGAAAAATAGGTAGAGCATGAAACGGTGTTGAAAAACATGAAGAGCCTGAAAATGTGTGAAAAATATGAAGAGCTTCAAAAGGTGTCAAAAATATGAGGAGCATGATACGGTCTCAAATATAGGAGGAGCATGAAACGGTCTGAAAAATAGGAGGAGCATGAAACGGTCTGAAAAATAGGAGGAGCATGAACCAGTGTTGAAAAACATGAAGAGCCTGAAAAGTTGTGAAAAATATGAAGAACTTCAAAAGGTGTCAACAATATGAGGAGCATGAAACGGTCTCAAATAAAGGAGGAGGTAGAAACGGTCAGAAAAATAGCTGGAGCATGAAGTGGTGTTGAAAAACATGAAGAGCCTGAAAGGTGTGAAAAATATGGAGAACTTCAAAAGGTGTCAAAAATATGAGGAGCATGAAACGGTCTGAAAAATAGGAGGAGCATGAAGCCGTGTTGAAAAACATGAAGAGCCGGAAAAGGTGTGAAAAGTATGAAGAGCTTCAAAAGGTTTCAAAAATATGAGGAGCATGAAATGGTCTGATAAATAGGAGGAGCATGAAGCGGTGTTGAAAAACCTGAAGCGCCTGAAAAGGTGTGAGAAATATGAAGAGCTTCAAATATTGGCAAAAATATGAGGAGCATGAAACGGTCTGAAAAATTGGAGTAGCATGAAGGTTTGCTCAAAAACATGAAGAGCCTGAAAAGGTGTGAAAAATATGAAGAACTTCAAAAGGTGTGAAAAATATGAGGAGCATGAAATGGTCGGAAAAATCGGAGGAGCATGAAGCGGTGTTCAAAAATATGAAGAGCCTGAAAAGGTGTGAAAAATTGGAAGAACTTCATTACGTGTAAAATACATGAGGAGAATGAAACGGTCTGTAAAATAGGAGAAGCATGCAGCGGTGTTCAAAAACATGAAGAGCCTGGAAAGGTGTGAAAAATATGAAGAGCTTCAAAAGATGTGAAAAATATGAGGAGCATGAAACGGTCTGAAAAATAGGAGGAGCAAGAAGCGGTTTTGAAAAACATGAAGAGTCTGAAAAGGTGTGAGAAATATGAAGAGCTTCAATAGGTGTGAAAAATATGAAGAGCTTCAAAAGTTGTGAAGGATATGAAGAGCTTCAAAAGGTGTCAAAAATGAGATGAGTATGAAACGGTCTGAAAAATAGGAGGAGCATGAAGCGGTGTTCAAAAACATGAAGAGACTGAAAAGGTGGGTAAAATACGAAGAGCTTCAAAAGGTGTCAAAAATATGAGGAGCATGAAACGGTCTAAAATTGGGAGGGGCATGAAGCATTGTTCAAAAATATGAAGAGCCTGAAAAGGTGTGAAAAATATGAAGAGCTTCAAAATGTGTCAAAATTATGAGGAGCAGGAAACGGTCTGAAAAATAGGAGGTTCATGTAGCGGTGTTGAAAAACATGAAGAGCCTGAAAAGGTGTGAAAAATATGAAGAGCTTCAAAAGGTGTGAAAAATAGGAGGAGCATGAAGCGGTGTTCAAACACATGAGAAGCCTGAAAAGGTGTGAAAAATATGAAGCGCTTCAAAAGGTGTCAAAATATGAGGAGCATGAAACGGTCTGAAAAATAGGAGGAGCATGAAGTGGTGTTGAAAAACATGAAGAGCCTGAAAAGGTGTGAAAAATATGAAGAGCTTCAAAACGTGTCAAAAATAGGAGAAGCATGCAACGTTCTGAAAAATAGGAGGAGTAAGAACCGTTATTGAAATACATGAAGAGCCTGAACACGTGTGAAGAATATGAAGAGCTTCAAAAGGTGTGAAAAATATGAAGAGCTTCAAAAGGTGTCAAAAATGAGATGAGCATGAAACGGTCTGAAAAATAGGAGGAGCATGAAGCGGTGTTGAAAAATATGAAGAGCCTGAAAAGGTGTGAAAAATATGAAGAGCTTCAAAAGGTGTGAAAATTATCAGAAGCATGAAACGATCTGAAAAATAGGAGGATCATGACGCGGTGTTCAGAAACATGAAGTGCCTGAAAAGGTGTGAAAAATATGAAGAGCTTCAAAAGGTGTCAAAATATGAGGAGCATGAACGGTCTGAAAAATAGGAGGAGCATGAAACGGTGTTCAAAAACATGAAGAGCCTGAAAAATGTGAAAAATATGAAGAGCTTCAAAACGTGTCAAAAATATGAGGAGCATGAAACGGTCTGAAAAACGGGAGGAGCATGAAACCTTGTTCAAAAACCTGAAGAGCCTGAAAAGATTTGAAAAATATGAAGAGTTTCAAAAGGTGTGAAATACATGAGAAGCATGAAACGGTGTGAAAAATGGAGGAGCATGAAGCGGTGTTGAAATACATGAAGAGCCTGAAAAGGTGTGAAAAATATGAAGAGCTTCAAAGGTGTCAAAATTATGAGGAGCATGAAAGGGTCTGAAAAATAGGAGGAGCATGCAGCGGGGTTGAAAAACATGAAGAGCCTGAGAAGGTGTGAAAAATATGAAGAGCTTCAAAAGGTATGAAATATACGAAGAGCTCCAAAAGGTGTCAAAAAAGAGATGAGCATGAAACGGTCTAAAAAATAGGAGGAGCATGAAGTTGTGTCCAAAAAAATGAACGGACTGAAAAGGTGTGAAATATATGAAGATTTCAAAAGGTGTCAACAATATGAGAAGCATGAAACGGTCTGAAATATAGGAGGAGCAAGAAGTGATGTTGAAAAACATGAAGAGCCTTAAAAAGTGTGAAAAATATGAAGAGCTTCAAAAGGTGTCAAAATAGAGATGAGCATTAAACGGTCTGACAATTAGGAGGAGCATGATACAGCGTTGAAAAACATAAAGAGCCTGAAAAGGTGTGAAAAATATGAAGAGCTTCAAAAGGTGTCAAAAATATGACGAGCATTAAATGGTATGAAAAATAGGAGGAGCATGTAACGGTGTTAAAAACATGAAGAGCCTGAAAGGTATGAAAAATATGCAGAGCTTCAAAACGTCTCAAAAACATGAGGAGCATGAAACGGTCTGAAAAATAGGAGGAGCATGAAACGGTGTTGAAAAACATGAAGAGCCTGAAAAGGTGTGAAAAATATGAAGAGCATGAAAATGTGTGAAAAATATGAGGAGAATGAAACTGTGTTCAAAAACATGAAAATCCTGAAAAGGTGTGAAAAATATGAAGAGCTTCAAAACGTCTCAAAAACATGAGGAGCATGAAACAGTCTGAAAATAGAAGGGGCCTGAAGCGGTGTTCAAAAACATGAAGAGCCTGAAAAGGTGTGAATAATATGAAGAGCTTCAAAAAGTGTCAAAATATGAGGAGCATGATACGGTCTAAAAATAGGAGGAGCATGAAGCCGTGTTGAAAAATATGACGAGCCTGAAAAGGTGTGAAAAAATATGAAGAGCTTCAAATGGTGTCAAAAATTTGAAGAGCATGAAACGGAGTGAAAAAGAGGAGGAGCAAGAAGCGGTTTTGAAAAACATGAAGAGCGTGTAAAGGTGCGAAATATATGAAGAGCTTCAAAAGGTGTCAAAAATATGAGGAGCATGAAACGGTCTGAAATATAGGAGGAGCATGAAACGGTGTTCAAAAATATCAAGAGCCTGAAAAGGTTTGAAAAATATGAAGAGCTTGAAAAGGTGGCAAAAATATGAAGAGCATGAAACGGTCTGAAAAATAGGAGGAGCATTAAGCTGTGTTGAAATTCAGGAAGAGCATGAAAAGGTGTGAAATACATGAAGAGCTTCAAAAGGTGTCAAAAATATGAGGAGCATTAAACGGTCTGAAATATAGGAGGAGCATGAAGTGGTGTTCAAAAACGTGAAGAGCCTGAAAAGGTGTGAAAAATATGAAGAGCTTCAAAAGGTGTCAAAAATATGAGGAGCATGAAACGGTCTGAAAAATAGGAGGAGCATGAATCGTTGTTGAAAAACATGAAGAACCTGAAAAGGTGTCAAAAATATGAAGAGCTTCAAAAGGTGTCAAAAATATGAGGAGCATGAAACGGTCTGAAAAATAGGAGGAGCATTAAGCAGTGTTGAGAAACATGAAGATCCTGAAAAGCTGTGAATAATATGAAAAGCTTCAAAAGGTGTGAAAAATATGAGGAGCAGGAAACGGTCTTAAAAATAGGAGGAGCATGAAGCGGTGTTGAGAAACATGAAGAGGCTGAAAAGGTGTGAAATATATGAAGAGCTTCAAAAGGTGTCAAAAATATGAGGAGCATGAAACGGCCTGAAAAATAGGTAGAGCATGAAGCGGTGTTGAAAAACATGAAGAGCCTGAAAAGGTGTGAAATATATGATGAGCTTCAAAAGGTGTCAAAAATATGACGAGCATGAAACGCTCTAAAATATAGGAGCAGCATGAAACGGTGTTGAAAAACAGGAAGAGGCAGAAAAGGTGTGAAAGACATGAAGAGCTTCAAAAGGTGTCAAAAATATGAGGTGCATGAAACGGTCTGAAAAGTAGGAGGAGCATGAAGCGGTGTTGAAAACCATGAAGAGCCTGAAAACGTGTGAAAAATATGAAGAGTTTCAAAAGGTGTCAAATATATAGGAGCATGAAACTGTCTGAAAAATAGTATGAGAACGAAACGGTTTTGAAAAAGATGAAGAGCATGAAAACCTGTGAAAAATATGATGAGCTTCAGAAGGTGTCAAAAATATGAGGAGCATGACACGGTCTCAAAAATAGTACGAGCATGAAGCCGTGCTGAAAAACATGAAGAGAATGAAAAGGTGTGAAAAATATGAAGAGCTTCAAAAGGTGTCAAAAATATGAGGAGGATGAAACGGTCTGTAAAATAGGAGGAGCATGAAGCTCTGTGGAAAAACATGAAGAGAATGAAAGGTGTTAAAAATATGAAGAGCTTCAAAAGTTGTCAAAAATATGAGGAGCATAAAACGTTCTGAAAAATAGGAGGAGCATGAAGCGTTGTTTAAAAACGTGAAGAACCTGAAAAGGTGTGAAAAATATGAAGAGCTTCAAAAGGTGTCAAAAATATGAGGACCATGAAACGGTCTGAAAAATAGGAGGAGCATGAAGTCGTGGTGAGAAACAAGAAGAGCCTGAAAAAGTTGTGAAACATATGAGGAGAATGAAACGGTCTGAAAAAGAGGAGGAGCATGAATCAATGTTCAAAAACATGAAGAGCCTGAATAGGTGGGTAAAATATGAAGACCTTCAAAAGGTGTCAAAAAAATGAGGAGCATGAATCGGTCTGAAAAATAGGAGGAGCATGAAGTTTTGTTCAAAAACATGAAGAGCCTGAAAAGGTGTGAAATATAAGAAGAGCTACAAAAGGTGTGAAAAATATGAAGAGCTTCAAAAGGAGTCAAAAATAAGAAGAGCATGAAACGGTCTGAAAAATAGGAGGAGCATGAAGCGGTTTTGAAAAACATGAAAACTCTGAGAATGTGTGAAAAATATGAAGAGCTTCAAAAGGTGTGAAAAATAGGAGGAGCATGAAGCGGTGTTGAAAAACCTGAAGAGCCTGAAAAGGTGTGAAATATATGAAGAGCTTCAAAAGGTGTGAAAAATATGCGGAGCATGAAACAGTCTGAAAAATAGGAGGAGCATGAAGCGGTGTTGAAAAACCTGAAGAGCCTGAAAAGTTGTGAAAAATAGGAAGAGCATCAAAAGGTGTGAATTACATGAGGAGAATGAATGGCCTGAAAAATAGGAGGAGCATGAAGGTGTGTTCAAAAATATGAAGAGCCTGAAAAGGTGTGAAAAATATGAAGAGCTTCAAAAGGTGTCAAAAACATGAGGAACATGAAAAGGCCTGAAAATTAGGAGAAGCATGAAGTGGTGTTCAAAATCATGAAGAGCCTGAAAAGGTGTGAAAAATATTAAAAGCTTCAAAAGCTTTCAAAAACATGAGGAGCCTGAAACAGTCTGAAAATTAGGAGGGGCATGAAACGGTGCTCAAAAACATGAAGAGCATGAAAAGGTGTGAAAAATATGAAGAGCTTCCAAAATTGTCAATAATATGAGGAGCATGAAACGGTCTGAAAAATAGAAGGAACATCAAGCGGTCGGAAAAATAGGAGGAGCATGAAGCGGTGTTCAAAAACATGAAGAGCCTGAAAAGCTGTGAAAAATGTGAAGAGTTTAAAAGGTGTCAAAATATGAGGAGCATGAAAAGTTCTGAAAAATAGGAGGAGCATGAAGCTGTGCTCAAAAACATGAAGAGCCTGAAAAGGTGTGAAAAATATGAAGAGCTTCAAAAGGTGTCAAAAATATGACGAGCATTAAATGGTATGAAAAATAGGAGGAGCATGTAACGGTGTTCAAAAACATGAAGAGCCTGAAAGGTATGAAAAATATGCAGAGCTTCAAAACGTCTCAAAAACATGAGGAGCATGAAACGGTCTGAAAAATAGGAGGAGCATGAAACGGTGTTGAAAAACATGAAGAGCCTGAAAAGGTGTGAAAAATATGAAGAGCATGAAAATGTGTGAAAAATATGAGGAGAATGAAACTGTGTTCAAAAACATGAAAATCCTGAAAAGGTGTGAAAAATATGAAGAGCTTCAAAACGTCTCAAAAACATGAGGAGCATGAAACAGTCTGAAAATAGAAGGGGCCTGAAGCGGTGTCAAAAACATGAAGAGCCTAAAAGTTGTGAGAAATATGAAGAGCTTCAAAAGGTGTCAAAAATGAGATGAGCATGAAACGGTCTGAAAAATAGGAGTAGTATGAAGCGGTGTTGAAAAACATGAAGAGCCTAAAAAGTTGTGAAAAATATGAAAAGCTTCAAAAGGGGTCAAAAATGAGATGAGCATGAAACGGTCTGAAAAATAGGAGGATCATGTAACGGTGTTGAAAAACATGAAAAGCCTGAAAAGGTGTGAAAAATATGATGAGCTTCAAAAGTTGTCAAAAATATGAGGAGCATGAAACGGTCTGAAAAATAGGAGTAGCATGAAGCTGTGTTCAAAAACATGAAGAGCCTGAAAAGGTGTGAAAAATATGAAGAGCTTCAAAAGGTGTGAAAAATATGAGGAGGATGAAATGGTCTGAAAATTAGGAGGAGCATGAAGCGGTGTTCAAAAAAAAAAGAGCCTGAAAAGGTGTTAAAAATATGAAGAGCTTCAAAAGGTGTAAAAAATATGAGGAGCATGAAACGGTCTGAAATAGAGAAGCAGCATGAAACGGTGTTGAAAAACATGAAGGCCCTCAAAAGGTGTGAAAAATATGAAGAGCTTCAAAATGTGTCAAACATATGAAGAGCATGAAACCGTCTGAAAAATAGGAGGATCATGAAGCAGTGTTCAAAAACATGAAGAGCCTGAAAATGTGTGAAAAATATTCAGAGCTTCAAAATGTGTCAAATATATGAGGAGCATGAAAAGGTCTGAAAAATAGGAGGAGGATGAAACGGTGATTAAAAACATGAAGAGCCTGAAAAGGTGTGAAAAATAGGCAGAGCGTCAAAAGGTGTGAAATACATGAGGAGCATGAAACAGGCCGAAAAATAGGAGAAGCATGAAGTGGTGTGGAAAAACATGAAGAGCCTGAAAAGGTGTGAAAAATATGAAGAGCTTCAAAAGAAGTGAAATACATGAGGAGCATGAAACTCTCTGAAAAATAGGAGGATCATGAAGCGGTGATCAAAAACATGAAGAGCCTGAAAAGGTGTGAAAAATATGAAGAGCTTCAAAAGGTGTGAAATACATGAGGAGCATGAAACTCTCTGAAAAATAAGAGGAGCATGAAGCTGGGTTCAAAAACATGAAGAGCCTGAAAATTTGTGAAAAATATGAAAAGCTTCAAAAGGTGTCAAAAATGAGATGAGCATGAAAAGTTCTTAAAAATAGGAGGATCATAAAACGGTGTTGAAAAACATAAAGAGCCTGAAAAGGTGTGAAAAATATGAAGAGCTTCAAAAGGTGTCAAAAATGAGATGAGCAGGAAATGGTCTGAAATATAAGAAGAGCATGAAGCGGTGTTCAAAAACATGAAGAGCCTGAAAAGGTGTGAAAAATATGAAGAGCTTCAAAAGGTGTCAAAAATATGAGGAGCATGAAACGGTCTGAAAAATAGGAGGAGCATGAAGCGGTGTTCAAAAACATGAAGAGCCTGAAAAGTTGTGAAAAATATGAAGAGCTTCAAAAGGTGTCAAAAATATGAGGAGCATGAAGCGGTCTGAAAAATAGGCGGAGCATGAAGCGGTGTTGAAAATCATAAAGAGCCTGAAAAGTTGTGCAAAATATGAAGAGCTTCAAAAGATGTGAAAAATTTGAAGAGCTTCAAAAGGTGTCAAAATGAGATGAGCATGAAACGGTCTGAAAAATAGGAGGAGCATGAAGTGGTGTTGAAAAAAATGAAAAGCCTGAAAAGGTGTGAAATATATGAAGAGCATCAAAAGGTGTGAAAAATATGAAGAGCTTCAAAAGGTTTAAAAAATGAGATGAGCATGAAACGGTCTGAAAAATAGGAGGAGCATGAAGCGGTGTTGAAAAACTTGAAGAGCCTGAAAAGGTGTGAAAAATATGAAGAGCATCAAAAGGTGTGAAAAATATGAAGAGCTTCAAAAGGTTTAAAAAATGCGATGAGCATGAAACGGTCTGAAAAATAGGAGGAGCATCAAGGGGTGTTGAAAAACTTGAAGAGCCTGAAAACGTGTGAAAAATATGAAGAGCATCAAAAGGTGTGAAAAATATGAAGAGCTTCAAAAGGTTTAAAAAATGAGATGAGCATGAAATGGTCTGAAAAATAGGAGGAGCATGAAGTGGTGTTGAAAAAAATGAAGAGCCTGAAAAGGTGTGAAAAATATGAAGAGCTTCAAACGGTGTCAAAAATATGAGGAGCATGAAACGTTCTGAAATATAGGAGGAGCATGAAGCGGTGTTGAAAAACATGAAGAGCCTGAAAAGGTGTGAAAAATATGAAGAGCTTCAAAATGTGTCAAAAATATGAGGAGCAAGAAATCGTCTGAAAAATAGGAGAAACATGAAGCGGTGTTGAAAAACATGAAGAGCCTGAAAAAGTGTGAAAAATATGAAGAGCTTCAAAAGGTGTCAAATATATGAGGAGCATGAAACGGTCAGAAAAATAGGTGGAGCATGATGTGGTGTTGAAAAACATGAAGAGCCTGAAAAGTTGCGAAAAATATGAAGACCTTCAAAAGGTGTCAAAACTATGAGGAGTATGAAAGGGTCTGAAAAATAGGAGGAGCATGAAACGGTGTTCAAAAACATGAAGAGCCTGAAAAGCTGGAAAAATATGAAGAGCCTCAAGGTGTGAAATACTTGAGGAGCATGAATCCGTCTGAAAAATAGGAGGAGCAAGAAGCGGTGTTGAAAAACATGAAGAGCCTGAAAAGGTGTGAAAAATATGAAGAGCTTCAAAAGGTGTCAAAACTATGAGGAGTATGAAACGGTTTGAAAAATAGGAGCAGCATGAAACGGTGTTCAAAAACATGAAGAGCCTGAAAAGGTGTGAAAAAACGAACAGCTTCAAAAGGTGTGAAAAATATGAAGTCATTCAAAGGTGTCAAAATTATGAGGAGCAAGAAAAGGTCTGAAAATAGGAGGAGCATGAAGTGGTGTTGAAAAACATGAAGAGCCTGAAAAGGTGTGAAAAATATGAAAAGCTACAAAAGGTGTCAAAAATATTTGGAGCATGAAACGGTCTGAAAAATAGGAGGATCATGAAGCGGTGTTGAAAAACATGAAGAGCCTGAAAAGGTGTGAAAAATATGAAGAGCTTCAAAAGGTGTGAAATATATGAAGAGCTTAAAATGGTGTCAAAAATGAGATGAGCATGAAACGGTCTGAAAAATAGGAGCAGCATGAAACGGTGTTCAAAAACATGAAGAGCCTGAAAAGGTGTGAAAAATATGAAGAGCTTCAAAAGGTGTGAAAAACATGAGGAGAATGAAACGGTCTGAAAAATAGGTGGAGCATGAAACAGTGTTTAAAAACATGAAGAGCCTGAAAAGGTGTGAAAAATATGAAGAGCTCAAAAGGTGCCAAAAATATGAGGAGCATGAAACGGTCTGAAAAATAGGAGCAGCATGAAGTGGTGTTGAAAAATATGAAGAGCCTGAAAAGGTGTGAAATATATGAAGAGCTTCAAAATGTGTCAAAAATATGAGGAGTATGAAACGGTCTGAAAAATAGGAGCAGCATGAAACGCTGTTCAAAATCATGAAGAGCCTGAAAAGGTGTGAAAAATATGAAGAGCTTCAAATGGTGTGAAATACATGAGGAGATTGAAACGGTCTGAAAATAGTAGGAGCATGAAGTGTTGTTCAAAACATGAAGAGCCTGAAAAGGTGTGAAAAATATGAAGAGCTTGAAAAGGTGTGAAAAATATGAAGAGCTTCAAAAGGTGTGCAAAATATGAAGAGCTTCAAGAGGTGTAAAAAATGAGATGACCATGAAATGGTCTGCAAAATAGGAGGAGCATGAAACGGTCTGAAAAATGGGAGGAGCATGAAACGGTCTTAAAAATAGGAGGGGCATGAAGCAGTGTCAAAAACATGGAGAGCCTGAAAAGGTGTGAAAAATAGGAGGAGCATGAAACGGTCTCAAAAATAGGAGGAGCATGAAGTGGTGTTCAAAAACATGGAGAGCCTGAAAACGTGTGAAAAATATGAAGAGCTTCAAACGGTGTCAAAAATAAGAGGAGCATGAAACGGTCTGAAAAATAGGAGGAGCATGAAGCAGTGTTGAAAAACATGAAGAGCCTGAAAAGGTGTGAAAAATATGTAGAGCTTCAAAAGTTGTGAAAAATATGAAGAGCTTCAAAAGTTGTAAAAAATGAGATGAGCATGAAACGGTCTGTAAAATAGGAGGAGCATGAAGCGGTGTCAAAAACTTGAAGAGCCTGAAAAGGTGTGAAAAATATGAAAAGCTTCAAAAGGTGTGAAAAATATGAGGAGCATGAAACGGTGAAAAATAGGAGGAGCATAAAGTGATGTTCAAAATCATGAAGAGCCTGAAAAGGTGTCAAAAATATGAAGAGCTTTAAAAGGTGTCAAAAATATGAAGAGCATGAAACGTTCTGAAAAAATAGTAGCATGAAACGGTGTTCAAAAACATGAAGAGCTTGGAAATGTGTGAAAAATATGAAGAGCATCAAAACGTGTCAACATTATGAGGAGCATGAAACGGTCTGAAAAATAGGAGGAGCATGAAGCAGTATTAAAAACATGAAGAGCCTGAAAACCTGTGGAAAATATTAAGAGCTTCAAAAGGTGTGAAAAATATGAAGAGCTTCAAAAGGTGTGAAAAATGAAAGGAGCATGAAAAGGTCTGAAAAATAGGAGGAGCATGAAGAGGTGTTCCAAAACATGAAGAGCCTGAAAAGATTTGAAATATATGAAGAGCTTCAAAATGTGTCAAAATTATAAGGAGCATGAAATGTTCTGAAAAATAGAGGAGCATGAAGCGGTGTTGAAACACATGAACAGCCTGAAAAGGTGTTAAAAATATGAAGAGCTTCAAAAGGTGTCAAAAATATGAGGAGCATGAAACGGTCTGAAAATAGGAGGAGCATGAAGCGGTGTTGAAAAACATGAAGAGCCTGCAAAGGTGTGAAAAATATGAAGAGCTTCAAAAGGAGTGAAAAATATGAAGAGCTTCAAAAGGTGTCAAAAATGAGATGAGCATGAAACGGTCTGAAAAATAGGAGGAGCATGAAGTGGTGTTGAAAATCATGAAGAGCCTGAAAAGGTGTGAAATATATGAAGAGCTTCAAAAGTTGTCAAAAATATGAGGAGAATGAAACAGTCTGAAAATTGGAGGAGCATGAAGCCGTGTTGAAAAACATGAAGAGCCTGAAAAGTGTGAAAAATACGAAGATTTTCAAAAGGTGTCAAAAATATGAGGAGCATGAAACACTCTGAGAAATAGGAAAATCATGAAGCGGTGTTGAAAAACATGAAGAGCCAGAAAAGGTGTGGAAAATATGAAGAGCTTCAAAAGGTGTCAAAAATATGAGGAGCATGAAACGGTTGGAAAAATAGAGGAGCATGAAACGGTGTTCAAAAACGTGAAGAGCCTGAAAAGGTGTGAAAAATATGAAGAACTTCAAAAGGTGTGAAAAATGTGAAGAGTTTCAAAAGGTGTCAAAAATGAGATGAGCATGAAATGGTCTGAAAAATAGGAGGACATTAAGTGGTGTTGAAAAAAATGAAGAGCCTGAAAAGGTGTGAAAAATATGAAGAGCTTCCAAAATTGTGAAAATATGAGGAGAATGATACGGTGAAAAATAGGAGGAGCAAGAAACGGTCTGAAAAATAGGAGGAGCATGAAGCGGTGTTCAAAAACATGAAGAGCCTGAAAAGGTGTGAAAAATATGAAGAGCTTGCAAAATTGTAAAAATATGAGGAGAATGAAACGGTCTGAAAAATAGAGGGAGCATGAAACGGTTTGAAAAATAGGAGGAGCATGAAACGCTGTTGAAAAACATGAAGAGCCTGAAAAGGTGTGAAAAATAGGTGGAGCTTCAAAACGTGTCAAAAATATGAGGAGCATGAAACTGTCTGAAAAAAAGGAGGAGAATGAAGCGATGTTGACAAACATGAAGAGCCTGAATAGGTGTGAAAAATATGAAGAGCTTCAAAAGATGTCAAAAATATGAGGAGCATGAAACGGTCTGAAAAATAGGAGGAGCATGAAGCGGTGTTGAAAAACATGAAGAGCCTGAAAAGGTGTGAAAAATATGAAGAGTTAAAAGTTGTCAAAAATATGAGCAGCATGAAACGGTCTGAAAAATATGAGGAGCATGAAGCGGTCGTCAAAAACATGAAGAGCTTGAAAAGGTTTGAAAAGTATAAAGAGCTTCAAAAAGTGTCAAAAATATGAGGAGCATGAAACGGTCTGAAAAATAGGAGGAGAATGAAGCGGTGTTGGAAAACATGAAGATCCTGAAAAGGTGTGTGTAATATCAAGAGCTTCAAAAGGTGTCAAAAATATGAGGAGCATGAAACGGTCTGAAAAATAGGAGGAGCATGAAATGGTTTTGAAGAAGATGAAGAGCTTGAAAAGGTGTGAAATATATGAAGAGCTTCAAAAGGTGTCAAAAATATGAGGAGCATGAAACAGTCAGAAAAATAGGAGGAGCATGAAGCAGTCGTCAAAAAACATGAAGAGCCTGAAAAGGTGTGAAAAATTTGAGGGATTCAAAAGGTGTCAAAAATATGAAAAGCTTGAAGCTTCTGAAAGATAGGAGGAGCATGAAGCGGTCCTCAAAAACATGAAGAGCGTGAAAAGGTGTGAAAAATATGAAGAGCTTCAAGGTCTCAAAAATATGAGGAGCATGAAACGGTCTGTAAAATAGGAGGAGCATGAATCGGTGTTGAAAAACATGAAGATCCTGAAAAGGTGTGAAAAATATGAAGAGCTGCAAAAAGTGTCAGAAATATGAGGAGCATGAAAGTGTCTGAAATACAGGAGAAGCATGAAGCGGTGGTCAAAAAGATGAAGAGCCTGAAAAGGTGTGAAAAATATGAAGGGCTTAAAACGTGTGAAAAATATGAGGAGCATGAAAAGTTCTGAAAAATAGGAGGCACATGAAAAGGTGGTCAAAAACATGAAGAGCCTGAAAAGGTGTGAAAAATATGAAGAGCTTCAAAAGGTGTCAAAATATGAGGAGCATGAAACGGTCTGAAATATAGGAGGAGCATGAAGCGGTGTTCAAAAAGATGAAGACCTGAAAAGGTGTGAAAAATATGAAGGGCTTAAAGGTGTCAAAAATATGAGGAGCATGAAGCGGTCAGAAACATAGGAGGAGCATGAAACGGTGGTCACAAACATTAAGAGCCTGAAAAGCTGTGAAAAATATGAAGAGCTTCAAAAGGTGTCAAAAATATTAGGAGCAGGAAACGGTCTGAAAAATAGGAAGAGCATGAAGCGGTGGTCAAAAACAAGAAAGGAATGAAAATTTGTGAAAAATATGAAGAGCTTCAAAAGGTTTGAAAAATATGAAGAACTTCAAAAGGTGTCAAAAATTAAATGAGCATGAAACGGTCTGAAAAATAGGAGGTGCATGAAGCGGTGTTGAAAATCATGAAGAGCCTGAAAAGGTGTGAAAAATATGAAGAGCTTCAAAAGATGTACAAAATGAGATGTGCATGAAACGGGCTGAAAAATCGGAGGAGCATGACGTGGTGTTGAAAAACATGAAGAGCCTGAAAATGTGTGAAATATATGAACAGCTTCCAAATGTGTCAAATATATGAGGAGCATGAAACGGTCTGAAAAATAGCAGGAGCATGAAGCGATGTTGAAAAACATGAAGAGCCTGAAAATGTGTGAAAAATATGAAGAACTTCAAAAGGTGTCAAAAATATGAGGAGCATGTAACGGTCTGAAAAGTTGGAGGAGCATGAAGTCGTTGTGAAAAACATGAAGAACCTGAAAAGGTGTGCAAAATATGAAGAGCTTCAAAAGGTGTGAAATTCATGAGGAGATGAAACGGTCTGAAAAATAGAAGGGGCATGAAGCGGTGTTCAAACACATGCAGAGACTGAAAAGGTGCCAAAAATATGAAGAGCTTCAAAAGGTGTCAAAAATATGAAGAGCTTCAAAAGGTGTCAATAATGAGATGAGAATGAAACGGTCTGAAAAATAGGAGGAGCATGAAGTGGTGTTGAAAAAAATGAAGAGCCTGAGAAGTTGTGAAAAATATGAAGAGTTTCAAAAGACGTGAAAAATATGAAGAGCTTCAAAAGATATAAAAAATGAGATGAGCATGAAATGGTCTGAAAAATAAGAGGAGCATGAAGCGGTGTTGAAAAACATGAAGAGTCTGAAAAGGTGTGAGAAATATGAAGAGCTTCAACAGGTGTCAAAATTATTAGGAGCATGAAAGGGTCTGCAAAAAAGGAGAAGCATGAAGTGGTGTTGAAAAACATGAAGAGCCTGAAAAGGTGTGAAAAATATGAAGAGCTTCAAAAGGTGTGAAAAATATGAGGAGCTTGAAACGTTCTGAAAAATAGGAGGATCAAGAAACGGTGTTCAAAAACATGAAGAGGCTGAAATGGTGTGAAAAATATGAAGAGCTTTAAAAGGTGTCAAAATATGAGGAGCATGAAACGTTCTGAAAAATAGGAGGATCAAGAAACGGTGTTCAAAAACATGAAGAGGCTGAAATGGTGTGAAAAATATGAAGAGCCTCAAAAAATGTCAAACATATAAGGAGTATGAAATGGTCTCAAAAATAGGAGGAGCATGAAGCGGTCTTGAAAACCATGAAGAGCCTGAAACCGTGAGAAAAATAAGAAGAGCTTCAAAAATGTGAAAAATATGAAGAGCTTCAAAAGGTATGAAAAATATGAAAAGCTTCAAAAGTTGTCAAAAATTAGATGAGCATGAAACGGTCTGAAAAATAGGAGGTGCATGAAGCTGTGTTGAAAATCATGAAGAGCCTGAAAAGGTGTGAAAAATATGAAGAGCTTCAAAAGCTGTGAAAAATATGAAGAGCTTCAAAAGGTGTCAAAAATATGAGGAGCATGAAATGGACGGAAAAATAGGAGGAGCATGAAACGGTGTTGAAAAACATGAAGAGCCTGAAAATGTGTGAAAAATATGTAGAGCTTCAAAAGGTGTGAAAAATAAGAAGAGCTTCAAAAGATGTAAAAAATGAGATGTGCATGAAACAGACTGAAAAATCGGAGGAGCATGACGTGGTGTTGAAAAACTTGAAGAGCCTGAAAATGTGTGAA
This sequence comes from Dama dama, assembly GCF_033118175.1. Classification (NCBI taxonomy): domain Eukaryota; kingdom Metazoa; phylum Chordata; class Mammalia; order Artiodactyla; family Cervidae; genus Dama; species Dama dama. The sequence continues at coordinate 84,935 of NW_026870980.1, forward strand.
ATATATGAACAGCTTCAAAATGTGTCAAATATATGAGGAGCATGAAACGGACTGCAAAATAGCAGGAGCATGAAGCGGTGTTGAAAAACATGAAGAGCCTGAAAAGGTGTGAAAAATATGAAGAGCTTCAAAAGGTGTGAAAAATATGAACAGCTTCAGAGCACCGGAAGCCGCTCCCCTGAGAGGCTGCGGACCCAGAGCGGCGGCCGCCGGTCCAGGCGCCATGGCTGCGGAGCGGACCTTGCCGCTGGGAGGCTCTGGCGGCCCGAGCGCGCCTAGTTGGTGTGAGCCCGGCGCGAGGTCCCGTGCCCTGGGGCGCTCGCTCAGGTAAATTTTTCCATAACCTTATGGAGAGAAAGGACTTTGAGACATGGCTTGATAACATTTCTGTTACATTTCTTTCTCTGACGGACTTGCAGAAAAATGAAACTCTGGATCACCTGATTAGTCTGAGTGGGGCAGTCCAGCTCAGACACCTCTCCAATAACCTGGAGACTCTGCTCAATCGGGACTTCCTCACACTCCTTCCCCTGGAGCTCAGTTTTTATTTGTTAAAATGGCTCGACCCTCAGACTTTACTCACGTGCTGCCTCGTCTCTAAACAGTGGAATAAGGTGATAAGTGCCTGTACAGAGGTGTGGCAGACCGCCTGTAAAAATTTGGGCTGGCAGATAGATGATTCTGTTCAGGACGCTTTGCACTGGAAGAAGGTTTATTTGAAGGCTATTTTGAGAATGAAGCAACTGGAGGACCATGAAGCCTTTGAGACCTCATCTTTAATTGGACACAGTGCCAGAGTGTATGCACTTTACTACAAAGATGGACTTCTGTGTACAGGGTCAGATGACTTGTCTGCAAAACTGTGGGATGTGAGCACAGGGCAGTGTGTTTATGGCATCCAGACGCACACTTGTGCTGCGGTGAAGTTTGATGAGCAGAAGCTTGTGACAGGCTCCTTTGACAACACCGTGGCCTGCTGGGAATGGAGCTCCGGAGCCAGGACCCAGCACTTCCGGGGGCACACGGGGGCGGTGTTTAGTGTTGACTACAACGACGAACTGGACGTCTTGGTGAGTGGCTCTGCAGACTTCACCGTGAAAGTATGGGCTTTATCTGCTGGGACATGCCTGAACACTCTCACCGGGCACACAGAATGGGTCACCAAGGTGGTCTTGCAGAAGTGCAAAGTCAAGTCTCTCTTGCACAGCCCTGGAGACTACATCCTCTTAAGTGCAGACAAATATGAGATCAAGATTTGGCCAATTGGGAGAGAAATTAACTGTAAGTGCTTAAAGACGTTGTCTGTCTCTGAGGATAGAAGTATCTGCCTGCAGCCAAGTCTTCATTTTGATGGCAAATACATTGTCTGTAGTTCGGCACTGGGCCTCTACCAGTGGGACTTCGCCAGTTATGATATTCTCAGGGTCATCAAGACTCCGGAGATAGCAAACCTGGCCTTGCTTGGCTTTGGAGACATCTTTGCCCTGCTGTTTGACAACCGCTACCTGTATATCCTGGACTTGTGGACAGAGAGCCTGATTAGCCGCTGGCCTCTCCCCGAGTATAGGAAGTCCAAGAGGGGCTCCAGCTTCCTGGCGGGTGAAGCGTCCTGGCTGAACGGACTGGACGGGCACAACGACACGGGCCTGGTCTTCGCCACCAGCATGCCCGACCACAGCATCCACCTGGTGCTGTGGAAGCAGCACGGCTGACGTGGGGCGCCGGGGCTGCGGCCCTGGCGCACGGCCCCTGGCAGCCACCTGCATGAACCAAAGTTCTCACCTCACGGCATCATCACGCAGCGCACAATCACTATCTGTTTGCCGGGGCCGGGGCTCGGGGCGGGGGGCTCGTCTTGTGGACACACACCGCAGCACGCTGACGGGGCGCACCGTTGGCTTCATGTGTTCCTAGTTTGTGGTCAGTGTGAGAGGCTTCGTCTGGGGTTCATCATTTATTTGTCCTTAGTTATGTGGGTCCGTGTGAGAGGCTGCATCTGGGGTTCATCTTTCTTGAATATTGGTTTTAAGTAAAGAAATTTAAATGGCTCATTAATCTGCTAATTGGTTGCCTATAAAAACACAGTCTATTATTAAAGCTTTTTACCATTGCCTTTTTCTCTTTTGAAATTGAAGCAAAGGTGCTATGATGTTGTTACAGCAACTTTTCTCACATGGGGCTTAGCTTTTATAACGACCCGTGTTATAAAGACCACCAAGTTCTGTGACATTCATGCTCTCCACCAAATACCAGTTCTAAAGAAAATGTCTTCAGTGCAAATCCAGTTCTATAGATTGATGGTTTGTGACACGTTTTAAGCCCTCATTCTTGTCAGAGCCAAGGTCGGCCGTGTCTGAGATGCACGAAGTTCTGTAGTCTTTGTTTCTGTGGAACAAGCTGGCTGGGTCACCTGCCACCTCCATGACTGCGTAGAGGGGACACGGTTCAGTGGAAGGCGCCAAGCTGGCAGACTGAAGCCTGGCTCTGTTCCCTAGGAGCCCCGCAGCCCAGGAGTGCAGTTCTCTGGCCCCGTTTTCTGTGTCTGTATAGCTAGTTGTTAGGCTGTCATTTGATTTCTGGGATTCTTTCTGGTCCTGTGTCTGCCGAGCTGTGCAAAAGTTGATGCTTCAGTTTTGTCCGATTGCTAATTCGTTGTTTCTTGGCATGATGATCTTGGAGATCATCTATAAATGAAACCACTGATACAAAGTTGTCATCTATAAGGAAATCAAACATGCAAAAAAAAAGAATGGATAAAAGGGAATGTGGAAAATGTTAACATAGTCTGCTTTAAAAACTGTATGCAGTTGGTGGAAGAAGTGCTGAGAGGAGTTGGGGTTCTCTGGAGAGGCAGGGTGTGCCAGTTCAGAGGGAGAGGTCCCTGACCCTGACGCTCCGTCCTCCGCTGTCTCTCTCTTGATGGGTTGCCTCAGGCAGGCTAACTTTCTGTTGAAAGTGAAGGACTTGCGCTAGATTGGGGTTTGCAAACTCACAGGCCCGGGGAGCCATGCAGAGAGCATAGGTGAGCGCCGCCCTCCGGGCAGGATGGAGCTGTACCAGGGGACACTCCTCTGACGGGCGGTTTCAGAGCCCTGCCTGCCACGCGGGAGGAAGCCCAGCGTTGCACAGGCCTTCTGATGTGTCAGGTGGAGCTAGGCCTCCAGAATTGTGTTTATAATTCCCTAATTTTAAAAATGTGGACAATGACTTGGAGATCATGTGAAATGCAGTGGGCTAATAAACGAAGCGAGTCTGCAGGCTGCCAGTTCACATTCCCCACCTTCTCATTCCTGCAGAGTAGGCGAGGCTGTGATTCGACAGTGGCGGTGTTTTAATGTAATTGTCACAAACATTAGGGAGACAGTCTAGGGAACGAGTGTTGGGAAGAATTTAAGAGTTCCCAGTTGTGTGACAGAGGAGTGAGGAGGGGGCGTTTCAGTCACTGACCTCCAGGAAAGTATTAATAGTTAGAAGATGAATTTAAGAGCTGGAGCCTGAGTGGGAGGCCCTGCCTGGGAATATGAGGGATTCTTTCTTCTTGTTAACTTTGATATTAACCCATTTTTCAGGTAGGAAAAGGGTTGCTGGTAGAGCTGAGAATGATTCAAAGTACAGGGGGAACACCACACTCCCAAATCCTATCACCCTAGAGCCTGACAACAGACCTCCAAATGCTGCAAAGTCAGGGTTTATGAGAACTGACGGTTGCTCCCAAGGATGGATTTAGGTAATATCCATGCCGAGACTCTGAGGAAATCAGGTGAAAGAACAAGATCTTCATACCCCAAATCCATCTCACATTGATTTCTGTGGGTGAGTGCTGCTTGGTCCTTTTAAGAAATGGGACTAGGTTCAAAGCTGGAATCTACTTCTCAGGAAACCCAGGAGGCTTTGGGCCACGGTGAGGGGAAATGACTTTTCTCATTTTCATCCACCTGGAACATGAAACTGAGATCACAGGTCTAATGATCATCCGTAGTCCCACCTCACCTTCCGACATACATCCAGTTGCTTTAAAGACCACGCGATTATGTAGTCATCTGTGGGGAAACTTTGAAATGACAGACCTAAAGCTTGTATGGCAGGCCCCGTCTCCTTTCGGTTTTCAGTGGCGAGTACCAAGGTTACCACCGAGGTGGCGCAGCTGATTCTGACCTCGGTGCTCAGAGCCCTGCCTTCATCCCTCTTCGTATAGTGTTGCGGTCCATAGAGTCAGAGCCACGGTTTTTCCAGTAGTCATGTACAGATGTGAGAGTTGGACCATAAATAAGGCTGAGCACCAAAGAACTGATGCTTTTGAATTGTGGTGATGGAGAAGACTCTTGAAGTCCCTTGGACAGCCAGGAGATCAATCAATCCTAAAGGAAATCAACCCTGAATATTCACTGAAAGGACTGATGCTGAAGCTGAGGCTCCAATTCTTTGGCCACCTGATGCAAAGAGGCAACTCATTAAGAGAAGACCCTGATGTTGAGAAAGATTGAAGGCAAAAGGAGAAGGGGGCTGAAGAGATAGTTTGATAGCATCACTGACTCAGTGGACATGAATTTGAGCAAACTCTGGGAGATAGTGGAGGACAGAGGAGGAGCCTGGCGTGCTGCATGCAGTCCATGGTGTGGCAAAGAGTTGGACACGACTTAGTGACTAAACAACAACAACTTCTATAAAAATGGAAAACCGACCCATCCTTTGGAAAAGAATAAAGCGAGGTGGGGAGTTGAGCACAGTGGATAGGGGTAACTCAGGCTCCTTTCACAGAGTTGGGGGCGCTCTTTCCCGGACACTGACTTCTGCTTCCGTAGCTCAGAGGCTAGGGATTTGCCTTTGCTGCTTCTTTTGTGAGTATTCTCATTTCTGAAAAATTCTTAGGTCATGAACAGATAGACTCCATCTTTCTTCCCGAGCATTGGATTTCTCCAGTAACCCTGGTGTGGTAGAAGGTGGGGTGGCTGTCAGCTCAGGTCTCTGGAGGGACTCATAAGAACTTGGGGCTCTGGGGAGAGGATGGGGTCCGAGAGAGCTGAGGGGGTGTGAGGTTTCAGCAGACTTGGTTCCCATTCCAAAGGAAGCTGGTTCCCCCCCCACAGCAAACCCCATTATTTGAAGAATATAATAAGTGATGTCAACAGCTGGGTTTCACCTGACATCTTAGACCTATCAGAGAAGTAGGAAGAAAGACTTCCTCCAGGGGAGGGGCTTGACTTTGAACAAATCCCACAGGAAGTACACATGTTTGAATAGCTTTTAAGTGGAGGAAAGGGAATGTTGCTATTCGGTTTTAAGGTGTGCACTTCCTTTTTCCTAGTTCAAAGTTACTCTGTTCTGGCCATTGGGAGTGCTCAGGAAAACATGAGTGAGGGTCATGTGATCATGCTAGTGTTTGCTCTCGGGAGAATGTTGAGTGCTCTGCATTTGTAAAACATCTTAGGGAGAAAAGAAGTACTTTTGCAAACAGTATTATGTTAGTCATGCAGAAATCGTTGCTGTCAGGTGAGGCGTTTCAGCTGAACAGAAGCGGCTAAGGAGAGGAGCCCAGCTTGATGCGTTACTTTGGCCAAACCCAGCCAACCCCTGAAGCCGTGGTGGTTGCCCCGACTTCTGGGGTGCCTAGAGATGGGTCTCTCCACCGTCTCACATCTGGCTCTCCATGCCTCCTTGTCTGGGCCTCTGCCGGGCCCTGGCATCCGAACCGCTTGCCGTTGCCTGTAGGGAAGCGTGTAGTCAGACTGCTGCCCTGGGAGGCAGCCTGCGCCAGGGCGCACTCTCCGCTTTCCTTCAGCGCCACGGGGTTGTCAGCGTAGGGGAGAGGCCCCAGGTCCGTCCCCGACACAGCCTTCCTACCTGCTTATGCTGGTGCTTGCCAAGGTTTGAGGGGACCAAGACCCTCTTGAGAATTCTGCAGTCCCTAGACAGTGTCTGACAGAGGGGCCAGGTTAGCACTCCCGACACAAGTGCCTGCCGGCCACCTCTGTGTCCTGATCTGCAGCTCCCTGCGCTTGCTCTAGGAAATGGGATTTCTTTCAGGATAAGTCACCAGATGGATTACCAGTTACCTTTGTACCACTCCCTTCAGCCTGATGAGGCTGAGTGACCGTGCTCGGTGCAAAAAGGTGTTTTGCTATCAAGTCGTTTCTGTGTGTATCCAGTCTCCCCCAGTTGCTTAAAACTTGTGTTACAGTCTTGACTAGTGTGAACATACTTAATGGTTGCAGCTTAAGAGACCCAGCTAACTTCAACTCTTCATGAATGTACTCAAATAAAAATGTGTTTTTGCATATTTAAAAAAAAAAAAAGAAAAATATGAACAGCTTCAAAAGGTGTAAAAAATGAGATGAGCATGAAGCGGTCTGAAAAATAGGAGGAGCATGAAGTGGTGTTGAAGAACATGAAGTGCCTGAAAAGGTGTGAAATATATAATGATCTTCAAAAGGTGTGAAAAATATGAGGAGCATGAAACAGTCTGAAGAATAGGAGGAGCATGAAGCGGTGTTCAAAAACATGAAGAGCCTGGAAAGGTGTGAAAAATATGAAAAGCTTAAAAGGTGTGAAAAATATGAACAGCTTCAAAAGGTGTGAAATACATGAGGAGCATGAAACGGTCTGAAAAATAGGAGGATCAAGAAGCGGTGTTGAAAAACATGAAGAGCCTGAAAAGGTGTGAAAAATATGCAGAGCTTCAAAAGGTGTGAAACACATGAGGAGCATTAAACGGTCTGAAAAATAGGAGGAGCATGAAGCGGTGTTCAAAATCGTGAAGAGCCTGAAAAGCTGTGAAAAATATGAAGAGCTTCAAAAGGTGTGAAAAATATGAGGAAAATTAAACGGTCTGAAAAATAGGAGGAGCATCAAGCAGTGTTCAAAAACTTGAAGAGCCTGACAAGTTGTGTAAAATATGTAGAGCTTCAAAAGGTGTCAAATATATGAGGAGCATGAAACGGTCTGAAAAATAGGAGCAGCATGAAACGGTGTTCAAAAACATGAAGAGCCTGAAAAGGTGTGAAAAATATGAAGAGCTTCAAAAGTTGTGAAAAATAGGAGGAGCATGAAGCGTTGTTGTGAAACATGAACAGCCTGAAAAGGTTTGAAAAATATGAAGAGCTTCAAAAGGTGTCAAAAATATGAGGAGCATGAAACGGTCTGAAAAATAGGAGGAGCATGAAGCGTTGTTGAAAAACATGAAGAGCCTGAAAAGGTGTGAAAAATATGAAGAGCTTCAAAAAGTGTCAAAAATATGAGGAGCATGAATCCGTCTGAAAAATTGGAGGAGCATGAAGTGGAGTTGAAAAACATGAAGGGCCTGAAAAAGTGTGAAATATATGAAGAGCTTCAAAAGGTGTGAAAAATATGTGGAGCTCCAAAAGGTGTCAAAAATATCAGGAGCATGAAACTGTCTGAAAAATAGGAAGAGCAAGAAGCGGTGTTGAAAAAGATGAAGAGCATGAAAAGGTGTGAAAAATATGAAGAGCTTCCAAAGGTGTCAAAAATATGAGGAGCATGAAACGGTCTGAAAAATAGGAGGAGCATGAAGCAGTGCTTAAAAACATGAAGAGCGTGAAAAGCTGTGAAATATATGAAGAGCTTCAAAATGTGTGAAAAATATGAGGAGCATGAAACGGTCTGAAAAATTGGTGGAGCATGAAGCGGTGTTGAAAAACATGAAGAGCCTGAAAAGGTGTGAAATATATGAAGAGCTTCAAAACCTGTGAAAAATATGAGGAGCATGAAACGGTCTGAAAAATTGGAGGAACATCAGGCGGTGTTGAAAAATATGAAGAGACTGAAAAGGGTTGAAAAATATGAAGAGCTTCAAAAGGTGTCAAAAATATGGGGACCATGAAACGGTCTGAAAAATAGGAGGAGCATGAAGCGTTGTTGAAAAACATGAAGAACCTGAAAAAGTGTGAAATATATGAAGAGCTTCAAAAGGTGTCAAAAAGATGAGGAGGATGAAACGGTCTGAAAAATAGGAGGAGCATGAAGCGGTGTTCAAAAACATGAAGAGCCTGAAAAGGTGTGAAATATATGAAGAGATTCAAAAGGTGTCAAAAATATGAGGAGCATGAAAAGGTCTGAAAAATATGAGGATCATGAAGCGGTTGTGAAAAACATGAAGAGCCTGAAAAGGTGTGAAATATATGAAGAGATTCAAAAGGTGGCAAAAATAGGAGGAGCATGAAACGTTCTGAAAATTAGGAGGAGCATGAAGCGGTGTTGAAAAACATGATGAGCGTGAAAACGTGTAAAAATATGAAGATCTTCAAAACGTGTGAAATACATGAGGAGCATGAAATGGTTTGAAAAATAGGAGGAGCATGAAGCGGTGTTCAAAAACATGAAGAGCCTGAAAAGCTGTGAAAAATATGAAGAGCATCAAAAGGTGTGAAATATATGAAGAGCTTCAAAAGATGTCAAAAATATGGGGACCATGAAACGGTCTGAAAAATAGGAGGAGCATGAAGCGGTGTTCAAAACCATGAAGAGCCTGAAAAGGTGTGAAATATATGAAGAGATTCAAAAGGTGTCAAAAATATGAGGAGCATGAAAAGGTCTGAAAAATATGAGGATCATGAAGCGGTTGTGAAAAACATGAAGAGCCTGAAAAGGTGTGAAATATATGAAGAGATGCAAAAGGTGGCAAAAATAGGAGGAGCATGAAACGTTCTGAAAATTAGGAGTAGCATGAAGTGGTGTTGAAAAACATGATGAGCGTGAAAAAGTGTGAAAAATATGAAGAGATTCAAAAGTTGTCAAAAATATAAGGAGCATGAAACGGTCTGAAAATTGGAGGAGCATGAAGCGGTGTTGAAAAACATGAAGAGCCTGAAAAGTTGTGAAATACATGAAGAGCTTCAAAAGGTGTCAAAAATATGAGGAGCATGAAACGGGTGAAAAATAGGAGGATCATGAAGCGGTTGTGAAAAACATGAAGAGCCTGAAAAGGTGTGAAATATATGAAGAGATGCAAAAGGTGGCAAAAATAGGAGGAGCATGAAACGTTCTGAAAATTAGGAGTAGCATGAAGTGGTGTTGAAAAACATGATGAGCGTGAAAAAGTGTGAAAAATATGAAGAGATTCAAAAGTTGTCAAAAATATAAGGAGCATGAAACGGTCTGAAAATTGGAGGAGCATGAAGCGGTGTTGAAAAACATGAAGAGCTTCAAAAGGTGTGAAAAATACGAGGAGCTTCAACAGGTGTGAAAAATATGAGGAGCATGAAACGGTCTGAAAAATAGGAGGAGCATGAAACTGTGTTCAAAAACATGAAGAGCCTGAAAAGGTCTGAAAAATATGAAGAGCTTCAAAAGGTGTCAAAAATATGAGGAGCCTGAAACGGTCTGAAAAATAGGAGGAGCATGAAGCGGTGTTCAAAAAAATGAAGAGACTGAAAATGTGTGAAAAATATGAGGAGCTTCAAAAGGTGTCAAATTATGAGGAGCATGAAAAGGTCTGAAAAATAGGAGGAACATAAAACGGTGTTCAAAAACATGAAGGGCCTGAAAACGTGTGAAATATATGAAGAGATTCAAAAGGTGTCAAAAATATGAGGAGCATGAAACGGTCTGAAAATTGGAGGAGCATGAAGCGGTGTTGAAAAACATGAAGCGCCTGAAAAGTTGTGAAATACATGAAGAGCTTCAAAACGTGTCAAAAATATGAGGAGCATGAAACGGTCTGAAAAATATGAGTATCATGAAGCAGTTGTGAAAAACATGAAAAGCCTGAAAAGGTGTGAAAAATATGAAGAGCATCAAAAGGTGTGAAAAATATGAAGAGCTTCAAAAGGTGTCAAATATATGAGGAGCATGAAACGGTCTGAAAAAAAGGAGGAGCATGAAACGTTGTTCAAAAGATGAAGAGCCTGAATAGGTATGAAAATTATGAAGAGCTTCAAAAGGTGTGAAATATATGAGGAGCATGAAACGGTCTGAAAAATAGAAGGAGCATCAAGCTGTGTTGAAAAATATGAAGAGCCTGAAAAGGTGTGAAAAATATGAAGAGCTTCAAAACGTGTCAAAAATATGAGGAACATGAAAGAGTCTGAAAAATAGGAGGAGCATGAAACGGTGTTCAAAATATGAAGGGCCTGAAAAGGTGTGAAGTATATGAAGAGCTTCAAAAGGTGTCAAAAATATGAGGAGCATGAAACTGTCTGAAAAATAGGAGGAGCATGAAGCGGTGTTGAAAAACATGAAGAGCCTTAAAGGGTGTGAAAAATATGAAGAGATTCAAAATGTGTCAAAAATAAAAGGAGCATGAGATGCTCTGAAAAATAGGAGGAGCATGAACGGTGTTCAAAAAATGAAGAGCCTGAAAAGGTGTGAAAAATATGATGAGCTTCAAAAGGTGTGAAATACATGATAAGCATGAAACGGTTTGAAAAATAGAAGGAGCATGAAGCTGTGTCGAAAAACATGAAGAGACTGAAAAGGTGTGAAAAATATGAAGAGCTTCAAAAGGTGTGAAAAATATGAAGAGCTTCAGAAGGTGTCTAAAATGAGATGAGCATGAATCGGTTTGAAAAATAGGAGGAGCATGAAGTGGTGTTGAAAAACATGAAGAGCCTGAAAAGGTGTGAAATATATGAAGAGCTTCAAAAGGTGTCAGAAATTAGAGGAGCATGAAACGGTCTGAAAAATAGAAGGAGCATGAAGCGGTGGTGAGAAACATGAAGAGCCTGAAAAGGTATTGAAAAATATGAAGAGCTTCAAAAGGTGTCAAAAATATGAGGAGCCTGAAACGGTCTGAAAAATAGGAGGAACATAAAACGGTGTTCAAAAACATGAAGGGCCTGAAAAGGTGTGAAATATATGAAGAGCCTCAAAACGTGTCAAAAATATGAGGAGCATGAAACGGTCTGAAAAATAGGAGGAACATGAAGCGGTGTTGAAAAACATTTAGAGACTGAAAACTTGTGAAAAATAAGAAGAGTTTCAAAAGGTGTGAAAAATATGAAGAGATTCAAAGGTGTCAAAAATATGAGGAGCATGAAACGGTCTGAAAAATAGGAGGAGCATGAAACGGTGTTCAGAAACATGAGGAGCCTTAAAAGGTGTGAAAAATATGAAGAGCTTCCATAGGTGTGAAAAATATGAGGAGCATGAAACGGTCTCAAAAATAGGAGGAGCATGAAGCCGTGTTCAAAAACATGAAGAGCCTGAAAAGAGGTAAAAAATATGAAGAGCTTCAAAGGTGTCAAATATATGAGGAACATGAAACGGTCTCAACAATAGGAGGAGCATGAAGTGGTATTGAAATTCATGAAGAGCCTCAAAAGGTGTGTAAATATGAAGAGCTTGAAAAGGTGTGAAATACATGAGGAGCATGAGACGGTCTGAAAAATAGGAGGAGCATGACGCGGTGTGGAAAACATGAAGAGCTTGAGAAGGTGTGAAATATATGAAGAGCTTCAAAAGGTGTGAAAAATATGATGAGCTTCAAAAGCTGTCAAAAATGAGATGAACATGAAACGGTCTGAAAAATAGGAGGAGCATGAAGTGGTGTTGACAAACATAAAGGGCCTGAAAAAGTGTGAAATATATGAAGAGCTTCTAAAGATGTGAAAAATATGAGGAGCTTCAAAAGGTGTCAAAAATATGAGGAGCATGAAATGGTCAGAAAAATAGGAGGAGCATGAAACGGTGTTCAAAACATGAAGGGCCAGAAATGGTGTGAAAAATATGAAGAGCTTCAAAAGGTGTGAAAAATATGAGGAGCATGAAACGGTCTGAAAAAGAAGAGGAGCATGAAGAGGTGTTGAAAAACATGAAGAGCCTTAAAAGGTGTGAAAAATATGAAGAGCTTCAAAAGGTGTCAAAAATATGAGGAGCATGAGACGGTCTGAAAAATAGGAGGAGCATGACGGGGTTCAAAAACATGAAGAGCCTGAAAAGGTGAGAAAAATATGAAGAGTTTCAAAAGATGTGAAAAATATGAAGAGCTTCAAAAGCTCTCAAAAATTAAATGAGCATGAAACGGTCTGAAAAATAGGAGGAGCATGAAACGGTGTTCAAAAACATGAAGAGCCTGAAAACGTGTGGAAAATATGAGAGCGTCAAAAGGTGTGAAATACATGAGAAGCATGAAACGGTCTGAAAAATAGAAGGAGAATGAAGCTGTGTTGAAAAACATGAAGAGACTGACAAGGTGTAAAAAATATGAAGAGCTTCAAAAGGTTTCAAACAAATGAGGAGAATGAAACGGTCTGAAAAATAGGAGGGTCATGAAGCGGTGTTTAAAAACATGAAGAGCCTGAAAAGGTGTGAAAAATATGAAGAGCTTCAAAAGGTGTCAACATTATGAGGAACATGAAACGGTCGGAAAAATAGGAGGAGCATGAATCGGTGTTCAAAAACATGAAGAGCCTGAAAAGGTGTGAAAAATATGCAGAGCTTCAAGAGGTGTGAAATACATGAGCAGCATGAAAAGGTCTGAAAAATAGGAGGAGCATGAATCGGTGTTGAAAAACATGAAGAGCCTGAAAAGGTGTGAAAAATATGAAGAGCTTCAAAAGGTGTCAAAATTATGAGGAGCATGAAACGGTCTGAATAATAGGAGGAGCATGAAGTGGAGTTGAAAAACGTGAAGAGCCTAAAAAAGTGTAAAATATATGAAGAGCTTCAAAAGGTGTGAAATATATGAGGAGCTTCAAAAGGTGTCAAAAATAAGAGGAGCATGAAACGGTCTGAAAAATAGCAGGAGCATGAAGCGGTGTGTAAAAACATGAAGAGCCTGAAAAGGTGTGAAGTATATGAAGAGCTTCAAAATGTGTCAAAATTATGAGAAGCATGCAACGGTCTAGAAAATGGGACGAGCTTAAAAAGGTGTTGAAAAATATGAAGAGCCTGAAAAGGTGTGAAGTATATGAAGAGCTTCAAAATGTGTCAAAATTATGAGAAGCATGCAACGGTCTAGAAAATGGGACGAGCTTAAAACGGTGTTGAAAAATATGAAGAGCCTGAAAAGGTGTGAAGTATATGAAGAGCTTCAAAATGTGTCAAAATTATGAGAAGCATGCAACGGTCTGAAAAATAGGAGGAGCATGAAGCGGTGTTGAAAAACATGAAGAGCCTGAAAAGGGGTGAAAATTATGAAGAGCTTCAAAAGGTGTAAAAAATATGAGGAGTATGAAACGGTCTGAAAAATAAGAGAAGCAAGAAGCAGTGTTCAAAAACATGAAGAGCCTGAAAACGTTTGAAAAATATGAAGAGCTTGAATCGGTGTGAAAAATATGAAGAGCTTCAAAAGGTGTCAGAAATGAGAGGAGCATGAAACGGTCTGAAAAATAGGATGAGCATGAAGCGGTGTTGAAAAACATGAAGAGCCTGAAAAGGTGTGAAATATATGAAGAGCTTCAAAAGGTGTCAGAAATGAGAGAGCATGAAACGGTCTGAAAAAGAGGAGGAGCATGAAGCAATGTTCAAAAACATGAAGAGGCTTAAAAGGTGTGCAAAAAATGAAGCGCTTCAAAAGGTGTGAAAAATATGAAAAGCTTCAAAAGCTGTCAAAAAAGAGGTGAGCATGAAACGGTCTGAGAAATTGGAGCAGCATGAAGCGGTGTTGAAAAACATGAAGAGACTGAAAAGGGTTGAAAAATATGAAGAGTTTCAAAAGATGTGAAAAATATGAAGTGCTTTAAAAGCTCTCAAAAATTAAATGAGCATGAAACGGTCTGAAAAATAGGAGGAGCATGAAGCTGTGTTGAAAAACATGAAGAGAATGAAAAGGTGTAAAAAATATGAAGAGCTTCAAAAGGTTTCAAAAAAATGAGGAGAATGAAACGGTCTGAAAAATAGGAGGATTATGAAGGGTATGTAAAAACATGAAGAGGCTGAAAAGGTGTGAAAAATATGAAGAGCTTCAAAAGGTGTCAAAATTATGACGAACATGAAACGGTCTGAAAAATAGGAGGAGCATGAAGCTGTGTTCAAAAACATGAAAAGCCTGAAAAGGTGTGAAAAATATGAAGAGCTTCAAAAGGTGTCAAAAATGAGATGAGCATGAAGCGGTCTGAAAAATAGGAGGAGCATGAAGTGGCTTTGAAAAACATGAAGAGCCTGAAAAGGTGTGAAAAGAAAGAAGAGCTTCAAAAGGTGTCAAAATTATGACGAACATGAAAGGTCTGAAAAATAGGAGGAGCATGAAGCTGTGTTCAAAAACATGAAAAGCCTGAAAAGGTGTGAAAAATATGAAGAGCTTCAAAAGGTGTCAAAAATGAGATGAGCATGAAGCGGTCTGAAAAATAGGAGGAGCATGAAGCGGTGGTGAGAAACATGAAGAGCCTGAAAAGGTATTGAAAAATATGAAGAGCTTCAAAAGGTGTCAAAAATATGAGGAGCCTGAAACGGTCTGAAAAATAGGAGGAACATAAAACGGTGTTCAAAAACATGAAGGGCCTGAAAAGGTGTGAAATATATGAAGAGCCTCAAAACGTGTCAAAAATATGAGGAGCATGAAACGGTCTGAAAAATAGGAGGAACATGAAGCGGTGTTGAAAAACATTTAGAGACTGAAAACTTGTGAAAAATAAGAAGAGTTTCAAAAGGTGTGAAAAATATGAAGAGATTCAAAGGTGTCAAAAATATGAGGAGCATGAAACGGTCTGAAAAATAGGAGGAGCATGAAACGGTGTTCAGAAACATGAGGAGCCTTAAAAGGTGTGAAAAATATGAAGAGCTTCCATAGGTGTGAAAAATATGAGGAGCATGAAACGGTCTCAAAAATAGGAGGAGCATGAAGCCGTGTTCAAAAACATGAAGAGCCTGAAAAGAGGTAAAAAATATGAAGAGCTTCAAAGGTGTCAAATATATGAGGAACATGAAACGGTCTCAACAATAGGAGGAGCATGAAGTGGTATTGAAATTCATGAAGAGCCTCAAAAGGTGTGTAAATATGAAGAGCTTGAAAAGGTGTGAAATACATGAGGAGCATGAGACGGTCTGAAAAATAGGAGGAGCATGACGCGGTGTGGAAAACATGAAGAGCTTGAGAAGGTGTGAAATATATGAAGAGCTTCAAAAGGTGTGAAAAATATGATGAGCTTCAAAAGCTGTCAAAAATGAGATGAACATGAAACGGTCTGAAAAATAGGAGGAGCATGAAGTGGTGTTGACAAACATAAAGGGCCTGAAAAAGTGTGAAATATATGAAGAGCTTCTAAAGATGTGAAAAATATGAGGAGCTTCAAAAGGTGTCAAAAATATGAGGAGCATGAAATGGTCAGAAAAATAGGAGGAGCATGAAACGGTGTTCAAAACATGAAGGGCCAGAAATGGTGTGAAAAATATGAAGAGCTTCAAAAGGTGTGAAAAATATGAGGAGCATGAAACGGTCTGAAAAAGAAGAGGAGCATGAAGAGGTGTTGAAAAACATGAAGAGCCTTAAAAGGTGTGAAAAATATGAAGAGCTTCAAAAGGTGTCAAAAATATGAGGAGCATGAGACGGTCTGAAAAATAGGAGGAGCATGACGGGGTTCAAAAACATGAAGAGCCTGAAAAGGTGAGAAAAATATGAAGAGTTTCAAAAGATGTGAAAAATATGAAGAGCTTCAAAAGCTCTCAAAAATTAAATGAGCATGAAACGGTCTGAAAAATAGGAGGAGCATGAAACGGTGTTCAAAAACATGAAGAGCCTGAAAACGTGTGGAAAATATGAGAGCGTCAAAAGGTGTGAAATACATGAGAAGCATGAAACGGTCTGAAAAATAGAAGGAGAATGAAGCTGTGTTGAAAAACATGAAGAGACTGACAAGGTGTAAAAAATATGAAGAGCTTCAAAAGGTTTCAAACAAATGAGGAGAATGAAACGGTCTGAAAAATAGGAGGGTCATGAAGCGGTGTTTAAAAACATGAAGAGCCTGAAAAGGTGTGAAAAATATGAAGAGCTTCAAAAGGTGTCAACATTATGAGGAACATGAAACGGTCGGAAAAATAGGAGGAGCATGAATCGGTGTTCAAAAACATGAAGAGCCTGAAAAGGTGTGAAAAATATGCAGAGCTTCAAGAGGTGTGAAATACATGAGCAGCATGAAAAGGTCTGAAAAATAGGAGGAGCATGAATCGGTGTTGAAAAACATGAAGAGCCTGAAAAGGTGTGAAAAATATGAAGAGCTTCAAAAGGTGTCAAAATTATGAGGAGCATGAAACGGTCTGAATAATAGGAGGAGCATGAAGTGGAGTTGAAAAACGTGAAGAGCCTAAAAAAGTGTAAAATATATGAAGAGCTTCAAAAGGTGTGAAATATATGAGGAGCTTCAAAAGGTGTCAAAAATAAGAGGAGCATGAAACGGTCTGAAAAATAGCAGGAGCATGAAGCGGTGTGTAAAAACATGAAGAGCCTGAAAAGGTGTGAAGTATATGAAGAGCTTCAAAATGTGTCAAAATTATGAGAAGCATGCAACGGTCTAGAAAATGGGACGAGCTTAAAAAGGTGTTGAAAAATATGAAGAGCCTGAAAAGGTGTGAAGTATATGAAGAGCTTCAAAATGTGTCAAAATTATGAGAAGCATGCAACGGTCTAGAAAATGGGACGAGCTTAAAACGGTGTTGAAAAATATGAAGAGCCTGAAAAGGTGTGAAGTATATGAAGAGCTTCAAAATGTGTCAAAATTATGAGAAGCATGCAACGGTCTGAAAAATAGGAGGAGCATGAAGCGGTGTTGAAAAACATGAAGAGCCTGAAAAGGGGTGAAAATTATGAAGAGCTTCAAAAGGTGTAAAAAATATGAGGAGTATGAAACGGTCTGAAAAATAAGAGAAGCAAGAAGCAGTGTTCAAAAACATGAAGAGCCTGAAAACGTTTGAAAAATATGAAGAGCTTGAATCGGTGTGAAAAATATGAAGAGCTTCAAAAGGTGTCAGAAATGAGAGGAGCATGAAACGGTCTGAAAAATAGGATGAGCATGAAGCGGTGTTGAAAAACATGAAGAGCCTGAAAAGGTGTGAAATATATGAAGAGCTTCAAAAGGTGTCAGAAATGAGAGAGCATGAAACGGTCTGAAAAATAGGAGGAGCATGAAGCAATGTTCAAAAACATGAAGAGGCTTAAAAGGTGTGCAAAAAATGAAGCGCTTCAAAAGGTGTGAAAAATATGAAAAGCTTCAAAAGCTGTCAAAAAAGAGGTGAGCATGAAACGGTCTGAGAAATTGGAGCAGCATGAAGCGGTGTTGAAAAACATGAAGAGACTGAAAAGGGTTGAAAAATATGAAGAGTTTCAAAAGATGTGAAAAATATGAAGTGCTTTAAAAGCTCTCAAAAATTAAATGAGCATGAAACGGTCTGAAAAATAGGAGGAGCATGAAGCTGTGTTGAAAAACATGAAGAGAATGAAAAGGTGTAAAAAATATGAAGAGCTTCAAAAGGTTTCAAAAAAATGAGGAGAATGAAACGGTCTGAAAAATAGGAGGATTATGAAGGGTATGTAAAAACATGAAGAGCCTGAAAAGGTGTGAAAAATATGAAGAGCTTCAAAAGGTGTCAAAATTATGACGAACATGAAACGGTCTGAAAAATAGGAGGAGCATGAAGCTGTGTTCAAAAACATGAAAAGCCTGAAAAGGTGTGAAAAATATGAAGAGCTTCAAAAGGTGTCAAAAATGAGATGAGCATGAAGCGGTCTGAAAAATAGGAGGAGCATGAAGTGGCTTTGAAAAACATGAAGAGCCTGAAAAGGTGTGAAAAGAAAGAAGAGCTTCAAAAGGTGTCAAAATTATGACGAACATGAAAGGTCTGAAAAATAGGAGGAGCATGAAGCTGTGTTCAAAAACATGAAAAGCCTGAAAAGGTGTGAAAAATATGAAGAGCTTCAAAAGGTGTCAAAAATGAGATGAGCATGAAGCGGTCTGAAAAATAGGAGGAGCATGAAGTGGTGTTGAAAACATGAAGAATCTGAAAAGTTGGGAAAAATATGAAGAGCTTCAAAAGATGTCAAAAATAGGAGGAGCATGAAGCGGTGTAGAAAAACATGAAGAGTCTGAAAAGGCGTGAAAAATATGAAGAGCTTCAAAACATGTCAAAAATATGAGGAGCATGACACGGTCAGAAATATAGGAGGAGCATGAAGTGGTGTTGAAAACATGAAGAACCTGAAAAGTTGGGAAAAATATGAAGAGCTTCAAAAGGTGTCAAATATATGAGGAGTATGAAACGGTCTGAAAAATGGGAGGAGCATGAAGCGGTGTTGAAAAACATGAAGAGCTTGAATAAGTGTGAAAAATATGAAGAGCTTCAAAAGGTGTCAAAAATATGAGGAGCATGAAACAGTCTGAAAAATAGGAGGAGCATGAAGCGGATTTGAAAAGCATGAATAGCCTGAAAAGGTGTGAAACATATGAAGAGCTTCAAAAGGTGTAAAAAATATGAGGAGCTTGAAACGGTCTGAAAAATAAGAGGATCTGGTTTCCTCAGTGTGTATGCACAGAAGTGGGATTGCTGGGTCATATGGCTGTTCTATTTCCAGTTTTTTAAGAAATCTCCACACTGTTTTCCATAGCGGCTGTACTAGTGTGCATTCCCACCAACAGTGTAAGAGGGTTCCCTTTTCTCCACACCATCTCCAGCATTTATTGCTTGTAGACTTTTGGATAGCAGCCATCCTGACTGGCATGTAATGGTACCTCATTGTGGTTTTGATTTGCATTTCTCTAATAATGAGTGATGTTGAGCATCTTTTCATGTGTTTGTTATCCATCTGTATGTCTTCTTTGGAGAAATGTCTGTTTAGTTCTTTGGCTCATTTTTTATTGGGTCATTTATTTTTCTGGAATTGAGCTGCAGGATTTGCTTGTATATTTTTGAGATTAATCCTTTGTCTGTTTCTTCATTTGCTATTATTTTCTCCCAATCTGAGGGCTGTCTTTTCACCTTACTTATAGTTTCCTTTGTAGTGCAAAAGCTTTTAAGTTTCATTAGGTCCCATTTGTTTAGTTTTGCTTTTATTTCCAATATTCTGGGAGGTGGGTCATAGAGGATCTTGCTTTGATTTATGTCGGAGAGTGTTTTGCCTATCTTCTCCTCTAGGAGTTTTATAGTTTCTGGTCTTACATTTAGATCTTTAATCCATTTTGAGTTTATTTTTGTGTATGGTGTTAGAAAGTGTTCTATTTTCATTCTTTTACAAGTGGTTGACCAGTTTTCCCAGCACCACTTGTTAAAGAGGTTGTCTTTTTTCCATTGAATATCCTTGCCTCCTTTGTCAAAGATAAGGTGTCCATAGGTTCGTCTGAAAGAGACACGTGCACCCCAATGTTCATCGCAGCACTGTTTATAATAGCCAGGACATGGAAGCAACCTAGATGCCCGTCAGCAGATGAATGGATAAGAAAGCTGTGGTATATATACACCATGGAATATCACTCAGCCATTATAAAGAATTCATTTGAATCAGTCCTAATGAGATGGATGAAGCTGGAGCCCATTATACAGAGTGAAGTAAGCCAGAAAGATAAAGAACATTAGAGCATGCTGACACATGTATATGGAATTTAGAAAGGTGATAACGATAACCCTATATGCAGAACAGAAAAAGAGACACAGAAATACAGAACAGACTTTTGAACTTTGTGGGAGAATGCGAGGTTGGGATATTTCAAAAGAACAGCATGTATGCTATCTATGGTGAAACAGATCACCAGCCCAGGTAGGATGCACGAGACAAGTGCTCCAGCTTGGTGCACTGGGAAGACCGAGAGGAATCGGGTGGAGAGGGAGGTGGGAGGGGGGATTGGGATTGGGAATACATGTAAATCCATGGCTGATTCATATCAATGTATGACAAAACCGACTGGGAAAAAAAAATAAAAATAATAAAAAAAAAATTTAAAAAAAATAACAATAAAAAAAAATAAGAAGAGCATGAAATGGTGTTCAAAAACATGAAGAGCCTGAAAAGGTGTGGAAAATATGAAGAGCTTCAAAAGGTGTCAAATATATGAGGAGCATAAAACGGTCTGAAACATAGGAGGAGCATGAAGCGGTGTTGAAAAACATGAAGAGCCTGAAAAGGTGTGAAAAATATGAAGAGCTTCAAAAGGTGCCAAAAATATGAAGAGCATGAAACGGTCTGAAAAATAGGAGGAGCATGAAATGGTGTTCAAAAACATGAAGAAATGAAAAGGTGTGAAAAATATGAAGAGCTTCAAAAGGTGCCAAAAATATGAGGAGCATGAAACGGTCTGACAAAGTGGAGGAGCATGAAGCGGTGTTGAAAAACATGAAGAGCCTGAAAAGTTGTGAAAAATATGAAGAGCTTCAAAAGGTGTCAAAATATGAGAAGCATGAAACGGTCTGAAAAATAGGAGGAGCATGAAGCAGTGTTGAAAAACATGAAGAGTCTGAAAAGGTGTGAAAAATATGAAGAGCTTCAAACGTGTCAAAAATATGAGGAGCATGAAACGGTCTGAAAAATAGGAGGAGCATGAAGCGGTGCTGAAAAACATGAAGAGCCTGAAAAGGTGTGTAAAATATGAAGAGCTTCAAAATATGTGAAAAATATGAAGAGCTTCAAAAGGTGTAAAAAATGAGATGAGCATGAAAAGGTCTGAAAAATAGGAGTAGCAATAAGCGGTGTTGAATAATATGAAGAGCCTGAAAAGGTGTAAAAAATATGAAGAGCTTCTAAAGGTGTCAAAAATATGAGGAGCTTCAAAAGGTGTCAAAAATGAGATGAGCATTAAACGGTGTGAAAAAAATGAGGAGCATGAAGCGGTGTTGGAAATCATGAAGAGTCTGAAAAGGTATGAAATATACGAGGAGCTTCAAAAGGTGTCAAAAATATGAGTGTCATGAAACGGTCTGAAAATTAGGGGGAGCATGAAGCGGTGTTGAAAAACATGAAGAGCCTGAAAAGTTGTCAAAAATATGAAGAGCTTCTAAATGGGTCAAAATTAGAGGAGCTTCAAAAGGTGTCAAAAATGAGATGAGCATGAAATGGTGTGAAAATATGAGGACCATGAAGCCGTTTTGAAAATCATGTAGAGTCTGAAAAGGTGTGAAAAATATGAAGAGCTTCAAAAGGTGTGAAAAATATGAAGAGCTTCAAAAGGTGATAAAAATGAGATGAGCATGAAACGGTCTGAAAAATATGAGGAGCATGAAGCGGTGTTGGAAATCATGAAGAGTCTGAAAAGGTGTGAAATATATTAAGAGCTTCAAAAGGTGTCAAAAATATGAGGAGCATGAAACGGTCTGAAAAATAGGAGGAGCATGAAGCGGTGTTGAAAATCATGAAGAACCTGAAAAGGTGTGAAAAATATGAAGAGCTTCAAAAGGTGTCAAAACTATGAGGAGCATGAAACGGACTGAAAAATAGGAGGAGCATGAAAATGTGTTCAAATGCATGAAGAGCCTGAAAAGGTGTGAAAAATATGAAGAGCTTCAAAAGGTGTAAAATACATGAGGAACATGAAACGGTCTGGATAATAGGATGAGCATGAAGTTGTGTTGAAAAACATGAAGAGACTGAAAAGGTGTGAAAAATATGAAGAGGTTCAAAACGTGTCAAAAATATGAGGAGCATGAAATGGTCTGAAAATTAGGAGGGGCAAGAAGTGGTGTTGAAAAACATGAACAGCCTGAAAACGTGTGAGAAATATAAAGAGCTTCAAAAGCTGAGAAAAATATGAAGTGCTTCAAAAGGTGTCAAAAATGAGATGAGCATGAAACGGTCTGAAAAATAGGAGGAGCATGAAGTTGTGTTGAAAAACATGAAGAGCCTGAAAAGGTGTGAAAAATATGAAGAGCTTCAAAAGGTGTGAAATACATGAGGAGCATGAAACTCTCTGAAATATAGGAGGAGCATGAAGTGGTGTTGAAAAACATGAAGAGGCTGAAAACGTGTGAAAAATATGAGGAGGTTCAAAAGGTGTGAAACCTATGAGGAGCATGATACGGTCTAAAAAATAGGAGGAGCATGAAGCGGTGTTCAAAAACATGAAGAGCCTGAAAGGTTGTGAAAAATATGAAAAGCTTCAAAAGGTGTCAAAAATATGAGGAGCATGGAATGGTCTGAAAAATAGGAGGAGCATGAAGCGGTGTTCAAAAACATGAAGAGCCTGAAAAGGTTTGAAAAATATGAAGAGCTTCAAATGGTCTCAAAAATATGAGGAGCATGAAACGGTCTGAAAAAAGGGAGGAGCATGAAGCGGTGTTCAAAAACATGAAGAGCCTGAAAAGGTGTGAAAAATATGAAGAGCTTCAAAAGGTGTGAAAAATATGAAGACCTTCAAAAGGTGTCAAAAATCGATGAGCAGGAAATGGTCTGAAAAATAGGAGGAGCATGAAGTGGTGTTAAAAACATGAAGAGCCTGAAAAGGTGTGAGAAATATGAAGAGATTCAAAAGGTGTGAAAATTATGAGGAGTCTGAAACGGTCTGAAAAATAGGAGGAGCATGAAGAGGTGTTCAAAAACATGAAGGGCCTGAAAAGCTGTGAAAAATATGCAAAGCTTCAAAAGGTGGCAAAACTGAGATGAGCATGAAACGGTCTGCAAAATAGGAGGAGCATGAAATGGTGTTCAAAAACATGAAGAGCCTGAAAAGGTGTGAAAAATATGAAGAGATTCAAAATGTGTGAAATACATGAGGAGTATGAAACGGTCAGAAAAACAGCAGGAGCATGAAGCGGTGTTGAAAAACATGAAGAGTGTGAAAACGTGTGAAAAGTATGAAGAGCTTCAAAAATGTGAAAAACATGAAGAGCTTCAAAAGGTGTGAAAAATACGAGAAGCATGAATCGGTCTGAAAAATAGGAAGAGCATGAAGCTGTGTTCAAAAACATGAAGAGCCTGAAAAGGTGTGCAAAACATGAAGAGCTTCAAAAGGTGTCAAAAATAGGAGGAGCATGAAACAGTCTGAAAAATAGGAGCAGCATGAAATGGTGTTCAGAAACATGTAGAGCCTGAAAAGGTGTGAAAAATATGAAGAGCTTCAAAAGGTGTCAAAAATATGAGGAGCATAAAACGGTCTGAAAAATAGGAGCAGAATGAAGCTGTGCTCAAATACATGAAGAGCCTGAAAAAGTGTGAAAAATATGAAGAGCTTCAAAAGGTGTCAATAATAAGAGGTGCATGAAACAGTCTGAAAAATAGGATGAGCATGAAGCGGTGTTGAAAAACATGAAGAACCTGAAAAGTTGTGAGAAATATGAAGAGCTTCAACAGGTGTCAAAAATATGAGGAGCATGAAACGCTCTGAAAAGAGGAGGAGCATGAAGCGGTGTTGAAAAACATGAAGAGCCTGAAAAGTAGTGAAAAATATGAAGAGCTTCTAAAGGTGTCAAAAATATGAGGAGCAATGTAACGGTCTTAAAAATACGAGGAGCATGAAGTGATGTTGAAAACCATGAATAGCCTGAAAATGTGTGAAATATATGAAGAGATTAAAAATGTGACAAATATATGAGGAGCATGAAACGGTCTGAAAAATACGAGGAGCATGAAGCGGTGTTCAAAAATATGAAGAGCCTGAAAATGTGTGAAAAATATGAAGAGCTTCAAAAGGTGTCAAAAATACGAGAAGCATGAATCGGTCTGAAAAATAGGAAGAGCATGAAGCTGTGTTCAAAAACATGAAGAGCCTGAAAATGTGTGAAAAATATGAAGAGCTTCAAAAGATGTGAAAATTATCAAGAGCTTCAAAAGGTGTCAAAAATGAGATGAGCATGAAACGGTCTGAAAGATAGGAGGAGCAAGAAACGGCCTGAAAATAGGAGGAGCATGAAGTGGTGTTCAAAAACATGAAGAGCCTGAAAAGGTGTGAAAAATATGAAGAGCTTCAAAAGGTGTCAAAAATATGATGAGCATGAAACGGTCTGAAAAATAGGAGGAGCATGAAGCGGTATTGAAAAACATGAAGAGCCTGAAATCTTGTGAAAAATATGAAGAGCTTCAAAAGATGTGAAAATTATGAAGAGCTTCAAAAGGTGTCAAAAATGAGATGAGCATGAAACGGTCTGAAAGATATGAGGAGCATGAAGCGGTATTGAAAAACATGAAGAACCTGAAAAGGTAGGAAAAATATAAAAAGCTTCAAAACCTGTCAAAAATATGAGGAGCATGAAACGGTCTGAAAAATAGCAGAAGCATGAAGCGGTGTTGAAAAACATGAAGAGTCTGAAAACGTGTGAAAGTATGAAGAGCTTCAAAAATATGAAAAATATGAAGAGCTTCAAAAGGTGTGAAAAATATGAAGAGCTTCAGAAGGTGTCAAAAATATTAGGAGAAAGAAACGGTCTGCAAAATAGGAGGAGCATGAAATGGTGTTCAAAAACATGAAGAGCATGGAAAGGTGTGAAAAATATGAAGATCTTCAAAAGGTGTCAAAAATATGAGGAGCAAGAAACGGTCTGAAAAATAGGAGGAGCATTAAACGGTGTTCAAAAATATGAGGAGCCTGAAAATGTGTGAAAAATATTAAAAGCTACAAAAGGTGTCAAAAATATGAGGAGCACGAAACGGTCTAAAAATAGGAGGAGCATGAAATGCTGTTGAAAAACATGAAGAGCTGAAAAGGACTGAAAAATAGAAAGAGCTTCAAAAGGTGTGAAATATATGAGGAGCATGAAACGGTCTGAAAAATAGGAGAAGCATGAAGCTGTGTTCAAAACCATGAGAACCAGAAAAGGTGTGAAAAATATGAAGAGCTTCAAAAGGTCTGAAATATATGCGGAGCATGAAACGGTCTGAAAAATAGGAGGATCATGAAGCGGTGTTCAAAACATGAAGAGACTGAAAAGGTCTGAAAAATATGAAGAGCTTCAAAAGGTGTGAAAAATATGAGGAGCATGAAACGGTCTGAAAAATAGGAGGAGCATGAAGCGGTGTTCAAAACATGAAGAGACTGAAAAGGTCTGAAAAATATGAAGAGCTTCAAAAGGTGTGAAAAATATGAGGAGCATGAAACGGTCTGAAAAATAGGAGGAGCATGAAGCGGTGTTCAAAAACATGAAGAGCCTGAAAAGGTGTGAAAAAAATGAAGAGCTTCAAAAGGTGTCAAAAATATTAGGAGCAGGAACGGTCTGAAAAATAGGAGGAGCATGAAACGGTGTTCAAAAACATGAAGAGCCTGGAAAGGTGTGAAAATTATGAAGAGCTTCAAAAGGTGTGTAATATATGAGGAACATGAAACGGTCTAAAAAATAGGAGGAGCATGAAGCGGTGTTGAAAAACATGAAGAGCCAGTAAAGGAGTGAAATAAATGAAGAGCTTCAAAAGGTGTGAGAAACATGAAGAGCTTCAACAGGTGTCAAAAATGAGATGGGCATGAAATGGTCTGAAAAACAGGAGAAGCATGAAGTGGTGTTGATAAACATGAAGAGCTGAAAAGTTGTGAAATATATGAAGAGCTTCAAAAGGTGTCAAAAATATGAGGAGTATGAAACGGTCTGAAAAATAGGAGGAGCATGAAGCTGTTTTGAAAAACATGAAGAGCCTGAAAAGGTGAGAAAAAAATGAAGAGTTTCAAAACGTGTCAAAAATATGAGGAGCATGAAACGGTCTGAAAAATAGGAGGAGCATGAAGCGGTGTTCAAAAACATGAAGAGCCTGAAAAGGTGTGAAAAAAATGAAGAGCTTCAAAAGGTGTCAAAAATATTAGGAGCAGGAACGGTCTGAAAAATAGGAGGAGCATGAAACGGTGTTCAAAAACATGAAGAGCCTGGAAAGGTGTGAAAATTATGAAGAGCTTCAAAAGGTGTGTAATATATGAGGAACATGAAACGGTCTAAAAAATAGGAGGAGCATGAAGCGGTGTTGAAAAACATGAAGAGCCAGTAAAGGAGTGAAATAAATGAAGAGCTTCAAAAGGTGTGAGAAACATGAAGAGCTTCAACAGGTGTCAAAAATGAGATGGGCATGAAATGGTCTGAAAAACAGGAGAAGCATGAAGTGGTGTTGATAAACATGAAGAGCTGAAAAGTTGTGAAATATATGAAGAGCTTCAAAAGGTGTCAAAAATATGAGGAGTATGAAACGGTCTGAAAACGAAGAGGAGCATGAAGGGGTGTTCAAAAACATGAAGAGCCTGAAAAGCTGTGAAAAATATGAAGAGCTTCAAAAGGTGTCAAAAATATGAGAAGTATGAAACGTTC
This sequence comes from Dama dama, assembly GCF_033118175.1. Lineage (NCBI taxonomy): Eukaryota > Metazoa > Chordata > Mammalia > Artiodactyla > Cervidae > Dama > Dama dama. The sequence continues at coordinate 111,014 of NW_026870980.1, forward strand.
TGAAAAATAGGAGGAGCATGAAGCTGTTTTGAAAAACATGAAGAGCCTGAAAAGGTGAGAAAAAAATGAAGAGTTTCAAAACGTGTCAAAAATATGAGGAGCATGAAACGGTCTGAAATAGGAGGAGCATGAAATGGTGTTGCGAAACATGAAGAGCCTGAAACGGTTTGAAAAATATGAAGAGTTTCAAAAGGTGTCAAAACTATGGGGAGCATTAAACGTTCTAAACATAGGAGGAGCATGAAGTGGTGTTGAGAAACATGAAGAGCCAGATAAGGTGTGAAAAATATGGAGAGCTCCAAAAGGTGTGAAAAATATGAGGAGCATGGAACGTTCTGAAAAATAGGAGGAGCATGAAACGATGTTCAAAAACCTGAAGAGCCTGAAAAGCTGTGAAATATATGAAGAGCTTCAAAAGGTGTCAAAAATATGAGGAGCATGAAACTGTCTGAAAAATATGAAGAGTTTCAATAGTTGTCAAAATATGAGGAGCATGAAATGGTGTTCAAAAACATGAAGAGCCTGAAAACGTCTTAAAAAATGAAGAGCTTCAAAAGGTGTCAAAAATATGAGGAGCATGAAACGGTCTGAAAAATAGGAGGAGCATGAAGCGGTGTTCAAAACATGAAGAGCCTGAAAAAGTGTGAAAAATATGAAGAGCTTCAAAAGGTCTGAAAAATATGAAGAGCCTGAAAAGGTGTCAAAAATGAGATGAGCATGAAACGGTCTGAAAAATAGGAGGAGCATGAAGCTGTGTTCTAAACATGAAAAGCCTGAAAAAGTGTGAAAAATATGAAGAGCTTCACTGGTTTGAAAAATAAGAAGAGCCTGAAAAGGTGTGAAAATTGACATGAGCATGAAACGGTCTGAAAAATAGGAAGAGCATGAAGAGGTGTTCAAAAACATGTACAGCCTGAAAAGGTGTGAAAAATATGAAGAGCTTCAAAAGGTGTCAAAAATATGAGGAGCATGAAACGGTCTGAAAAATAGGAGCAGCATGAAATGGTGTTCAGAAATATGTAGAGCCTGAAAAGGTGTGAAAAATATGAAGAGCTTCAAAAGGTGTCAAAAATATGAGGAGAATAAAACGGTCTGAAAAATAGGAGCAGCATGAAGCTGTGCTCAAATACATGAAGAGACTGAAAAAGTGTGAAAAATATGAAGAGCTTCAAAAGGTGTCAATAATAAGAGGTGCATGAAACAGTCTGAAAAATAGGATGAGCATGAAGCGGTGTTGAAAAACATGAAGAACCTGAAAAGTAGTGAAAAATATGAAGAGCTTCAACAGGTGTCAAAAATATGAGGAGCATGAAACGCTCTGAAAAGAGGAGGAGCATGAAGCGGTGTTGAAAAACATGAAGAGCCTGAAAAGTAGTGAAAAATATGAAGAGCTTCTAAAGGTGTCAAAAATATGAGGAGCAATGTTACAGTCTTAAAAATACGAGGAGCATGAAGTGATGTTGAAAACCATGAATAGCCTGAAAATGTGTGAAATATATGAAGAGATTAAAAATGTGACAAATATATGAGGAGCATGAAACGGTCTGAAAAATACGAGGAGCATGAAGCGGTGTTCAAAAATATGAAGAGCCTGAAAATGTGTGAAAAATATGAAGAGCTTCAAAAGGTGTCAAAAATACGAGAAGCATGAATCGGTCTGAAAAATAGGAAGAGCATGAAGCTGTGTTCAAAAACATGAAGAGCCTGAAAATGTGTGAAAAATATGAAGAGCTTCAAAAGATGTGAAAATTATCAAGAGCTTCAAAAGGTGTCAAAAATGAGATGAGCATGAAACGGTCTGAAAGATAGGAGGAGCAAGAAACGGCCTGAAAAATAGGAGGAGCATGAAGTGGTGTTCAAAAACATGAAGAGCCTGAAAAGGTGTGAAAAATATGAAGAGCTTCAAAAGGTGTCAAAAATATGATGAGCATGAAACGGTCTGAAAAATAGGAGGAGCATGAAGCGGTATTGAAAAACATGAAGAGCCTGAAATCTTGTGAAAAATATGAAGAGCTTCAAAAGATGTGAAAATTATGAAGAGCTCCAAAAGGTGTGAAAAAAATGAGGAGCATGGAACGTTCTGAAAAATAGGAGGAGCATGAAACGATGTTCAAAAACCTGAAGAGCCTGAAAAGCTGTGAAATATATGAAGAGCTTCAAAAGGTGTCAAAAATATTAGGAGAATGAAACGGTCTGCAAAATAGGAGGAGCATGAAGTGGTGTTGAAAAACATGAAGAGCCTGAAAAAGTGTAAAATATATGAAGAGCTTCAAAAGGTGTTAAAAATAGGAGGAGCATGAAGCGGGGTTCAAAAACATGAAGAGCCTGAAAATGTGTGTAAAATATGAAGAGCTTCAAAACGTGTCAAAAATATGAGGAGCATGAAACGGTCTGAAATATAGGTGGATCAAGAAGCGGTGTTGAAAAACATGAAGAGCGTGAAAACGTGTGAAAAATATAAAGAGCTTAAAATGGTGTCAAAAATGAGATGAGCATGAAACGGTCTGAAAAATAGGAGCAGCATGAAACGGTGTTCAAAAACATGAAGAGCCTGAAAAGGTGTGAAAAATATGAAGAGCTTCAAAAGCTGTGAAAAACATGCGGAGCATGAAACGGTCTGAAAAATAGGAGGAGCATGAAAAGGTGTTCAAAAACATGAAAGCCTGAAAAGGTGAGAAAAATATGAAAAGGTTCAAAACGTGTCAAAAATATGAGGAGCATGAAACGGTCTGAAAAATAGGAGGACCATGAAACGGTCTTCAAAACATATAGAACCTGAAAAGGTGTGAAAAATATGAAGAGCTTCAAAAGGTGTCAAAAATGAGATGAGCATGAAACGGTCTGAAAAATCGGAGGAGCATGAAGTGGGGTTGAAAATCATGAAGAGCCTGAAAAGGTGTGTAAAATATGAAGAGCTTCAAAAGGAGTGAAAGACTTGAGGAGCATGAAACCGTCTGAATTATAGGAGGAGCATGAAACGGTGTTGAAAAACATGAAGAGCCTCAAAAGGTGTGAAAAATATGAAGAGCTCAAAAGGTGTCAAAAATATGAAGAGCTTCAAAAAGTGTGACAAATGAGATGAGCATGAAATGGTCTGAAAAAGGAGGAGCATGAGTGGTGTTGAAAAACATGAAGAGCCTGAAAAGGTGTAAAATATATGAAGAGATTCAAAAGGTGTCAAAAATATGAGGAGCTTGAAATGGTCTGAAAAATTGGAGGATCATGAAGCGGTGTTGAAAAACATGAAGAGCCTGAGAAGTTGTGAAAAATATGAAGAGCTTCAAAGGTGTCAAAAATGTGAGGAGCATGAAACGGTCTGAAAAATAGGAGGAGCATGAAATCGTGTTCAAAAACATGAAGAGCCTGAAAAGGTGTGAAAAATATGAAGAGCTTCAAAAAGTGTGAAATACAAGAGGAGCATGAAACTGTCTGAAAAGGAGGAGGTGCATGAAGTGGTGTTCAAAAACATGAAGAGCCTGAAAAGGTGTGAATAATATGAAGAGTTTCAAAAGGTGTGAAAAATATGAGGAGCATGATACGGTGTGAAAAATAGGAGGAGCATGAAGCGGTGTTCAAAACATGAAGAGCCTGAAAAGGTGTGAAAAATATGAAGAGCTTCAAAAGGTGTGAAATACATGAGGAGCATGAAACTGTCTGAAAAATAGGAGGAGCATGAAGCGGTGTTGAAAAACATGAAGAGCCTGAAAACGTGTGAAAAACATGAAGAGCTTCAAAAGGTGTGAAAAATATGAACAGCTTCAAAAAGTGTCAAAAATGAGATGAGCATGAAGCGGTCTCAAAAATGGTGGAGCATGACGTGTTGTTGAAAAACATAAAGAGCCTGAAATCGTGTGAAAAATAGGAAGAGCTTCAAAAGGTGTGAAATACATGAGGAGCATTAATCGGTCTGAAAAATAGGAGTAGCATGAAGCGGTGTTGAAAAACATGAAGAGCCTGAAAAGGAGTGAAAAATATGAAGAGCTTCAAAAGGTGTGAAATATATGAAGAGCTTCAAGAGGTTTCAAAAATATGAGGAGCATGAAACGGTCTGAAAAATAGGAGGAGCATGAAGCGGTGTTCAAAACATGAAGAGCTTGAAAAAGTGTGAAAAATATGAAGAGCTTCAAATGGTTTGAAAAATATGAAGAGCCTGGAAAGGTGTCAAAAATGAGATGAGCATGAAACGGTCTGAAAATTAGAAGGAGCATGAAGTGTTGTTCAAAAACGTGAAGAGCCTGAAAAGGTGAGAAAAATATGAAGAGCTTCAAAAGGTGTGAAAAATATGAAGAGCTTCAAAAGGTGTCAAAAATATGAAGAGCATGAAAAGGTCTGAAAATTAGGAGGAGCATAAAAAGGTGTTCAAAAACATGAAAGCCTGAAAAGGTGAGAAAAATATGAAGAGCTTCAAAAGGTGTTAAATACATGAGGAGCATAAAACGGTCTGAAAATTAGGAGGAGCATGAAGCGGTGTTCAAAAACATGAAGAGCCTGAAAACGTGTGAAAAATATGAAAAGGTTCAAAATGTGTCAAAAATATGAGGAGCATGAAACGGTCTGAAAAATAGGAGGACCATGAAACGGTCTTCAAAACATAAAGAACCTGAAAAGGTGTGAAAAATATGAAGAGCTTTGAAAGGTGTCAAAAATATGAGGAGCATGAAACGGTCTGAAAAGGAGGAGGAGCATGAAACCGTGTTCAAAAACATGAAGAGCCTGAAAAGGTGTGAAAAATATGAACAGCTTCAAAACGTGTCAAAAATATGAGGAGCATGAAACTGTCTGAAAAAAAGGAGGAGCATGATGCGGTGTTGAAAAATATGAAGAGCTTCAAAAGGTGTCAAAAATGAGATGACCATGAAACGGTCTGAGAAATAGAAGGAGCATGAAGTTCTTTTCAAAAAAATGAAGAACCTGAAAAGGTGTGAAGTATATGAAGATTTCAAAAGGTGTCAAAAATATGAGGAGCATGAAACGGTCTGAAAAATAGGAGGAGCATGAAGTCATGTTGAAAAACATGAAGAGCCTGAAAAGCTGTGAAAAATATGAAGAGCTTCAAAAGGTGTGAAAATTATGAGGAGCATGAAACGGTATGAAAAATAGGAGGAACATGAAGCGTTGTTGAAAAACGTGAAGAGCCTGAAAAGGTTTGAAAAATAGGAAGAGCTTCAAAAGGTGTCAAAAATATGAGTAGCATGAGACGGTCTGAAAAATAGGAGGAGCATGAAGCGATGTTGAAAAACATGAAGCGCATGAAAAGGTGTGAAATATATGAAGAGCTTCAAAAGATGTCAAAAATAATAGGAGCATGAAACGTTCTGAAAAATAGAAGGAACATGAAGCGGTGTTCAAAAGCATGAAGAGCCTGAAAAGGTGGAAAAAATATGAAGAGCTTCAAAAGGTGTCAAAAATTTGAGGAGCATGAAACGGTCTGAAAAATAGGAACGTGAAGCGGTGTTCAAAAACATGAAGAGTTGAAAAGGTGTGAAAAATATGAAGAGCTTCAAAAGTTGTGAAAAATATGAAAAGCATGAAACAGTCTGAAAAATAGGAGGAGTATGAAGCGGTGTTGAAATACATGAAGAGTCTGAGAAGTTGTGAAAAATATGCAGAGCTTCAAAAGATGTCAAATATATGAGGATCATGAAAATTTCTGAAGAATACGAGGAGCATGAAGCGGTTTTGAAAAACATGAAGAGCCTGAAAAGGTGTGAAAAATATGAAGCGCTTCAAAAGGTGTCAAAAATATGAGGAGCATGAAACAGTCTGAAAAATAGGAGGAGCATGAATTGGTTTTGAAAAACATGAAGAGCCTGAAAAGGTGTGAAAAATATGAAGAGCTTCAAAAGGTTACAAATGTATGAGGATCATGAAACGGTCTGAAAAATAGGAGGAGCATAAAGCGGTGTTCAAAAACATGAAGAGTCTGAAAAGGTGTGAAAAATATGAAGAGTTTCTAAAGGTGTCAAAAATATGAGGAGCATGAAACGGTCTGAAAATAGGAGGAGCATGTAACGGTGTTGAAAAACATGAAGAGTCTGAAAACGTGTGAAAAATATGAAGAGCTTCAAAAGGTGTCAAAATATGAGGAGCATGAAACGGTCTGAAAAATAGGAGGAGCATCAAACGGTGTTCAGAAACATGAAGAGCCTGAAAAGGTGTGAAAAGTATGAAGACTCTCAAAAAATACCAAAAATATGAGGAGAATGAAACGGTCTGAAAAATAGGAGGAGCATGAAGCGGTGTTGAAAATCATGAAGAGCCTGAAAAGGTGTGAAAAATATGAAGAGCTTCAAAAGGTGTGAAAATCATGAACAGCTTCAAAAGGTGTCAAAAAGAGATGAGCATGAAACGGTCTAAAAAATAGGAGGAGCATGAAGTGGTGTTGAAAAAAATTAAGAGCCTGAAAAGTGTGAAAAATACAAAGATCTTCAAAAGGTGTCAACAATATGAAGAGCATGAAACAGTCTGAAAAAAAGGAAAATTATGAAGCAGTGTTGAAAAACATGAAGAGCCTGAAAAGGTGTGGAAAATGTGAAGAGCTTCAAAAGGTTGCAAAAATATGAGGAGCATGAAACGATTCGAAAAATATGAGGAGCACGAAACGGTGTTCAAAACATGAAGAGCATGAAAAGGTGTGAAAAATATGAAGAGCTTCAAAAGGTGTAAAATACATGAGGAGCATGATACGGTCTGAAAAATAGGAGAAGCATGAAGTTGGGTTGAAAAACATGAAGAGCATGAAAAGGTGTGAAAAATATGAAGAGCTTCAAAAGGTGTGAAATACATGAGGAGCATGATACGGTCTGAAAAATAGGGGAAGCATGAAGTTGTGTTGAAAACATGAAGAGCTTGAAAAGGTGTGAAAAATATGAAGATCTTCAAAAGGTGTGAAAAATATGAGGAGAATGAAACGGTCTGAAAAATAGGAGGAGCATGAAGCGGTGTTCAAAAACATGAAGAGCCACAAAAGGTGTGAAAAACATGAAGAGCTTTAAAAGGTGTCAAAATATGAGGAGCATGAAACGTTCTGAAAAATAGGAGGATCATGAAACGGTGTTCAAAAACATGAATATCCTGAAAGGTGTGAAAAATATGAAGAGCCTCAAAAAATGTCAAAAATATAAGGAGTATGAAATGGTCTCAAAAATAGGAGGAGCAAGAAGCGGTGTTGAAAAACATGAAGAGCCTGAAACCAGTGAAAAATATGAAGAGCTTCAAAAATGTGAAAAATATGAAGAGCTTCAAAAGGTGTGAAAAATATGAAGAGCTTCAAAAGTTGTCAAAAATGAGATGTGCATGAAACGGACTGAAATATAGGAGGAGCATGAAGTGATGTTGAAAAACATGAAGAGCCTGAAAATGTGTGAAATATAGGAAGAGCTTCAAAAGGTGTCAAAAATATGAGGAGCATGAAACGGTCTGAAAACTAGGAGGAGCATGAAGCGGTGTTGAGAAACATGAAGAGCCTGAAAAGGTGTGAAAAATATGAAGAGATTCAAAAGGTGTCAAAAATATGGGGAGCATGAAATGGTCTGAAAAGTAGGAGGAGCATGAAGTGGTTGTGAAAAACTTCAAGAGCCTGAAAAGGTGTGCAAAATATGAAGAGCTTCAAAAGGTGTGAAATTCATGAGGAGATGAAACGGTCTGACAAAGAGGAGGGTCATGAAGCGGTGTTGAAAAACATGAAGAGCCTGAAAACGTGTGAAAATATGAAGAGCTTCAAAAGGTGTCAAAAATATGAGGAGAATGAAACGGTCTGTAAAATAGGAGGAGCATAAAGCAGTGTTGAAAAACATGAAGAGCCTGAAAAGGTGTGAAAAATATGAAGAGCTTCAAAAGATGTGAAATACATGAGGAGCATGAAACGGTCTGAAAAAGAGGAGGAGCATGAAGGGGTGTTGAAAAACATGAAGAGCCTGAAAACGTGTGAAAAATATGAAGAGCTTCAAAAATGTGAAAAATATGAAGAGCTTCAAAAGGTGTGAAAAATACGACGAGCTTCAATAGGTGTCAAAAATGAGATGAACATGAAACGGTCTGAAACATAGGAGGAGCATGAAGCGGTGTTGAAAATCATGAAGAGCCTGAAAAGATGTGAAAAATATGAAGAGCTTCAAAAGTTGTGAAAAATATGAAGAGTTTGAAAAGGTGTCAAAAATATGAGGAGCAAGAAACGGTCTGAAAAATAGGAGGAGCATGAAACTGTGTTCAAAAACATGAAGAGCCTGAAAATGTGTGAAAAATATGAAGAGCTTCAAAAGGTGTGAAAAATAGGAAGAGCTTCAAATGGTGTCAAAAATGAGATTACCATGAAACGATCTGAAAAATAGGAGGAGCATGAAGCGGTGTTGAAAATCATGAAGAGCCTGAAAAGGTGTGAAAAATATGAAGAGCTTCAAAAGGTGTGAAAAACATGAACAGCTTCAAAAGGTGTCAAAAAGAGATGAGCCTGAAACGGTCTGAAAAATAGGAGGACCATGAAACTGTGTTCAAAAACATGAAGAGCCTGAAAATCTGTGAAAAATATGAAGAGCTTCAAAAATGTGAAAAATATGAAGAGCTTCAAAAGGTGTGAAAAATAGGAAGAGCTTCAAAAGGTGTAAAAAATGAGATTACCATGAAACGGTCTGAAAAATAGGAGGAGCATGAAGCGGTGTTGAAAATCATGAAGAGCCTGAAAAGGTGTGCAAAATATGAAGAGCTTCAAAAGGTGTAAAAAATGAGATGAGCCTGAAACGGTCTGAAAAATAGGAGGAGCATGAACTGGTGCTGAAAATCATGAAGAGCCTGAAAAGGTGTGCAAAATATGAAGAGCTTCAAAAGGTGTAAAAAATGAGAGCAGCATGAAACGGTCTGAAAAATAGGAGGAGCATGAAGTGGAGCTGAAAAACATGAAGAGCCTGAAAAAGTGTGCAAAATATGAAGAGCTTCAAGGAGTGTCAAGAATATTAGGAGCATGAAACGGTCTGAAAAATAGGAGGAGCATGAACTGGTGCTGAAAAACATGAAAGCCTGAAAAGGTTTGAAAAATATGAAGAGCTTCAAAAGGTGTGAGAAATATGAGGAGCATGAAACGGTCTGAAAAATAGGAGAAGCATGAAGCGGTGTTCAAAAACATGAAGAGCCTGAAAAGGTGTGAAAAATATGAAGAGCTTCAAAAGGTGTCAAAAAATAGATGAGCATGAAAAGGTCTGAAAAATAGGAGGAGCATGAGGCGGTGTTCAAAATCATGAAGGGCCTGAAAAGGTGTGAGAAATATGAAGAGCTTCAAAAGCTGTGAAAAATATGAAGAGCTTCAAAGGTATCAAAATTGAGATGAGCATGAAACGGTCTGAAAAATAGGAGGAGCATGAAGCTTTGTGCAAAAAGATGAAGAGCCTGAAAAGGTGTGAAATATATGAAGAGCTTCAAAGGATGTGAAATACATGAGGAGCATGATACGGTCTGAAAAATAGGAGAAGCATGAAGTTGTGTTGAAAAACATGAAGAGCCTGAAAAGGTGTGAAAAATATGAAGAGCTTCAAAATATGTGAAAAATATGAGGAGAATGAAACGGTCTGAAAAATAGGAGGAGCATGAAGCGGTGTTCAAAAACATGAACAGCCACAAAAGGTGTGAAAAATATGAAGAGCTTTAAAAGGTGTCAAAATATGAGGAGCATGAAACGTTCTGAAAAATAGGAGGATCATGAAACGGTGTTCAAAAACATGAAGAGCCTGAAAAGGTGTGAAAAATATGAAGAGCTTCAAAAGGTGTGAGAAATATGAGGAGCATGAAACGGTCTGAAAAATAGGAGAAGCATGAAGCGGTGTTCAAAAACATGAAGAGCCTGAAAAGGTGTGAAAAATATGAAGAGCTTCAAAAGGTGTCAAAAAATAGATGAGCATGAAAACGTCTGAAAAATAGGAGGAGCATTAAGCGGTGTTCAAAATCATGAAGTGCCTGAAAAGGTGTGAGAAATATGAAGAGCTTCAAAAGCTGTGAAAAATATGAAGAGCTTCAAAGGTATCAAAATTGAGATGAGCATGAAACGGTCTGAAAAATAAGAGGAGCATGAAGCTTTGTGCAAAAAGATGAAGAGCCTGAAAAGGTGTGAAATATATGAAGAGCTTCAAAGGATGTGAAATACATGAGGAGCATGATACGGTCTGAAAAATAGGAGAAGCATGAAGTTGTGTTGAAAAACATGAAGAGCCTGAAAAGGTGTGAAAAATATGAAGAGCTTCAAAATGTGTGAAAAATATGAGGAGAATGAACCGGTCTGAAAAATAGGAGGAGCATGAAGCGGTGTTCAAAAACATGAACAGCCACAAAAGGTGTGAAAAATATGAAGAGCTTTAAAAGGTGTCAAAATATGAGGAGCATGAAACGTTCTGAAAAATAGGAGGATCATGAAACGGTGTTCAAAAACATGAAGAGCCTGAAAAGGTGTGAAAAATATGAAGAGCCTCAAAAAATGTCAAAAATATAAGGAGTATGAAATGGTCTCAAAAATAGGAGGAGCAAGAAGCGGTGTTGAAAAACATGAAGAGCCTGAAACCGAGTGAAAAATATGAAGAGCTTCAAAAATGTGAAAAATATGAAGAGCTTCAAAAGGTGTGAAAAATATGAAGAGCTTCAAAAGTTGTCAAAAATGAGATGTGCATGAAACGGACTGAAATATAGGAGGAGCATGAAGTGATGTTGAAAAACATGAAGAGCCTGAAAATGTGTGAAATATAGGAAGAGCTTCAAAAGGTGTCAAAAATATGAGGAGCATGAAACGGTCTGAAAACTAGGAGGAGCATGAAGCGGTGTTGAGAAACATGAAGAGCCTGAAAAGGTGTGAAAAATATGAAGAGCTTCAAAAGGTGTCAAAAATATGAGGAGCATGAAATAGTCTGAAAAGTAGGAGGAGCATGAAGTGGTTGTGAAAAACTTCAAGAGCCTGAAAAGGTGTGCAAAATATGAAGAGCTTCAAAAGGTGTGAAATTCATGAGGAGATGAAACGGTCTGAAAAAGAGGAGGGGCATGAAGCGGTGTTCAAAAACATGCAGAGACTGAAAAGGTGTGAAAAATATGAAGAGCTTCAAAAGGTGTGAAAAATATGAGGAGCATGCAACGGTCTGAAAAATAGGAGGAGCATGAACCGGTGTTCAAAAATATGAAGAGCCTGAAAAGGTGTGAAAAATATGAAGAGCTTCAAAAGGTGTCAAAAATATGAGGAGCATGAAACGGTCTGTAAAATAGGAGGAGCATAAAGCAGTGTTGAAAAACATGAAGAGCCTGAAAAGGTGTGAAAAATATGAAGAGCTTCAAAAGGTGTGAAATACATGAGGAGCAAAGAACGGTCTGAAAAATAGGAGGAGCATGAAGCGGTGTTGAAAAACATGAAGAGCCTGAAAACGTCTGAAAAATATGAAGACCTTCAAAAATGTGAAAAATATGAAGAGCTCAAAAGGTGTGAAAAATACGAAGAGCTTCAAACGTGTCAAAAATGAGATGAACATGAAACGGTCTGAAACATAGGAGGAGCATGAAGCGGTGTTAAAAATCATGAAGAGCCTGAAAAGGTGTGAAAAATATGAAAAGCTTCAAAAGTTGTGAAAAATATGAAGAGTTTGAAAAGGTGTGAAAAATATGTGGAGCTTCAAAAGGTGTCAAAAATATGAGGAGCATGAAATGGTCTGAAAAATAGAGGAGCATGAAGCGGTGTTAAAAAACATGAAGAGCCTGAAAAGGTGTGAAAAATATGAAGAGCTTCAAAAGGTGTCAAAAATACGAGGAGCATGAAACGGTCTGAAATATAGGAGGAGCATGAAGCGGAGTTGAAAAACATGAAGAGCCTGAAAACGTGTGAAAAATATGAAGAGCTTCAAAAGGTGTGAAACATATGAAGAGCTTCAAAAGGTGTCAAATATGAGATGAGCATGAAACGGTCTGAAAAAAACGAGGAGCATGAAGCGGTGTTCAAAAACATGAATAGCCTGAAAAGGTGTGAAAAATATGAAGAGCTTCAAAAGCTGTCAAAAATATGAGGAGCATGAAACGGTCTGAAAAATAGGAGGAGCATGAAGCGGTGTTCAAAAACATGAAGAGGTTGAATAGGTGTGAGAAATATGAAGAGCTTCCAAAGGTGTCAATAATATGAGGAGCATGAAACGGTCTGAAAAATAGGAGGAGGATGAAGCGGTGTTCAAAAACATGAACAGCCAGAAAAGGTGTGAAATATATGAAGAGCTTCAAAAGATGTGAAATACATGAGGAGCATGAAACCGGCTGAAAAATAGTAGAAACATGAAGTGGTGTGGAAAAACATGAAGAGCATGATAAGGTGTGAAAAATATGAAGAGCTTCAAAAGGTGTGAAATACATGAGGAGCATGAATCGGTCTGAAAAAGAGGAGGAGCATGAAGGGGTGTTCAAAAACAGGAAGAGCCTGAAAACGTGTGAAAAATATGAAGAGCTTCAAAAATGTGAAAAATATGAAGAGCTTCAAAAGGTGTGAAAAATACGTCGAGCTTCAATAGGTGTCAAAAATGAGATGAACATGAAACGGTCTGAAACATAGGAGGAGCATGAAGCGGTGTTGAAAATCATGAAGAGCCTGAAAAGGTGTGAAAAATATGAAGAGCTTCAAAAGTTGTGAAAAATATGAAGAGTTTGAAAAGGTGTCAAAAATATGAGGAGCATGAAACGGTCTGAAAAATAGGAGGAGCATGAAACTGTGTTCAAAAACATGAAGAGCCTGAAAATGTGTGAAAAATATGAAGAGCTTCAAAAATGTGAAAAATATGAAGAGCTTCAAAAGGTGTGAAAAATAGGAAGAGCTTCAAATGGTGTCAAAAATGAGATTACCATGAAACGGTCTGAAAAATAGGAGGAGCATGAAGCGGTGTTGAAAATCATGAAGAGCCTGAAAAGGTGTGAAAAATATGAAGAGCTTCAAAAGGTGTGAAATACATGAGGAGCATGAAACGGTCTGAAAAATAGGAGGAGCATGAAGCGGTGTTGAAAAACATGAAGAGCCTGAAAACGTGTGAAAAATATGAAGAGCTTCAAAAATGTGAAAAATATTAAGAGCTTCAAAAGGTGTGAAAAATATGAGGAGCATGCAACGGTCTGAAAAATAGGAGGAGCATGAACCGGTGTTCAAAAATATGAAGAGCCTGAAAAGGTGTGAAAAATATGAAGAGCTTCAAAAGGTGTCAAAAATATGAGGAGCATGAAACGGTCTGTAAAATAGGAGGAGCATAAAGCAGTGTTGAAAAACATGAAGAGCCTGAAAAGGTGTGAAAAATATGAAGAGCTTCAAAAGGTGTGAAATACATGAGGAGCAAAGAACGGTCTGAAAAATAGGAGGAGCATGAAGCGGTGTTGAAAAACATGAAGAGCCTGAAAACGTCTGAAAAATATGAAGACCTTCAAAAATGTGAAAAATATGAAGAGCTCAAAAGGTGTGAAAAATACGAAGAGCTTCAAACGTGTCAAAAATGAGATGAACATGAAACGGTCTGAAACATAGGAGGAGCATGAAGCGGTGTTAAAAATCATGAAGAGCCTGAAAAGGTGTGAAAAATATGAAAAGCTTCAAAAGTTGTGAAAAATATGAAGAGTTTGAAAAGGTGTGAAAAATATGTGGAGCTTCAAAAGGTGTCAAAAATATGAGGAGCATGAAATGGTCTGAAAAATAGAGGAGCATGAAGCGGTGTTAAAAAACATGAAGAGCCTGAAAAGGTGTGAAAAATATGAAGAGCTTCAAAAGGTGTCAAAAATACGAGGAGCATGAAACGGTCTGAAATATAGGAGGAGCATGAAGCGGAGTTGAAAAACATGAAGAGCCTGAAAACGTGTGAAAAATATGAAGAGCTTCAAAAGGTGTGAAACATATGAAGAGCTTCAAAAGGTGTCAAATATGAGATGAGCATGAAACGGTCTGAAAAAAACGAGGAGCATGAAGCGGTGTTCAAAAACATGAATAGCCTGAAAAGGTGTGAAAAATATGAAGAGCTTCAAAAGCTGTCAAAAATATGAGGAGCATGAAACGGTCTGAAAAATAGGAGGAGCATGAAGCGGTGTTCAAAAACATGAAGAGGTTGAATAGGTGTGAGAAATATGAAGAGCTTCCAAAGGTGTCAATAATATGAGGAGCATGAAACGGTCTGAAAAATAGGAGGAGGATGAAGCGGTGTTCAAAAACATGAACAGCCAGAAAAGGTGTGAAATATATGAAGAGCTTCAAAAGATGTGAAATACATGAGGAGCATGAAACCGGCTGAAAAATAGTAGAAACATGAAGTGGTGTGGAAAAACATGAAGAGCATGATAAGGTGTGAAAAATATGAAGAGCTTCAAAAGGTGTGAAATACATGAGGAGCATGAATCGGTCTGAAAAAGAGGAGGAGCATGAAGGGGTGTTCAAAAACAGGAAGAGCCTGAAAACGTGTGAAAAATATGAAGAGCTTCAAAAATGTGAAAAATATGAAGAGCTTCAAAAGGTGTGAAAAATACGTCGAGCTTCAATAGGTGTCAAAAATGAGATGAACATGAAACGGTCTGAAACATAGGAGGAGCATGAAGCGGTGTTGAAAATCATGAAGAGCCTGAAAAGGTGTGAAAAATATGAAGAGCTTCAAAAGTTGTGAAAAATATGAAGAGTTTGAAAAGGTGTCAAAAATATGAGGAGCATGAAACGGTCTGAAAAATAGGAGGAGCATGAAACTGTGTTCAAAAACATGAAGAGCCTGAAAATGTGTGAAAAATATGAAGAGCTTCAAAAATGTGAAAAATATGAAGAGCTTCAAAAGGTGTGAAAAATAGGAAGAGCTTCAAATGGTGTCAAAAATGAGATTACCATGAAACGGTCTGAAAAATAGGAGGAGCATGAAGCGGTGTTGAAAATCATGAAGAGCCTGAAAAGGTGTGAAAAATATGAAGAGCTTCAAAAGGTGTGAAATACATGAGGAGCATGAAACGGTCTGAAAAATAGGAGGAGCATGAAGCGGTGTTGAAAAACATGAAGAGCCTGAAAACGTGTGAAAAATATGAAGAGCTTCAAAAATGTGAAAAATATTAAGAGCTTCAAAAGGTGTGAAAAATACGAAGAGCTTCAAAGGATGTCAAAAATGAGATGAACATGAAACCGTCTGAAACATTGGAGGAGCATGAAGCGGTGTTGAAAATCATGAAGAGCCTGAAAAGGTGTGAAAAATATGAAGAGCTTCAAACGTTGTGAAAAATATGAAGAGTTTGAAAAGGTGTCAAAAATATGAGGAGCATGAAACGTTCTGAAAAATAGGAGGAGCATGAAGCGGTGTTGAAAAACATGAAGAGCCTGAAAAGGTGTGAAAAATATGAAGAGCTTCAAAAGGAGTCAAAAATAGAAGTAGCATGAAACGGTGTTCAAAAACTTGAAGAGCCTGAAAATGTGTGAAAAATATGAAGAGATTTAAAGGTGTCAAAAATATGAGGAGCATGAAACGGTCTGAAAAATAGGAGGAGCATGAAGCGGTGTTGAAAAACATGAAGAGCCTGAAAAGGTGTGAAAAATATGAAGAGCTTCAAAAGGTGTGAAAAATATGAGGAGCATGAAACGGTCTGAAAAATAGGAGGAGCATGAAGCGGTGTTCAAAAACATGAAGAGCATGAAAAGGTGTGAAAAATATGAAGAGCTTGAAAAGGTGTCAAAATATGAGGAGCATGAAACGGTCTGAAAAATAGGAGGAGCATGAAAAGGTGTTCAGAAACATGAAGAGCCTGAAAAGGTGTGAAAAATATGAAGACTCTCAAAAAATACCAAAAATATGATGAGTATGAAACGGTCTGAAAAATAGGAGGAGCATGAAGCGGTGTTGAAAATCATGAAGAGCCTGAAAAGGTGTGAAAAATATGAAGAGCTTCAAAAGGTGTGAAAATCATGAACAGCTTCAAAAGGTGTCAAAAAGAGATGAGCATGAAACGGTCTAAAAAATAGGAGGAGCATGAAGTCGTGTTGAAAAAAATTAAGAGCCTGAAAAGTGTGAAAGATACGAAGATCTTCAAAAGGTGTCAACAATATGAAGAGCATGAAACAGTCTGAAAAAAAGGAAAATTATGAAGCAGTGTTGAAAAACATGAAGAGCCTGAAAAGGTGTGGAAAATATGAAGAGCTTCAAAAGGTTGCAAAAATATGAGGAGCATGAAACGGTTCGAAAAATATGAGGAGCACGAAACGGTGTTCAAAACATGAAGAGCATGAAAAGGTGTGAAAAATATGAAGAGCTTCAAAAGGTGTAAAATACATGAGGAGCATGATACGGTCTGAAAAATAGGAGAAGCATGAAGTTGGGTTGAAAAACATGAAGAGCATGAAAACGTGTGAAAAATATGAAGAGCTTCAAAAGGTGTGAAATACATGAGGAGCATGATACGGTCTGAAAAATAGGGGAAGCATGAAGTTGTGTTGAAAACATGAAGAGCTTGAAAAGGTGTGAAAAATATGAAGATCTTCAAAAGGTGTGAAAAATATGAGGAGAATGAAACGGTCTGAAAAATAGGAGGAGCATGAAGCGGTGTTCAAAAACATGAAGAGCCACAAAAGGTGTGAAAAATATGAAGAGCTTTAAAAGGTGTCAAAATATGAGGAGCATGAAACGTTCTGAAAAATAGGAGGATCATGAAACGGTGTTCAAAAACATGAATATCCTGAAAGGTGTGAAAAATATGAAGAGCTTCAAAAGGTGTGAAATACATGAGGAGCATGAAACGGTCTGAAAAAGAGGAGGAGCATGAAGGGGTGTTCAAAAACATGAAGAGCCTGAAAACGTGTGAAAAATATGAAGAGCTTCAAAAATGTGAAAAATATGAAGAGCTTCAAAAGGTGTGAAAAATACGTCAAGCTTCAATAGGTGTCAAAAATGAGATGAACATGAAACGGTCTGAAACATAGGAGGAGCATGAAGCGGTGTTGAAAATCATGAAGAGCCTGAAAAGGTGTGAAAAATATGAAGAGCTTCAAAAGTTGTGAAAAATATGAAGAGTTTGAAAAGGTGTCAAAAATATGAGGAGCATGAAACGGTCTGAAAAATAGGAGGAGCATGAAACTGTGTTCAAAAACATGAAGAGCCTGAAAATGTGTGAAAAATATGAAGAGCTTCAAAAATGTGAAAAATATGAAGAGCTTCAAAAGGTGTGAAAAATAGGAAGAGCTTCAAATGGTGTCAAAAATGAGATTACCATGAAACGGTCTGAAAAATAGGAGGAGCATGAAGCGGTGTTGAAAATCATGAAGAGCCTGAAAAGGTGTGAAAAATATGAAGAGCTTCAAAAGGTGTGAAATACATGAGGAGCATGAAACGGTCTGAAAAATAGGAGGAGCATGAAGCGGTGTTGAAAAACATGAAGAGCCTGAAAACGTGTGAAAAATATGAAGAGCTTCAAAAATGTGAAAAATATTAAGAGCTTCAAAAGGTGTGAAAAATACGAAGAGCTTCAAAGGATGTCAAAAATGAGATGAACATGAAACGGTCTGAAACATTGGAGGAGCATGAAGCGGTGTTGAAAATCATGAAGAGCCTGAAAAGGTGTGAAAAATATGAAGAGCTTCAAACGTTGTGAAAAATATGAAGAGTTTGAAAAGGTGTCAAAAATATGAGGAGCATGAAACGTTCTGAAAAATAAGAGGAGCATGAAGCGGTGTTGAAAAACATGAAGAGCCTGAAAAGGTGTGAAAAATATGAAGAGCTTCAAAAGGAGTCAAAAATAGAAGTAGCATGAAACGGTGTTCAAAAACTTGAAGAGCCTGAAAATGTGTGAAAAATATGAAGAGATTTAAAGGTGTCAAAAATATGAGGAGCATGAAACGGTCTGAAAAATAGGAGGAGCATGAAGCGGTGTTGAAAAACATGAAGAGCCTGAAAAGGTGTGAAAAATATGAAGAGCTTCAAAAGGTGTGAAAAATATGAGGAGCATGAAACGGTCTGAAAAATAGGAGGAGCATGAAGCGGTGTTCAAAAACATGAAGAGCATGAAAAGGTGTGAAAAATATGAAGAGCTTGAAAAGGTGTCAAAATATGAGGAGCATGAAACGGTCTGAAAAATAGGAGGAGCATGAAAAGGTGTTCAGAAACATGAAGAGCCTGAAAAGGTGTGAAAAATATGAAGACTCTCAAAAAATACCAAAAATATGATGAGTATGAAACGGTCTGAAAAATAGGAGGAGCATGAAGCGGTGTTGAAAATCATGAAGAGCCTGAAAAGGTGTGAAAAATATGAAGAGCTTCAAAAGGTGTGAAAATCATGAACAGCTTCAAAAGGTGTCAAAAAGAGATGAGCATGAAACGGTCTAAAAAATAGGAGGAGCATGAAGTCGTGTTGAAAAAAATTAAGAGCCTGAAAAGTGTGAAAAATACGAAGATCTTCAAAAGGTGTCAACAATATGAAGAGCATGAAACAGTCTGAAAAAAAGGAAAATTATGAAGCTGTGTTGAAAAACATGAAGAGCCTGAAAAGGTGTGGAAAATATGAAGAGCTTCAAAAGGT
The DNA here is from genome assembly GCF_033118175.1 of Dama dama. Lineage (NCBI taxonomy): Eukaryota > Metazoa > Chordata > Mammalia > Artiodactyla > Cervidae > Dama > Dama dama. Next base: position 129,512 of record NW_026870980.1, read on the forward strand.
TGCAAAAATATGAGGAGCATGAAACGGTTCGAAAAATATGAGGAGCACGAAACGGTGTTCAAAACATGAAGAGCATGAAAAGGTGTGAAAAATATGAAGAGCTTCAAAAGGTGTAAAATACATGAGGAGCATGATACAGTCTGAAAAATAGGAGAAGCATGAAGTTGGGTTGAAAAACATGAAGAGCATGAAAAGGTGTGAAAAATATGAAGAGCTTCAAAAATGTGAAAAATATGAAGAGCATGAAAAGGTGTGAAAAATAGGAAGAGCTTCAAAAGGTGTAAAAAATGAGATTACCATGAAACGGTCTGAAAAATAGGAGGAGCATGAAGCGGTGTTGAAAATCATGAAGAGCCTGAAAAGGTGTGCAAAATATGAAGAGCTTCAAAAGGTGTAAAAAATGAGATGAGCCTGAAACGGTCTGAAAAATAGGAGGAGCATGAACTGGTGCTGAAAATCATGAAGAGCCTGAAAAGGTGTGCAAAATATGAAGAGCTTCAAAAGGTGTAAAAAATGAGAGCAGCATGAAACGGTCTGAAAAATAGGAGGAGCATGAAGTGGAGCTGAAAAACATGAAGAGCCTGAAAAAGTGTGCAAAATATGAAGAGCTTCAAGGAGTGTCAAGAATATTAGGAGCATGAAACGGTCTGAAAAATAGGAGGAGCATGAACTGGTGCTGAAAAACATGAAAGCCTGAAAAGGTTTGAAAAATATGAAGAGCTTCAAAAGGTGTGAGAAATATGAGGAGCATGATACGGTCTGAAAAATAGGAGGAGCATGAGGCGGTGTTCAAAATCATGAAGGGCCTGAAAAGGTGTGAGAAATATGAAGAGCTTCAAAAGCTGTGAAAAATATGAAGAGCTTCAAAGGTATCAAAATTGAGATGAGCATGAAACGGTCTGAAAAATAGGAGGAGCATGAAGCTTTGTGCAAAAAGATGAAGAGCCTGAAAAGGTGTGAAATATATGAAGAGCTTCAAAGGATGTGAAATACATGAGGAGCATGATACGGTCTGAAAAATAGGAGAAGCATGAAGTTGTGTTGAAAAACATGAAGAGCCTGAAAAGGTGTGAAAAATATGAAGAGCTTCAAAATATGTGAAAAATATGAGGAGAATGAAACGGTCTGAAAAATAGGAGGAGCATGAAGCGGTGTTCAAAAACATGAACAGCCACAAAAGGTGTGAAAAATATGAAGAGCTTTAAAAGGTGTCAAAATATGAGGAGCATGAAACGTTCTGAAAAATAGGAGGATCATGAAACGGTGTTCAAAAACATGAAGAGCCTGAAAAGGTGTGAAAAATATGAAGAGCTTCAAAAGGTGTGAGAAATATGAGGAGCATGAAACGGTCTGAAAAATAGGAGAAGCATGAAGCGGTGTTCAAAAACATGAAGAGCCTGAAAAGGTGTGAAAAATATGAAGAGCTTCAAAAGGTGTCAAAAAATAGATGAGCATGAAAACGTCTGAAAAATAGGAGGAGCATTAAGCGGTGTTCAAAATCATGAAGTGCCTGAAAAGGTGTGAGAAATATGAAGAGCTTCAAAAGCTGTGAAAAATATGAAGAGCTTCAAAGGTATCAAAATTGAGATGAGCATGAAACGGTCTGAAAAATAAGAGGAGCATGAAGCTTTGTGCAAAAAGATGAAGAGCCTGAAAAGGTGTGAAATATATGAAGAGCTTCAAAGGATGTGAAATACATGAGGAGCATGATACGGTCTGAAAAATAGGAGAAGCATGAAGTTGTGTTGAAAAACATGAAGAGCCTGAAAAGGTGTGAAAAATATGAAGAGCTTCAAAATGTGTGAAAAATATGAGGAGAATGAACCGGTCTGAAAAATAGGAGGAGCATGAAGCGGTGTTCAAAAACATGAACAGCCACAAAAGGTGTGAAAAATATGAAGAGCTTTAAAAGGTGTCAAAATATGAGGAGCATGAAACGTTCTGAAAAATAGGAGGATCATGAAACGGTGTTCAAAAACATGAAGAGCCTGAAAAGGTGTGAAAAATATGAAGAGCCTCAAAAAATGTCAAAAATATAAGGAGTATGAAATGGTCTCAAAAATAGGAGGAGCAAGAAGCGGTGTTGAAAAACATGAAGAGCCTGAAACCGAGTGAAAAATATGAAGAGCTTCAAAAATGTGAAAAATATGAAGAGCTTCAAAAGGTGTGAAAAATATGAAGAGCTTCAAAAGTTGTCAAAAATGAGATGTGCATGAAACGGACTGAAATATAGGAGGAGCATGAAGTGATGTTGAAAAACATGAAGAGCCTGAAAATGTGTGAAATATAGGAAGAGCTTCAAAAGGTGTCAAAAATATGAGGAGCATGAAACGGTCTGAAAACTAGGAGGAGCATGAAGCGGTGTTGAGAAACATGAAGAGCCTGAAAAGGTGTGAAAAATATGAAGAGCTTCAAAAGGTGTCAAAAATATGAGGAGCATGAAATAGTCTGAAAAGTAGGAGGAGCATGAAGTGGTTGTGAAAAACTTCAAGAGCCTGAAAAGGTGTGCAAAATATGAAGAGCTTCAAAAGGTGTGAAATTCATGAGGAGATGAAACGGTCTGAAAAAGAGGAGGGGCATGAAGCGGTGTTCAAAAACATGCAGAGACTGAAAAGGTGTGAAAAATATGAAGAGCTTCAAAAGGTGTGAAAAATATGAGGAGCATGCAACGGTCTGAAAAATAGGAGGAGCATGAACCGGTGTTCAAAAATATGAAGAGCCTGAAAAGGTGTGAAAAATATGAAGAGCTTCAAAAGGTGTCAAAAATATGAGGAGCATGAAACGGTCTGTAAAATAGGAGGAGCATAAAGCAGTGTTGAAAAACATGAAGAGCCTGAAAAGGTGTGAAAAATATGAAGAGCTTCAAAAGGTGTGAAATACATGAGGAGCAAAGAACGGTCTGAAAAATAGGAGGAGCATGAAGCGGTGTTGAAAAACATGAAGAGCCTGAAAACGTCTGAAAAATATGAAGACCTTCAAAAATGTGAAAAATATGAAGAGCTCAAAAGGTGTGAAAAATACGAAGAGCTTCAAACGTGTCAAAAATGAGATGAACATGAAACGGTCTGAAACATAGGAGGAGCATGAAGCGGTGTTAAAAATCATGAAGAGCCTGAAAAGGTGTGAAAAATATGAAAAGCTTCAAAAGTTGTGAAAAATATGAAGAGTTTGAAAAGGTGTGAAAAATATGTGGAGCTTCAAAAGGTGTCAAAAATATGAGGAGCATGAAATGGTCTGAAAAATAGAGGAGCATGAAGCGGTGTTAAAAAACATGAAGAGCCTGAAAAGGTGTGAAAAATATGAAGAGCTTCAAAAGGTGTCAAAAATACGAGGAGCATGAAACGGTCTGAAATATAGGAGGAGCATGAAGCGGAGTTGAAAAACATGAAGAGCCTGAAAACGTGTGAAAAATATGAAGAGCTTCAAAAGGTGTGAAATATATGAAGAGCTTCAAAAGGTGTCAAATATGAGATGAGCATGAAACGGTCTGAAAAAAACGAGGAGCATGAAGCGGTGTTCAAAAACATGAATAGCCTGAAAAGGTGTGAAAAATATGAAGAGCTTCAAAAGCTGTCAAAAATATGAGGAGCATGAAACGGTCTGAAAAATAGGAGGAGCATGAAGCGGTGTTCAAAAACATGAAGAGGTTGAATAGGTGTGAGAAATATGAAGAGCTTCCAAAGGTGTCAATAATATGAGGAGCATGAAACGGTCTGAAAAATAGGAGGAGGATGAAGCGGTGTTCAAAAACATGAACAGCCAGAAAAGGTGTGAAATATATGAAGAGCTTCAAAAGATGTGAAATACATGAGGAGCATGAAACTGGCTGAAAAATAGTAGAAACATGAAGTGGTGTGGAAAAACATGAAGAGCATGATAAGGTGTGAAAAATATGAAGAGCTTCAAAAGGTGTGAAATACATGAGGAGCATGAATCGGTCTGAAAAAGAGGAGGAGCATGAAGGGGTGTTCAAAAACAGGAAGAGCCTGAAAACGTGTGAAAAATATGAAGAGCTTCAAAAATGTGAAAAATATGAAGAGCTTCAAAAGGTGTGAAAAATACATCGAGCTTCAATAGGTGTCAAAAATGAGATGAACATGAAACGGTCTGAAACATAGGAGGAGCATGAAGCGGTGTTGAAAATCATGAAGAGCCTGAAAAGGTGTGAAAAATATGAAGAGCTTCAAAAGTTGTGAAAAATATGAAGAGTTTGAAAAGGTGTCAAAAATATGAGGAGCATGAAACGGTCTGAAAAATAGGAGGAGCATGAAACTGTGTTCAAAAACATGAAGAGCCTGAAAATGTGTGAAAAATATGAAGAGCTTCAAAAATGTGAAAAATATGAAGAGCTTCAAAAGGTGTGAAAAATAGGAAGAGCTTCAAATGGTGTCAAAAATGAGATTACCATGAAACGGTCTGAAAAATAGGAGGAGCATGAAGCGGTGTTGAAAATCATGAAGAGCCTGAAAAGGTGTGAAAAATATGAAGAGCTTCAAAAGGTGTGAAATACATGAGGAGCATGAAACGGTCTGAAAAATAGGAGGAGCATGAAGCGGTGTTGAAAAACATGAAGAGCCTGAAAACGTGTGAAAAATATGAAGAGCTTCAAAAATGTGAAAAATATTAAGAGCTTCAAAAGGTGTGAAAAATACGAAGAGCTTCAAAGGATGTCAAAAATGAGATGAACATGAAACGGTCTGAAATATTGGAGGAGCATGAAGCGGTGTTGAAAATCATGAAGAGCCTGAAAAGGTGTGAAAAATATGAAGAGCTTCAAACGTTGTGAAAAATATGAAGAGTTTGAAAAGGTGTCAAAAATATGAGGAGCATGAAACGTTCTGAAAAATAGGAGGAGCATGAAGCGGTGTTGAAAAACATGAAGAGCCTGAAAAGGTGTGAAAAATATGAAGAGCTTCAAAAGGAGTCAAAAATAGAAGTAGCATGAAACGGTGTTCAAAAACTTGAAGAGCCTGAAAATGTGTGAAAAATATGAAGAGATTTAAAGGTGTCAAAAATATGAGGAGCATGAAACGGTCTGAAAAATAGGAGGAGCATGAAGCGGTGTTGAAAAACATGAAGAGCCTGAAAAGGTGTGAAAAATATGAAGAGCTTCAAAAGGTGTGAAAAATATGAGGAGCATGAAACGGTCTGAAAAATAGGAGGAGCATGAAGCGGTGTTCAAAAACATGAAGAGCATGAAAAGGTGTGAAAAATATGAAGAGCTTGAAAAGGTGTCAAAATATGAGGAGCATGAAACGGTCTGAAAAATAGGAGGAGCATGAAAAGGTGTTCAGAAACATGAAGAGCCTGAAAAGGTGTGAAAAATATGAAGACTCTCAAAAAATACCAAAAATATGATGAGTATGAAACGGTCTGAAAAATAGGAGGAGCATGAAGCGGTGTTGAAAATCATGAAGAGCCTGAAAAGGTGTGAAAAATATGAAGAGCTTCAAAAGGTGTGAAAATCATGAACAGCTTCAAAAGGTGTCAAAAAGAGATGAGCATGAAACGGTCTAAAAAATAGGAGGAGCATGAAGTCGTGTTGAAAAAAATTAAGAGCCTGAAAAGTGTGAAAAATACGAAGATCTTCAAAAGGTGTCAACAATATGAAGAGCATGAAACAGTCTGAAAAAAAGGAAAATTATGAAGCTGTGTTGAAAAACATGAAGAGCCTGAAAAGGTGTGGAAAATATGAAGAGCTTCAAAAGGTTGCAAAAATATGAGGAGCATGAAACGGTTCGAAAAATATGAGGAGCACGAAACGGTGTTCAAAACATGAAGAGCATGAAAAGGTGTGAAAAATATGAAGAGCTTCAAAAGGTGTAAAATACATGAGGAGCATGATACAGTCTGAAAAATAGGAGAAGCATGAAGTTGGGTTGAAAAACATGAAGAGCATGAAAAGGTGTGAAAAATATGAAGAGCTTCAAAAATGTGAAAAATATGAAGAGCATGAAAAGGTGTGAAAAATAGGAAGAGCTTCAAAAGGTGTAAAAAATGAGATTACCATGAAACGGTCTGAAAAATAGGAGGAGCATGAAGCGGTGTTGAAAATCATGAAGAGCCTGAAAAGGTGTGCAAAATATGAAGAGCTTCAAAAGGTGTAAAAAATGAGATGAGCCTGAAACGGTCTGAAAAATAGGAGGAGCATGAACTGGTGCTGAAAATCATGAAGAGCCTGAAAAGGTGTGCAAAATATGAAGAGCTTCAAAAGGTGTAAAAAATGAGAGCAGCATGAAACGGTCTGAAAAATAGGAGGAGCATGAAGTGGAGCTGAAAAACATGAAGAGCCTGAAAAAGTGTGCAAAATATGAAGAGCTTCAAGGAGTGTCAAGAATATTAGGAGCATGAAACGGTCTGAAAAATAGGAGGAGCATGAACTGGTGCTGAAAAACATGAAAGCCTGAAAAGGTTTGAAAAATATGAAGAGCTTCAAAAGGTGTGAGAAATATGAGGAGCATGAAACGGTCTGAAAAATAGGAGAAGCATGAAGCGGTGTTCAAAAACATGAAGAGCCTGAAAAGGTGTGAAAAATATGAAGAGCTTCAAAAGGTGTCAAAAAATAGATGAGCATGAAAAGGTCTGAAAAATAGGAGGAGCATGAGGCGGTGTTCAAAATCATGAAGGGCCTGAAAAGGTGTGAGAAATATGAAGAGCTTCAAAAGCTGTGAAAAATATGAAGAGCTTCAAAGGTATCAAAATTGAGATGAGCATGAAACGGTCTGAAAAATAGGAGGAGCATGAAGCTTTGTGCAAAAAGATGAAGAGCCTGAAAAGGTGTGAAATATATGAAGAGCTTCAAAGGATGTGAAATACATGAGGAGCATGATACGGTCTGAAAAATAGGAGAAGCATGAAGTTGTGTTGAAAAACATGAAGAGCCTGAAAAGGTGTGAAAAATATGAAGAGCTTCAAAATATGTGAAAAATATGAGGAGAATGAAACGGTCTGAAAAATAGGAGGAGCATGAAGCGGTGTTCAAAAACATGAACAGCCACAAAAGGTGTGAAAAATATGAAGAGCTTTAAAAGGTGTCAAAATATGAGGAGCATGAAACGTTCTGAAAAATAGGAGGATCATGAAACGGTGTTCAAAAACATGAAGAGCCTGAAAAGGTGTGAAAAATATGAAGAGCTTCAAAAGGTGTGAGAAATATGAGGAGCATGAAACGGTCTGAAAAATAGGAGAAGCATGAAGCGGTGTTCAAAAACATGAAGAGCCTGAAAAGGTGTGAAAAATATGAAGAGCTTCAAAAGGTGTCAAAAAATAGATGAGCATGAAAACGTCTGAAAAATAGGAGGAGCATTAAGCGGTGTTCAAAATCATGAAGTGCCTGAAAAGGTGTGAGAAATATGAAGAGCTTCAAAAGCTGTGAAAAATATGAAGAGCTTCAAAGGTATCAAAATTGAGATGAGCATGAAACGGTCTGAAAAATAAGAGGAGCATGAAGCTTTGTGCAAAAAGATGAAGAGCCTGAAAAGGTGTGAAATATATGAAGAGCTTCAAAGGATGTGAAATACATGAGGAGCATGATACGGTCTGAAAAATAGGAGAAGCATGAAGTTGTGTTGAAAAACATGAAGAGCCTGAAAAGGTGTGAAAAATATGAAGAGCTTCAAAATGTGTGAAAAATATGAGGAGAATGAACCGGTCTGAAAAATAGGAGGAGCATGAAGCGGTGTTCAAAAACATGAACAGCCACAAAAGGTGTGAAAAATATGAAGAGCTTTAAAAGGTGTCAAAATATGAGGAGCATGAAACGTTCTGAAAAATAGGAGGATCATGAAACGGTGTTCAAAAACATGAAGAGCCTGAAAAGGTGTGAAAAATATGAAGAGCCTCAAAAAATGTCAAAAATATAAGGAGTATGAAATGGTCTCAAAAATAGGAGGAGCAAGAAGCGGTGTTGAAAAACATGAAGAGCCTGAAACCGAGTGAAAAATATGAAGAGCTTCAAAAATGTGAAAAATATGAAGAGCTTCAAAAGGTGTGAAAAATATGAAGAGCTTCAAAAGTTGTCAAAAATGAGATGTGCATGAAACGGACTGAAATATAGGAGGAGCATGAAGTGATGTTGAAAAACATGAAGAGCCTGAAAATGTGTGAAATATAGGAAGAGCTTCAAAAGGTGTCAAAAATATGAGGAGCATGAAACGGTCTGAAAACTAGGAGGAGCATGAAGCGGTGTTGAGAAACATGAAGAGCCTGAAAAGGTGTGAAAAATATGAAGAGCTTCAAAAGGTGTCAAAAATATGAGGAGCATGAAATAGTCTGAAAAGTAGGAGGAGCATGAAGTGGTTGTGAAAAACTTCAAGAGCCTGAAAAGGTGTGCAAAATATGAAGAGCTTCAAAAGGTGTGAAATTCATGAGGAGATGAAACGGTCTGAAAAAGAGGAGGGGCATGAAGCGGTGTTCAAAAACATGCAGAGACTGAAAAGGTGTGAAAAATATGAAGAGCTTCAAAAGGTGTGAAAAATATGAGGAGCATGCAACGGTCTGAAAAATAGGAGGAGCATGAACCGGTGTTCAAAAATATGAAGAGCCTGAAAAGGTGTGAAAAATATGAAGAGCTTCAAAAGGTGTCAAAAATATGAGGAGCATGAAACGGTCTGTAAAATAGGAGGAGCATAAAGCAGTGTTGAAAAACATGAAGAGCCTGAAAAGGTGTGAAAAATATGAAGAGCTTCAAAAGGTGTGAAATACATGAGGAGCAAAGAACGGTCTGAAAAATAGGAGGAGCATGAAGCGGTGTTGAAAAACATGAAGAGCCTGAAAACGTCTGAAAAATATGAAGACCTTCAAAAATGTGAAAAATATGAAGAGCTCAAAAGGTGTGAAAAATACGAAGAGCTTCAAACGTGTCAAAAATGAGATGAACATGAAACGGTCTGAAACATAGGAGGAGCATGAAGCGGTGTTAAAAATCATGAAGAGCCTGAAAAGGTGTGAAAAATATGAAAAGCTTCAAAAGTTGTGAAAAATATGAAGAGTTTGAAAAGGTGTGAAAAATATGTGGAGCTTCAAAAGGTGTCAAAAATATGAGGAGCATGAAATGGTCTGAAAAATAGAGGAGCATGAAGCGGTGTTAAAAAACATGAAGAGCCTGAAAAGGTGTGAAAAATATGAAGAGCTTCAAAAGGTGTCAAAAATACGAGGAGCATGAAACGGTCTGAAATATAGGAGGAGCATGAAGCGGAGTTGAAAAACATGAAGAGCCTGAAAACGTGTGAAAAATATGAAGAGCTTCAAAAGGTGTGAAATATATGAAGAGCTTCAAAAGGTGTCAAATATGAGATGAGCATGAAACGGTCTGAAAAAAACGAGGAGCATGAAGCGGTGTTCAAAAACATGAATAGCCTGAAAAGGTGTGAAAAATATGAAGAGCTTCAAAAGCTGTCAAAAATATGAGGAGCATGAAACGGTCTGAAAAATAGGAGGAGCATGAAGCGGTGTTCAAAAACATGAAGAGGTTGAATAGGTGTGAGAAATATGAAGAGCTTCCAAAGGTGTCAATAATATGAGGAGCATGAAACGGTCTGAAAAATAGGAGGAGGATGAAGCGGTGTTCAAAAACATGAACAGCCAGAAAAGGTGTGAAATATATGAAGAGCTTCAAAAGATGTGAAATACATGAGGAGCATGAAACTGGCTGAAAAATAGTAGAAACATGAAGTGGTGTGGAAAAACATGAAGAGCATGATAAGGTGTGAAAAATATGAAGAGCTTCAAAAGGTGTGAAATACATGAGGAGCATGAATCGGTCTGAAAAAGAGGAGGAGCATGAAGGGGTGTTCAAAAACAGGAAGAGCCTGAAAACGTGTGAAAAATATGAAGAGCTTCAAAAATGTGAAAAATATGAAGAGCTTCAAAAGGTGTGAAAAATACGTCGAGCTTCAATAGGTGTCAAAAATGAGATGAACATGAAACGGTCTGAAACATAGGAGGAGCATGAAGCGGTGTTGAAAATCATGAAGAGCCTGAAAAGGTGAGAAAAATATGAAGAGCTTCAAAAGTTGTGAAAAATATGAAGAGTTTGAAAAGGTGTCAAAAATATGAGGAGCATGAAACGGTCTGAAAAATAGGAGGAGCATGAAACTGTGTTCAAAAACATGAAGAGCCTGAAAATGTGTGAAAAATATGAAGAGCTTCAAAAATGTGAAAAATATGAAGAGCTTCAAAAGGTGTGAAAAATAGGAAGAGCTTCAAATGGTGTCAAAAATGAGATTACCATGAAACGGTCTGAAAAATAGGAGGAGCATGAAGCGGTGTTGAAAATCATGAAGAGCCTGAAAAGGTGTGAAAAATATGAAGAGCTTCAAAAGGTGTGAAATACATGAGGAGCATGAAACGGTCTGAAAAATAGGAGGAGCATGAAGCGGTGTTGAAAAACATGAAGAGCCTGAAAACGTGTGAAAAATATGAAGAGCTTCAAAAATGTGAAAAATATTAAGAGCTTCAAAAGGTGTGAAAAATACGAAGAGCTTCAAAGGATGTCAAAAATGAGATGAACATGAAACCGTCTGAAACATTGGAGGAGCATGAAGCGGTGTTGAAAATCATGAAGAGCCTGAAAAGGTGTGAAAAATATGAAGAGCTTCAAACGTTGTGAAAAATATGAAGAGTTTGAAAAGGTGTCAAAAATATGAGGAGCATGAAACGTTCTGAAAAATAGGAGGAGCATGAAGCGGTGTTGAAAAACATGAAGAGCCTGAAAAGGTGTGAAAAATATGAAGAGCTTCAAAAGGAGTCAAAAATAGAAGTAGCATGAAACGGTGTTCAAAAACTTGAAGAGCCTGAAAATGTGTGAAAAATATGAAGAGATTTAAAGGTGTCAAAAATATGAGGAGCATGAAACGGTCTGAAAAATAGGAGGAGCATGAAGCGGTGTTGAAAAACATGAAGAGCCTGAAAAGGTGTGAAAAATATGAAGAGCTTCAAAAGGTGTGAAAAATATGAGGAGCATGAAACGGTCTGAAAAATAGGAGGAGCATGAAGCGGTGTTCAAAAACATGAAGAGCATGAAAAGGTGTGAAAAATATGAAGAGCTTGAAAAGGTGTCAAAATATGAGGAGCATGAAACGGTCTGAAAAATAGGAGGAGCATGAAAAGGTGTTCAGAAACATGAAGAGCCTGAAAAGGTGTGAAAAATATGAAGACTCTCAAAAAATACCAAAAATATGATGAGTATGAAACGGTCTGAAAAATAGGAGGAGCATGAAGCGGTGTTGAAAATCATGAAGAGCCTGAAAAGGTGTGAAAAATATGAAGAGCTTCAAAAGGTGTGAAAATCATGAACAGCTTCAAAAGGTGTCAAAAAGAGATGAGCATGAAACGGTCTAAAAAATAGGAGGAGCATGAAGTCGTGTTGAAAAAAATTAAGAGCCTGAAAAGTGTGAAAAATACGAAGATCTTCAAAAGGTGTCAACAATATGAAGAGCATGAAACAGTCTGAAAAAAAGGAAAATTATGAAGCTGTGTTGAAAAACATGAAGAGCCTGAAAAGGTGTGGAAAATATGAAGAGCTTCAAAAGGTTGCAAAAATATGAGGAGCATGAAACGGTTCGAAAAATATGAGGAGCACGAAACGGTGTTCAAAACATGAAGAGCATGAAAAGGTGTGAAAAATATGAAGAGCTTCAAAAGGTGTAAAATACATGAGGAGCATGATACGGTCTGAAAAATAGGAGAAGCATGAAGTTGGGTTGAAAAACATGAAGAGCATGAAAAGGTGTGAAAATATGAAGAGCTTCAAAAGGTGTGAAATACATGAGGAGCATGATACGGTCTGAAAAATAGGAGAAGCATGAAGTTGTGTTGAAAACATGAAGAGCTTGAAAAGGTGTGAAAAATATGAAGATCTTCAAAAGGTGTGAAAAATATGAGGAGAATGAAACGGTCTGAAAAATAGGAGGAGCATGAAGCGGTGTTCAAAAACATGAAGAGCCACAAAAGGTGTGAAAAATATGAAGAGCTTTAAAAGGTGTCAAAATATGAGGAGCATGAAACGTTCTGAAAAATAGGAGGATCATGAAACGGTGTTCAAAAACATGAATATCCTGAAAGGTGTGAAAAATATGAAGAGCTTCAAAAGGTGTGAAATACATGAGGAGCATGAAACGGTCTGAAAAAGAGGAGGAGCATGAAGGGGTGTTCAAAAACATGAAGAGCCTGAAAACGTGTGAAAAATATGAAGAGCTTCAAAAATGTGAAAAATATGAAGAGCTTCAAAAGGTGTGAAAAATACGTCAAGCTTCAATAGGTGTCAAAAATGAGATGAACATGAAACGGTCTGAAACATAGGAGGAGCATGAAGCGGTGTTGAAAATCATGAAGAGCCTGAAAAGGTGTGAAAAATATGAAGAGCTTCAAAAGTTGTGAAAAATATGAAGAGTTTGAAAAGGTGTCAAAAATATGAGGAGCATGAAACGGTCTGAAAAATAGGAGGAGCATGAAACTGTGTTCAAAAACATGAAGAGCCTGAAAATGTGTGAAAAATATGAAGAGCTTCAAAAATGTGAAAAATATGAAGAGCTTCAAAAGGTGTGAAAAATAGGAAGAGCTTCAAATGGTGTCAAAAATGAGATTACCATGAAACGGTCTGAAAAATAGGAGGAGCATGAAGCGGTGTTGAAAATCATGAAGAGCCTGAAAAGGTGTGAAAAATATGAAGAGCTTCAAAAGGTGTGAAATACATGAGGAGCATGAAACGGTCTGAAAAATAGGAGGAGCATGAAGCGGTGTTGAAAAACATGAAGAGCCTGAAAACGTGTGAAAAATATGAAGAGCTTCAAAAATGTGAAAAATATTAAGAGCTTCAAAAGGTGTGAAAAATACGAAGAGCTTCAAAGGATGTCAAAAATGAGATGAACATGAAACGGTCTGAAACATTGGAGGAGCATGAAGCGGTGTTGAAAATCATGAAGAGCCTGAAAAGGTGTGAAAAATATGAAGAGCTTCAAACGTTGTGAAAAATATGAAGAGTTTGAAAAGGTGTCAAAAATATGAGGAGCATGAAACGTTCTGAAAAATAGGAGGAGCATGAAGCGGTGTTGAAAAACATGAAGAGCCTGAAAAGGTGTGAAAAATATGAAGAGCTTCAAAAGGAGTCAAAAATAGAAGTAGCATGAAACGGTGTTCAAAAACTTGAAGAGCCTGAAAATGTGTGAAAAATATGAAGAGATTTAAAGGTGTCAAAAATATGAGGAGCATGAAACGGTCTGAAAAATAGGAGGAGCATGAAGCGGTGTTGAAAAACATGAAGAGCCTGAAAAGGTGTGAAAAATATGAAGAGCTTCAAAAGGTGTGAAAAATATGAGGAGCATGAAACGGTCTGAAAAATAGGAGGAGCATGAAGCGGTGTTCAAAAACATGAAGAGCATGAAAAGGTGTGAAAAATATGAAGAGCCTGAAAAGGTGTCAAAATATGAGGAGCATGAAACGGTCTGAAAAATAGGAGGAGCATGAAAAGGTGTTCAGAAACATGAAGAGCCTGAAAAGGTGTGAAAAATATGAAGACTCTCAAAAAATACCAAAAATATGATGAGTATGAAACGGTCTGAAAAATAGGAGGAGCATGAAGCGGTGTTGAAAATCATGAAGAGCCTGAAAAGGTGTGAAAAATATGAAGAGCTTCAAAAGGTGTGAAAATCATGAACAGCTTCAAAAGGTGTCAAAAAGAGATGAGCATGAAACGGTCTAAAAAATAGGAGGAGCATGAAGTCGTGTTGAAAAAAATTAAGAGCCTGAAAAGTGTGAAAAATACGAAGATCTTCAAAAGGTGTCAACAATATGAAGAGCATGAAAAAGTCTGAAAAAAAGGAAAATTATGAAGCTGTGTTGAAAAACATGAAGAGCCTGAAAAGGTGTGGAAAATATGAAGAGCTTCAAAAGGTTGCAAAAATATGAGGAGCATGAAACAGTTCGAAAAATATGAGGAGCACGAAACGGTGTTCAAAACATGAAGAGCATGAAAAGGTGTGAAAAATATGAAGAGCTTCAAAAGGTGTAAAAACATGAGGAGCATGATACGGTCTGAAAAATAGGAGAAGCATGAAGTTGGGTTGAAAAACATGAAGAGCATGAAAAGGTGTGAAAAATATGAAGAGCTTCAAAAGGTGTGAAATACATGAGGAGCATGATACGGTCTGAAAAATAGGAGAAGCATGAAGTTGTGTTGAAAACATGAAGAGCTTGAAAAGGTGTGAAAAATATGAAGAGCTTCAAAAGGTGTGAAAAATATGAGGAGAATGAAACGGTCTGAAAAATAGGAGGAGCATGAAGCGGTGTTCAAAAACATGAAGAGCCACAAAAGGTGTGAAAAATATGAAGAGCTTTAAAAGGTGTCAAAATATGAGGAGCATGAAACGTTCTGAAAAATAGGAGGATCATGAAACGGTGTTCAAAAACATGAAGAGACTGAAAGGTGTGAAAAATATGAAGAGCTTCAAAAGGTGTGAAATACATGAGGAGCATGAAACGGTCTGAAAAAGAGGAGGAGCATGAAGGGGTGTTCAAAAACATGAAGAGCCTGAAAACGTGTGAAAAATATGAAGAGCTTCAAAAATGTGAAAAATATGAAGAGCTTCAAAAGGTGTGAAAAATACGTCGAGCTTCAATAGGTGTCAAAAATGAGATGAACATGAAACGGTCTGAAACATAGGAGGAGCATGAAGCGGTGTTGAAAATCATGAAGAGCCTGAAAAGGTGTGAAAAATATGAAGAGCTTCAAAAGTTGTGAAAAATATGAAGAGTTTGAAAAGGTGTCAAAAATATGAGGAGCATGAAACGGTCTGAAAAATAGGAGGAGCATGAAACTGTGTTCAAAAACATGAAGAGCCTGAAAATGTGTGAAAAATATGAAGAGCTTCAAAAATGTGAAAAATATGAAGAGCTTCAAAAGGTGTGAAAAATAGGAAGAGCTTCAAATGGTGTCAAAAATGAGATTACCATGAAACGGTCTGAAAAATAGGAGGAGCATGAAGCGGTGTTGAAAATCATGAAGAGCCTGAAAAGGTGTGAAAAATATGAAGAGCTTCAAAAGGTGTGAAATACATGAGGAGCATGAAACGGTCTGAAAAATAGGAGGAGCATGAAGCGGTGTTGAAAAACATGAAGAGCCTGAAAACGTGTGAAAAATATGAAGAGCTTCAAAAATGTGAAAAATATTAAGAGCTTCAAAAGGTGTGAAAAATACGAAGAGCTTCAAAGGATGTCAAAAATGAGATGAACATGAAACGGTCTGAAACATTGGAGGAGCATGAAGCGGTGTTGAAAATCATGAAGAGCCTGAAAAGGTGTGAAAAATATGAAGAGCTTCAAACGTTGTGAAAAATATGAAGAGTTTGAAAAGGTGTCAAAAATATGAGGAGCATGAAACGTTCTGAAAAATAGGAGGAGCATGAAGCGGTGTTGAAAAACATGAAGAGCCTGAAAAGGTGTGAAAAATATGAAGAGCTTCAAAAGGAGTCAAAAATAGAAGTAGCATGAAACGGTGTTCAAAAACTTGAAGAGCCTGAAAATGTGTGAAAAATATGAAGAGATTTAAAGGTGTCAAAAATATGAGGAGCATGAAACGGTCTGAAAAATAGGAGGAGCATGAAGCGGTGTTGAAAAACATGAAGAGCCTGAAAAGGTGTGAAAAATATGAAGAGCTTCAAAAGGTGTGAAAAATATGAGGAGCATGAAACGGTCTGAAAAATAGGAGGAGCATGAAGCGGTGTTCAAAAACATGAAGAGCATGAAAAGGTGTGAAAAATATGAAGAGCCTGAAAAGGTGTCAAAATATGAGGAGCATGAAACGGTCTGAAAAATAGGAGGAGCATGAAAAGGTGTTCAGAAACATGAAGAGCCTGAAAAGGTGTGAAAAATATGAAGACCCTCAAAAAATACCAAAAATATGATGAGTATGAAACGGTCTGAAAAATAGGAGGAGCATGAAGCGGTGTTGAAAATCATGAAGAGCCTGAAAAGGTGTGAAAAATATGAAGAGCTTCAAAAGGTGTGAAAATCATGAACAGCTTCAAAAGGTGTCAAAAAGAGATGAGCATGAAACGGTCTAAAAAATAGGAGGAGCATGAAGTCGTGTTGAAAAAAATTAAGAGCCTGAAAAGTGTGAAAAATACGAAGATCTTCAAAAGGTGTCAACAATATGAAGAGCATGAAACAGTCTGAAAAAAAGGAAAATTATGAAGCTGTGTTGAAAAACATGAAGAGCCTGAAAAGGTGTGGAAAATATGAAGAGCTTCAAAAGGTTGCAAAAATATGAGGAGCATAAAACGGTTCGAAAAATATGAGGAGCACGAAACGGTGTTCAAAACATGAAGAGCATGAAAAGGTGTGAAAAATATGAAGAGCTTCAAAAGGTGTAAAATACATGAGGAGCATGATACGGTCTGAAAAATAGGAGAAGCATGAAGTTGGGTTGAAAAACATGAAGAGCATGAAAAGGTGTGAAAAATATGAAGAGCTTCAAAAGGTGTGAAATACATGAGGAGCATGATACGGTCTGAAAAATAGGAGAAGCATGAAGTTGTGTTGAAAACATGAAGAGCTTGAAAAGGTGTGAAAAATATGAAGATCTTCAAAAGGTGTGAAAAATATGAGGAGAATGAAACGGTCTGAAAAATAGGAGGAGCATGAAGCGGTGTTCAAAAACATGAAGAGCCACAAAAGGTGTGAAAAATATGAAGAGCTTTAAAAGGTGTCAAAATATGAGGAGCATGAAACGTTCTGAAAAATAGGAGGATCATGAAACGGTGTTCAAAAACATGAAGAGACTGAAAGGTGTGAAAAATATGAAGAGCTTCAAAAAGTGTGAAAAATATGAAGAGCTTCAAAAGTTGTCAAAAATGAGATGTGCATGAAACGGACTGAAATATAGGAGGAGCATGAAGTGATGTTGAAAAACATGAAGAGCCTGAAAATGTGTGAAATATAGGAAGAGCTTCAAAAGGTGTCAAAAATATGAGGAGCATGAAACGGTCTGAAAACTAGGAGGAGCATGAAGCGGTGTTGAGAAACATGAAGAGCCTGAAAAGGTGTGAAAAATATGAAGAGGTTCAAAAGGTGTCAAAAATATGAGGAGCATGAAATGGTCTGAAAAGTAGGAGGAGCATGAAGTGGTTGTGAAAAACTTCAAGAGCCTGAAAAGGTGTGCAAAATATGAAGAGCTTCAAAAGGTGTGAAATTCATGAGGAGATGAAACGGTCTGAAAAAGAGGAGGGGCATGAAGCGGTGTTCAAAAACATGAAGAGCCTGAAAATGTGAGAAAAATATGAAGAGCTTCAAGACGTGTGAAAAATATGAGGAGCAAGAAACGGTCTGAAAAATAGGAGGAGCATGAAGCGGTGTTGAAAAACATGAAGAGCCTGAAATGGCGTCAAAATTAGGAAGAGCTTCAAAAGGTGTCAAAAATATGAGGAGCATGAAAAGGTTTGAAAAATAGGAGGAGCATGAAACGGTGTTCAAAAACATGAAGAGCCTGAAAAGGTGTGAATAATATGAAGAGCTTCAAAAGGTGTGAAAAATATGAAGAGGTTCCAAAGGAGTCAAAAATGAGATGAGCATGAAACGGTCTGAAAAACAGGAGGAGCATGAAGTGGTGTTGAAAAACATGAAGTGCCGGAAAAGGTGTGAAATATATGAAGACCTTCAAAAGGTGTGAAAAATAGAGGAGCATCAAAAGGTGTCAAAAATATGAGGAGCCTGAAACGGTCTGAAAAATAGGAGGAGCATGAGACGATGATGAACATCATGAAGAGAAAGAAAGTTGTGAAAAATATGAAGAGCTTCAAAAGGTGTCAAAAATATGAGGAGCATGAAACGGTCTGAAAAATAGGAGGAGCATGACGCGATGTTGAACATCATGAAGAGCACAAAAAGGTGTGAAATATATGAAGAGCTTCAAAAGGTGTCAAAAATATGAGGAGCATGAAACGGCCTGAAAAATTGGAGGAGCATGAAGCGATGTTTAAAAACATGAAGAGCCTGAAACGGTGTAAAATATATGAAGAGCTGCAAAACGTGTCAAAAATATGAAGAGCATGAAACGATCTGCAAAATAGGAGAAGCATGAAACGGTGTTCAAAAACATGAAGAGCCTGAAAAGGTGTGAAAAATATGAAGACCTTCAAAAGGTGTCAAAAATATGAAGAACATGAATCGGTCTGAAAAATCGGAAGAGCATGAAATGATGTTCCAAAACATTAAAGGTTGAAAAGGTGTGAAAAATATGAAGAGCTTCAAAACGTGACAAAAATATGAGAAGCATGAAACGGTCTCAAAAATAGGAGGACCATGAAGCGGTGTTGAAAAACATGAAGAGCCTGAAAACGTGTGAAAAATATGAAGAGCTTCAAAAGGTGTGAAAAATATGAAAATCTTCAAAAGGTGTCAAAAATGACATGAGCATGTAACGGTCTGAAAAATAGGACGAGCTTGAAGTGGTGTTCAGAAACATGAAGAGCCTGAAAAGGAGTGAAATATATGAAGAGCTTCAAAGGTGTCAAAAGTATGAGGAGCATGAAACGGTCTGAAAAATAGGAAGAGCATGAAGCGTGTTGAAAAACATGAATAGGCTGCAAAGGTGTGAAAAATAAGAAGAGCTTCAAAAGGTGTCAAAAATATGAAGCGCTTCAAACGGTGTCAAAAATGAGAGTAGCATGAAACGGTCTGAAAAATAGGAGGAGCATGAAGCTGTGTTCAAAATCATGAGAGCCTGAAAAGGGGTGAAAAATATAAAGAGCTTCAAAAGGTGTGAAATACATGACGAGCATGAACCGGTATGAAAAATAGGAGGAAAATGAAGCGGTGTTCAAAAACATGAAGAGCCTGAAAATGTGTGAAAAATATGAAGAGCTTCAAGAGGTGTGAAAAATATGAGGAGCATGAAACGGTCTGAAAAATAGGAGGAGCATGAAGTGGTGTTGAAAAACATGAAGAGCCTGAAATGGCGTGAAAACTAGGAAGAGCTTCAAAAGGTGTCAAAAATATGAGGAGCATGAAAAGGTCTGAAAATAGGAGGAGCATGAAGCTGTGTTCAAAAACATGAAGAGCCTGAAAAGGTGTGAAAAAAATGAAGATCCTTAAAAGGTGTGAAAAATATGAAGAGCTCAAAAAGGTGTAAAAAATGAGATGAGTATGAAACGGTCTGAAAAATAGGAGGAGCATGAAGCGGTGTTTAAAAACATGAAGAGCCTGAAAAGGTGTGAAAAATATAAAGAGCTTCAAAACGTGTCAAAAATATGACGACCATGAAACGGTCTGAAAAATAGGAGGAGGCTGAAGTGGTGTTGAAAAACATGAAGAGCTTGAAAACGTGGAAAAATATGAAGAGTTTCAAATGGTGTGAAAAATATGAAGAGCTTTAAAAGGTGTCAAAAAAGAAATGAGCATAAAACAGTCTGAAAAATAGGAGGAGCATGAAGTGGTGTTCAAAAAAATGAAGAGTGTGAAAAGGTGTTAACAATATGAAGAGCTTCAAAAGGTGTCAAACATATGAGGAGCATGAAACAGTCTGAAAAATAGGAGGAGCATGAAGCGGTGTTCAAACAAATGAAGAGCCTGAAACGGTGTGAAATATATGAAGAGCTTCAAAGGTGTCAAAAATATGAGGAGCATGAAACAGTCGGAAAAATAGGCGGAGCATGAACCGGTGTTCAAAAACGTGAAGAGCCTGAAAAGTTGTGAAAACTATGAAGAGCTTGAAAAGGTGTCAAATATATGAGGAGCATGAAACGGTCTGAAAAATGGGAGGAGCATGAAACGGTGTTGAAAAACATGAAGAGCCTGAAAAGGTGTGAAAAATATGAGGAGCTTCAAAAGGTGTAAAAAATAGGAGGAGCATGAAGCGGTGTTCAAAACATGAAGAGCCTGAAAAGGTGTGAAAAATTTGAAGAGCTTCAAAAGATTTCAAAATATGAGAAGCATGAAACCGTCTGAAAAATACGAGGAACATGAAACGGTGTTGAAAAACATGAAGGGCCTGAAAACTTGTGAAAAATATGAAAAGCTTCAAAAGGTGTGAAAAATATGAAGAGGTTCAAAAGGTGTCATAAATGAGATGAGCATGAAACGGTCTAAAAAACAGGAGGAGCATGAAGTGGTCTTGAAAAACTTGAAGAGCCTGAAAAAGTGTGAAATATATGAAGAACTTCAAAGGTGTCAAAAATATGAGGAGCATGAAACGGTCTGAAAAATAGGAAGAGCATGAAAAGGTCTGAAAAATAGGAGGAGGATGAAGCGTTGTTCAAAAACATGAAGAGCCTGAAAATGTGTGAAATATATGAAGAGCCTCAAAACGTGTCAAAAATATGAGGAGCATGAAACGGTCTGAAAAATAGGAGGATCATGAACCGGTGTTGAAACACATGAAGAGCCTGAAAAGGTGTGAAAAATATGAAGAGCTTCAAATTGTGTCAAAAATATGAGGAGCATGAAACGGTCTGAAAAAATAGGAGTGACATGAAACGGTGTTCAAAAACATGAAGAGCCTGAAAATGTGTGAAATATATGAAGAGCCTCAAAACGTGTCAAAAATATGAGGAGCATGAAACGGTCTGAAAAATAAGAGGAGCATGAAGCGGTGTTGAAAAACATGAAGAGACTGAAAACGTGTGAAAAATATGAAGAGCTTCAAAGGTGTTAAAAATATGAAGAGATTCAAAGATGTCAAAAAAATGGGGAGCATGAAATGGTCTGAAAAATAGGAGGAGCATGAAACGGTCTGAAAAATAGGAAGAGCCTGAAACGGTGTGCCAAATATAAAGAGTTTCAAAAGGTGTCAATAATAAGCGTTGCATGAAACAGTCTGAAAAATAGGAGGAGCGTGAACAGTCTGAAAAATAGGAAGAGCATGACGCGGTGTTGAAAAACATGAAGAGCCTGAAAATTTGTGACAAATATAAAGAGTTTCAAAAGGTGTCAATAATAAGCGTTACATGAAACAGTCTGAAAAATAGGAGGAGCATGAAACGGTGTTGAAAAAAATTAAGAGCCTGAAAAGTGTGAAAGATACGAAGATCTTCAAAAGGTGTCAACAATATGAAGAGCATGAAACAGTCTGAAAAAAAGGAAAATTATGAAGCAGTGTTGAAAAACATGAAGAGCCTGAAAAGGTGTGGAAAATATGAAGAGCTTCAAAAGGTTGCAAAAATATGAGGAGCATGAAACGGTTCGAAAAATATGAGGAGCACGAAACGGTGTTCAAAACATGAAGAGCATGAAAAGGTGTGAAAAATATGAAGAGCTTCAAAAGGTGTAAAATACATGAGGAGCATGATACGGTCTGAAAAATAGGAGAAGCATGAAGTTGTGTTGAAAACATGAAGAGTTTGAAAAGGTGTGAAAAATATGAAGATCTTCAAAAGGTGTGAAAAATATGAGGAGAATGAAACGGTCTGAAAAATAGGAGGAGCATGAAGCGGTGTTCAAAAACATGAAGAGCCACAAAAGGTGTGAAAAATATGAAGAGCTTTAAAAGGTGTCAAAATATGAGGAGCATGAAACGTTCTGAAAAATAGGAGGATCATGAAACGGTGTTCAAAAACATGAAGAGACTGAAAGGTGTGAAAAATATGAAGAGCTTCAAAAGGTGTGAAATACATGAGGAGCATGAAACGGTCTGAAAAAGAGGAGGAGCATGAAGGGGTGTTCAAAAACATGAAGAGCCTGAAAACGTGTGAAAAATATGAAGAGCTTCAAAAATGTGAAAAATATGAAGAGCTTCAAAAGGTGTGAAAAATACGTCGAGCTTCAATAGGTGTCAAAAATGAGATGAACATGAAACGGTCTGAAACATAGGAGGAGCATGAAGCGGTGTTGAAAATCATGAAGAGCCTGAAAAGGTGTGAAAAATATGAAGAGCTTCAAAAGTTGTGAAAAATATGAAGAGTTTGAAAAGGTGTCAAAAATATGAGGAGCATGAAACGGTCTGAAAAATAGGAGGAGCATGAAACTGTGTTCAAAAACATGAAGAGCCTGAAAATGTGTGAAAAATATGAAGAGCTTCAAAAATGTGAAAAATATGAAGAGCTTCAAAAGGTGTGAAAAATAGGAAGAGCTTCAAATGGTGTCAAAAATGAGATTACCATGAAACGGTCTGAAAAATAGGAGGAGCATGAAGCGGTGTTGAAAATCATGAAGAGCCTGAAAAGGTGTGAAAAATATGAAGAGCTTCAAAAGGTGTGAAATACATGAGGAGCATGAAACGGTCTGAAAAATAGGAGGAGCATGAAGCGGTGTTGAAAAACATGAAGAGCCTGAAAACGTGTGAAAAATATGAAGAGCTTCAAAAATGTGAAAAATATTAAGAGCTTCAAAAGGTGTGAAAAATACGAAGAGCTTCAAAGGATGTCAAAAATGAGATGAACATGAAACGGTCTGAAACATTGGAGGAGCATGAAGCGGTGTTGAAAATCATGAAGAGCCTGAAAAGGTGTGAAAAATATGAAGAGCTTCAAACGTTGTGAAAAATATGAAGAGTTTGAAAAGGTGTCAAAAATATGAGGAGCATGAAACGTTCTGAAAAATAGGAGGAGCATGAAGCGGTGTTGAAAAACATGAAGAGCCTGAAAAGGTGTGAAAAATATGAAGAGCTTCAAAAGGAGTCAAAAATAGAAGTAGCATGAAACGGTGTTCAAAAACTTGAAGAGCCTGAAAATGTGTGAAAAATATGAAGAGATTTAAAGGTGTCAAAAATATGAGGAGCATGAAACGGTCTGAAAAATAGGAGGAGCATGAAGCGGTGTTGAAAAACATGAAGAGCCTGAAAAGGTGTGAAAAATATGAAGAGCTTCAAAAGGTGTGAAACATATGAGGAGCATGAAACGGTCTGAAAAATAGGAGGAGCATGAAGTGGTGTTCAAAAACATGAAGAGCATGAAAAGGTGTGAAAAATATGAAGAGCCTGAAAAGGTGTCAAAATATGAGGAGCATGAAACGGTCTGAAAAATAGGAGGAGCATGAAAAGGTGTTCAGAAACATGAAGAGCCTGAAAAGGTGTGAAAAATATGAAGACTCTCAAAAAATACCAAAAATATGATGAGTATGAAACGGTCTGAAAAATAGGAGGAGCATGAAGCGGTGTTGAAAATCATGAAGAGCCTGAAAAGGTGTGAAAAATATGAAGAGCTTCAAAAGGTGTGAAAATCATGAACAGCTTCAAAAGGTGTCAAAAAGAGATGAGCATGAAACGGTCTAAAAAATAGGAGGAGCATGAAGTCGTGTTGAAAAAAATTAAGAGCCTGAAAAGTGTGAAAAATACGAAGATCTTTAAAAGGTGTCAACAATATGAAGAGCATGAAACAGTCTGAAAAAAAGGAAAATTATGAAGCTGTGTTGAAAAACATGAAGAGCCTGAAAAGGTGTGGAAAATATGAAGAGCTTCAAAAGGTTGCAAAAATATGAGGAGCATGAAACGGTTCGAAAAATATGAGGAGCACGAAACGGTGTTCAAAACATGAAGAGCATGAAAAGGTGTGAAAAATATGAAGAGCTTCAAAAGGTGTAAAATACATGAGGAGCATGATACGGTCTGAAAAATAGGAGAAGCATGAAGTTGGGTTGAAAAACATGAAGAGCATGAAAAGGTGTGAAAAATATGAAGAGCTTCAAAAGGTGTGAAATACATGAGGAGCATGATACGGTCTGAAAAATAGGAGAAGCATGAAGTTGTGTTGAAAACATGAAGAGCTTGAAAAGGTGTGAAAAATATGAAGATCTTCAAAAGGTGTGAAAAATATGAGGAGAATGAAACGGTCTGAAAAATAGGAGGAGCATGAAGCGGTGTTCAAAAACATGAAGAGCCACAAAAGGTGTGAAAAATATGAAGAGCTTTAAAAGGTGTCAAAATATGAGGAGCATGAAACGTTCTGAAAAATAGGAGGATCATGAAACGGTGTTCAAAAACATGAAGAGACTGAAAGGTGTGAAAAATATGAAGAGCTTCAAAAAGTGTGAAAAATATGAAGAGCTTCAAAAGTTGTCAAAAATGAGATGTGCATGAAACGGACTGAAATATAGGAGGAGCATGAAGTGATGTTGAAAAACATGAAGAGCCTGAAAATGTGTGAAATATAGGAAGAGCTTCAAAAGGTGTCAAAAATATGAGGAGCATGAAACGGTCTGAAAACTAGGAGGAGCATGAAGCGGTGTTGAGAAACATGAAGAGCCTGAAAAGGTGTGAAAAATATGAAGAGGTTCAAAAGGTGTCAAAAATATGAGGAGCATGAAATGGTCTGAAAAGTAGGAGGAGCATGAAGTGGTTGTGAAAAACTTCAAGAGCCTGAAAAGGTGTGCAAAATATGAAGAGCTTCAAAAGGTGTGAAATTCATGAGGAGATGAAACGGTCTGAAAAAGAGGAGGGGCATGAAGCGGTGTTCAAAAACATGAAGAGCCTGAAAATGTGAGAAAAATATGAAGAGCTTCAAGACGTGTGAAAAATATGAGGAGCAAGAAACGGTCTGAAAAATAGGAGGAGCATGAAGCGGTGTTGAAAAACATGAAGAGCCTGAAATGGCGTCAAAATTAGGAAGAGCTTCAAAAGGTGTCAAAAATATGAGGAGCATGAAAAGGTTTGAAAAATAGGAGGAGCATGAAACGGTGTTCAAAAACATGAAGAGCCTGAAAAGGTGTGAATAATATGAAGAGCTTCAAAAGGTGTGAAAAATATGAAGAGGTTCCAAAGGAGTCAAAAATGAGATGAGCATGAAACGGTCTGAAAAACAGGAGGAGCATGAAGTGGTGTTGAAAAACATGAAGTGCCGGAAAAGGTGTGAAATATATGAAGACCTTCAAAAGGTGTGAAAAATAGAGGAGCATCAAAAGGTGTCAAAAATATGAGGAGCCTGAAACGGTCTGAAAAATAGGAGGAGCATGAGACGATGATGAACATCATGAAGAGAAAGAAAGTTGTGAAAAATATGAAGAGCTTCAAAAGGTGTCAAAAATATGAGGAGCATGAAACGGTCTGAAAAATAGGAGGAGCATGACGCGATGTTGAACATCATGAAGAGCACAAAAAGGTGTGAAATATATGAAGAGCTTCAAAAGGTGTCAAAAATATGAGGAGCATGAAACGGCCTGAAAAATTGGAGGAGCATGAAGCGATGTTTAAAAACATGAAGAGCCTGAAACGGTGTAAAATATATGAAGAGCTGCAAAACGTGTCAAAAATATGAAGAGCATGAAACGATCTGCAAAATAGGAGAAGCATGAAACGGTGTTCAAAAACATGAAGAGCCTGAAAAGGTGTGAAAAATATGAAGACCTTCAAAAGGTGTCAAAAATATGAAGAACATGAATCGGTCTGAAAAATCGGAAGAGCATGAAATGATGTTCCAAAACATTAAAGGTTGAAAAGGTGTGAAAAATATGAAGAGCTTCAAAACGTGACAAAAATATGAGAAGCATGAAACGGTCTCAAAAATAGGAGGACCATGAAGCGGTGTTGAAAAACATGAAGAGCCTGAAAACGTGTGAAAAATATGAAGAGCTTCAAAAGGTGTGAAAAATATGAAAATCTTCAAAAGGTGTCAAAAATGACATGAGCATGTAACGGTCTGAAAAATAGGACGAGCTTGAAGTGGTGTTCAGAAACATGAAGAGCCTGAAAAGGAGTGAAATATATGAAGAGCTTCAAAGGTGTCAAAAGTATGAGGAGCATGAAACGGTCTGAAAAATAGGAAGAGCATGAAGCGTGTTGAAAAACATGAATAGGCTGCAAAGGTGTGAAAAATAAGAAGAGCTTCAAAAGGTGTCAAAAATATGAAGCGCTTCAAACGGTGTCAAAAATGAGAGTAGCATGAAACGGTCTGAAAAATAGGAGGAGCATGAAGCTGTGTTCAAAATCATGAGAGCCTGAAAAGGGGTGAAAAATATAAAGAGCTTCAAAAGGTGTGAAATACATGACGAGCATGAACCGGTATGAAAAATAGGAGGAAAATGAAGCGGTGTTCAAAAACATGAAGAGCCTGAAAATGTGTGAAAAATATGAAGAGCTTCAAGAGGTGTGAAAAATATGAGGAGCATGAAACGGTCTGAAAAATAGGAGGAGAATGAAGTGGTGTTGAAAAACATGAAGAGCCTGAAATGGCGTGAAAACTAGGAAGAGCTTCAAAAGGTGTCAAAAATATGAGGAGCATGAAAAGGTCTGAAAATAGGAGGAGCATGAAGCTGTGTTCAAAAACATGAAGAGCCTGAAAAGGTGTGAAAAAAATGAAGATCCTTAAAAGGTGTGAAAAATATGAAGAGCTCAAAAAGGTGTAAAAAATGAGATGAGTATGAAACGGTCTGAAAAATAGGAGGAGCATGAAGCGGTGTTTAAAAACATGAAGAGCCTGAAAAGGTGTGAAAAATATAAAGAGCTTCAAAACGTGTCAAAAATATGACGACCATGAAACGGTCTGAAAAATAGGAGGAGGCTGAAGTGGTGTTGACAAACATGAAGAGCTTGAAAACGTGGAAAAATATGAAGAGTTTCAAATGGTGTGAAAAATATGAAGAGCTTTAAAAGGTGTCAAAAAAGAAATGAGCATAAAACAGTCTGAAAAATAGGAGGAGCATGAAGTGGTGTTCAAAAAAATGAAGAGTGTGAAAAGGTGTTAACAATATGAAGAGCTTCAAAAGGTGTCAAACATATGAGGAGCATGAAACAGTCTGAAAAATAGGAGGAGCATGAAGCGGTGTTCAAACAAATGAAGAGCCTGAAACGGTGTGAAATATATGAAGAGCTTCAAAGGTGTCAAAAATATGAGGAGCATGAAACAGTCTGAAAAATAGGCGGAGCATGAACCGGTGTTCAAAAACGTGAAGAGCCTGAAAAGTTGTGAAAAATATGAAGAGCTTGAAAAGGTGTCAAATATATGAGGAGCATGAAACGGTCTGAAAAATGGGAGGAGCATGAAACGGTGTTGAAAAACATGAAGAGCCTGAAAAGGTGTGAAAAATATGAGGAGCTTCAAAAGGTGTAAAAAATAGGAGGAGCATGAAGCGGTGTTCAAAACATGAAGAGCCTGAAAAGGTGTGAAAAATTTGAAGAGCTTCAAAAGATTTCAAAATATGAGAAGCATGAAACCGTCTGAAAAATACGAGGAACATGAAACGGTGTTGAAAAACATGAAGGGCCTGAAAACTTGTGAAAAATATGAAAAGCTTCAAAAGGTGTGAAAAATATGAAGAGGTTCAAAAGGTGTCATAAATGAGATGAGCATGAAACGGTCTAAAAAACAGGAGGAGCATGAAGTGGTCTTGAAAAACTTGAAGAGCCTGAAAAAGTGTGAAATATATGAAGAACTTCAAAGGTGTCAAAAATATGAGGAGCATGAAACGGTCTGAAAAATAGGAAGAGCATGAAAAGGTCTGAAAAATAGGAGGAGGATGAAGCGTTGTTCAAAAACATGAAGAGCCTGAAAATGTGTGAAATATATGAAGAGCCTCAAAACGTGTCAAAAATATGAGGAGCATGAAACGGTCTGAAAAATAGGAGGATCATGAACCGGTGTTGAAACACATGAAGAGCCTGAAAAGGTGTGAAAAATATGAAGAGCTTCAAATTGTGTCAAAAATATGAGGAGCATGAAACGGTCTGAAAAAATAGGAGCGACATGAAACGGTGTTCAAAAACATGAAGAGCCTGAAAATGTGTGAAATATATGAAGAGCCTCAAAACGTGTCAAAAATATGAGGAGCATGAAACGGTCTGAAAAATAAGAGGAGCATGAAGCGGTGTTGAAAAACATGAAGAGACTGAAAACGTGTGAAAAATATGAAGAGCTTCAAAGGTGTTAAAAATATGAAGAGATTCAAAGATGTCAAAAAAATGGGGAGCATGAAATGGTCTGAAAAATAGGAGGAGCATGAAACGGTCTGAAAAATAGGAAGAGCCTGAAACGGTGTGCCAAATATAAAGAGTTTCAAAAGGTGTCAATAATAAGCGTTGCATGAAACAGTCTGAAAAATAGGAGGAGCGTGAACAGTCTGAAAAATAGGAAGAGCATGACGCGGTGTTGAAAAACATGAAGAGCCTGAAAATTTGTGACAAATATAAAGAGTTTCAAAAGGTGTCAATAATAAGCGTTACATGAAACAGTCTGAAAAATAGGAGGAGCATGAAACGGTGTTGAAAAAAATTAAGAGCCTGAAAAGTGTGAAAGATACGAAGATCTTCAAAAGGTGTCAACAATATGAAGAGCATGAAACAGTCTGAAAAAAAGGAAAATTATGAAGCTGTGTTGAAAAACATGAAGAGCCTGAAAAGGTGTGGAAAATATGAAGAGCTTCAAAAGGTTGCAAAAATATGAGGAGCATGAAACGGTTCGAAAAATATGAGGAGCACGAAACGGTGTTGAAAACATGAAGAGCATGAAAAGGTGTGAAAAATATGAAGAGCTTCAAAAGGTGTAAAATACATGAGGAGCATGATACGGTCTGAAAAATAGGAGAAGCATGAAGTTGTGTTGAAAACATGAAGAGCTTGAAAAGGTGTGAAAAATATGAAGATCTTCAAAAGGTGTGAAAAATATGAGGAGAATGAAACGGTCTGAAAAATAGGAGGAGCATGAAGCGGTGTTCAAAAACATGAAGAGCCACAAAAGGTGTGAAAAATATGAAGAGCTTTAAAAGGTGTCAAAATATGAGGAGCATGAAACGTTCTGAAAAATAGGAGGATCATGAAACGGTGTTCAAAAACATGAAGAGACTGAAAGGTGTGAAAAATATGAAGAGCTTCAAAAGGTGTGAAATACATGAGGAGCATGAAACGGTCTGAAAAAGAGGAGGAGCATGAAGGGGTGTTCAAAAACATGAAGAGCCTGAAAACGTGTGAAAAATATGAAGAGCTTCAAAAATGTGAAAAATATGAAGAGCTTCAAAAGGTGTGAAAAATACGTCGAGCTTCAATAGGTGTCAAAAATGAGATGAACATGAAACGGTCTGAAACATAGGAGGAGCATGAAGCGGTGTTGAAAATCATGAAGAGCCTGAAAAGGTGTGAAAAATATGAAGAGCTTCAAAAGTTGTGAAAAATATGAAGAGTTTGAAAAGGTGTCAAAAATATGAGGAGCATGAAACGGTCTGAAAAATAGGAGGAGCATGAAACTGTGTTCAAAAACATGAAGAGCCTGAAAATGTGTGAAAAATATGAAGAGCTTCAAAAATGTGAAAAATATGAAGAGCTTCAAAAGGTGTGAAAAATAGGAAGAGCTTCAAATGGTGTCAAAAATGAGATTACCATGAAACGGTCTGAAAAATAGGAGGAGCATGAAGCGGTGTTGAAAAACATGAAGAGCCTGAAAAGGTGTGAAAAATATGAAGAGCTTCAAAAGGTGTGAAATACATGAGGAGCATGAAACGGTCTGAAAAATAGGAGGAGCATGAAGCGGTGTTGAAAAACATGAAGAGCCTGAAAACGTGTGAAAAATATGAAGAGCTTCAAAAATGTGAAAAATATTAAGAGCTTCAAAAGGTGTGAAAAATACGAAGAGCTTCAAAGGATGTCAAAAATGAGATGAACATGAAACGGTCTGAAACATTGGAGGAGCATGAAGCGGTGTTGAAAATCATGAAGAGCCTGAAAAGGTGTGAAAAATATGAATAGCTTCAAACGTTGTGAAAAATATGAAGAGTTTGAAAAGGTGTCAAAAATATGAGGAGCATGAAACGTTCTGAAAAATAGGAGGAGCATGAAGCGGTGTTGAAAAACATGAAGAGCCTGAAAAGGTGTGAAAAATATGAAGAGCTTCAAAAGGAGTCAAAAATAGAAGTAGCATGAAACGGTGTTCAAAAACTTGAAGAGCCTGAAAATGTGTGAAAAATATGAAGAGATTTAAAGGTGTCAAAAATATGAGGAGCATGAAACGGTCTGAAAAATAGGAGGAGCATGAAGCGGTGTTGAAAAACATGAAGAGCCTGAAAAGGTGTGAAAAATATGAAGAGCTTCAAAAGGTGTGAAACATATGAGGAGCATGAAACGGTCTGAAAAATAGGAGGAGCATGAAGCGGTGTTCAAAAACATGAAGAGCATGAAAAGGTGTGAAAAATATGAAGAGCCTGAAAAGGTGTCAAAATATGAGGAGCATGAAACGGTCTGAAAAATAGGAGGAGCATGAAAAGGTGTTCAGAAACATGAAGAGCCTGAAAAGGTGTGAAAAATATGAAGACTCTCAAAAAATACCAAAAATATGATGAGTATGAAACGGTCTGAAAAATAGGAGGAGCATGAAGCGGTGTTGAAAATCATGAAGAGCCTGAAAAGGTGTGAAAAATATGAAGAGCTTCAAAAGGTGTGAAAATCATGAACAGCTTCAAAAGGTGTCAAAAAGAGATGAGCATGAAACGGTCTAAAAAATAGGAGGAGCATGAAGTCGTGTTGAAAAAAATTAAGAGCCTGAAAAGTGTGAAAAATACGAAGATCTTCAAAAGGTGTCAACAATATGAAGAGCATGAAACAGTCTGAAAAAAAGGAAAATTATGAAGCTGTGTTGAAAAACATGAAGAGCCTGAAAAGGTGTGGAAAATATGAAGAGCTTCAAAAGGTTGCAAAAATATGAGGAGCATGAAACGGTTCGAAAAATATGAGGAGCACGAAACGGTGTTCAAAACATGAAGAGCATGAAAAGGTGTGAAAAATATGAAGAGCTTCAAAAGGTGTAAAATACATGAGGAGCATGATACGGTCTGAAAAATAGGAGAAGCATGAAGTTGGGTTGAAAAACATGAAGAGCATGAAAAGGTGTGAAAAATATGAAGAGCTTCAAAAGGTGTGAAATACATGAGGAGCATGATACGGTCTGAAAAATAGGAGAAGCATGAAGTTGTGTTGAAAACATGAAGAGCTTGAAAAGGTGTGAAAAATACGAAGATCTTCAAAAGGTGTGAAAAATATGAGGAGAATGAAACGGTCTGAAAAATAGGAGGAGCATGAAGCGGTGTTCAAAAACATGAAGAGCCACAAAAGGTGTGAAAAATATGAAGAGCTTTAAAAGGTGTCAAAATATGAGGAGCATGAAACGTTCTGAAAAATAGGAGGATCATGAAACGGTGTTCAAAAACATGAAGAGACTGAAAGGTGTGAAAAATATGAAGAGCTTCAAAAGGTGTGAAAAATATGAAGAGCTTCAAAAGTTGTCAAAAATGAGATGTGCATGAAACGGACTGAAATATAGGAGGAGCATGAAGTGATGTTGAAAAACATGAAGAGCCTGAAAATGTGTGAAATATAGGAAGAGCTTCAAAAGGTGTCAAAAATATGAGGAGCATGAAACGGTCTGAAAACTAGGAGGAGCATGAAGCGGTGTTGAGAAACATGAAGAGCCTGAAAAGGTGTGAAAAATATGAAGAGGTTCAAAAGGTTTCAAAAATATGAGGAGCATGAAATGGTCTGAAAAGTAGGAGGAGCATGAAGTGGTTGTGAAAAACTTCAAGAGCCTGAAAAGGTGTGCAAAATATGAAGAGCTTCAAAAGGTGTGAAATTCATGAGGAGATGAAACGGTCTGAAAAAGAGGAGGGGCATGAAGCGGTGTTCAAAAACATGAAGAGCCTGAAAATGTGTGAAAAATATGAAGAGCTTCAAGACGTGTGAAAAATATGAGGAGCAAGAAACGGTCTGAAAAATAGGAGGAGCATGAAGCGGTGTTGAAAAACATGAAGAGCCTGAAATGGCGTCAAAATTAGGAAGAGCTTCAAAAGGTGTCAAAAATATGAGGAGCAAGAAACGGTCTGAAAAATAGGAGGAGCATGAAGCGGTGTTGAAAAACATGAAGAGCCTGAAACGGTGTGAAATATATGAAGAGCTGCAAAACGTGTCAAATATATGAAGAGCATGAAACGATCTGCAAAATAGGAGAAGCATGAAACGGTGTTCAAAAACATGAAGAGCCTGAAAAGGTGTGAAAAATATGAAGACCTTCAAAAGGTGTCAAAAATATGAAGAACATGAATCGGTCTGAAAAATCGGAAGAGCATGAAATAATGTTCCAAAACATTAAAGGTTGAAAAGGTGTGAAAAATATGAAGAGCTTCAAAACGTGACAAAAATATGAGAAGCATGAAACGGTCTCAAAAATAGGAGGACCATGAAGCGGTGTTGAAAAACATGAAGAGCCTGAAAACGTGTGAAAAATATGAAGAGCTTCAAAAGGTGTGAAAAATATGAAAATCTTCAAAAGGTGTCAAAAATGACATGAGCATGTAACGGTCTGAAAAATAGGACGAGCTTGAAGTGGTGTTCAGAAACATGAAGAGCCTGAAAAGTAGTGAAATATATGAAGAGCTTCAAAGGTGTCAAAAGTATGAGGAGCATGAAACGGTCTGAAAAATAGGAAGAGCATGAAGCGTGTTGAAAAACATGAATAGGCTGCAAAGGTGTGAAAAATAAGAAGAGCTTCAAAAGGTGTCAAAAATATGAAGCGCTTCAAACGGTGTCAAAAATGAGAGTAGCATGAAACGGTCTGAAAAATAGGAGGAGCATGAAGCTGTGTTCAAAATCATGAGAGCCTGAAAAGGGGTGAAAAATATAAAGAGCTTCAAAAGGTGTGAAATACATGACGAGCATGAACCGGTATGAAAAATAGGAGGAAAATGAAGCGGTGTTCAAAAACATGAAGAGCCTGAAAATGTGTGAAAAATATGAAGAGCTTCAAGAGGTGTGAAAAATATGAGGAGCATGAAACGGTCTGAAAAATAGGAGGAGCATGAAGTGGTGTTGAAAAACATGAAGAGCCTGAAATGGCGTGAAAACTAGGAAGAGCTTCAAAAGGTGTCAAAAATATGAGGAGCATGAAAAGGTCTGAAAATAGGAGGAGCATGAAGCTGTGTTCAAAAACATGAAGAGCCTGAAAAGGTGTGAAAAAAATGAAGATCCTTAAAAGGTGTGAAAAATATGAAGAGCTCAAAAAGGTGTAAAAAATGAGATGAGTATGAAACGGTCTGAAAAATAGGAGGAGCATGAAGCGGTGTTTAAAAACATGAAGAGCCTGAAAAGGTGTGAAAAATATAAAGAGCTTCAAAACGTGTCAAAAATATGACGACCATGAAACGGTCTGAAAAATAGGAGGAGGCTGAAGTGGTGTTGAAAAACATGAAGAGCTTGAAAACGTGGAAAAATATGAAGAGTTTCAAATGGTGTGAAAAATATGAAGAGCTTTAAAAGGTGTCAAAAAAGAAATGAGCATAAAACAGTCTGAAAAATAGGAGGAGCATGAAGTGGTGTTCAAAAAAATGAAGAGCGTGAAAAGGTGTTAACAATATGAAGAGCTTCAAAAGGTGTCAAACATATGAGGAGCATGAAACAGTCTGAAAAATAGGAGGAGCATGAAGCGGTGTTCAAACAAATGAAGAGCCTGAAACGGTGTGAAATATATGAAGAGCTTCAAAGGTGTCAAAAATATGAGGAGCATGAAACAGTCTGAAAAATAGGCGGAGCATGAACCGGTGTTCAAAAACGTGAAGAGCCTGAAAAGTTGTGAAAAATATGAAGAGCTTGAAAAGGTGTCAAATATATGAGGAGCATGAAAGGGTCTGAAAAATGGGAGGAGCATGAAACGGTGTTGAAAAACATGAAGAGCCTGAAAAGGTGTGAAAAATATGAGGAGCTTCAAAAGGTGTAAAAAATAGGAGGAGCATGAAGCGGTGTTCAAAACATGAAGAGCCTGAAAAGGTGTGAAAAATTTGAAGAGCTTCAAAAGATTTCAAAATATGAGAAGCATGAAACCGTCTGAAAAATACGAGGAACATGAAACGGTGTTGAAAAACATGAAGGGCCTGTAAACTTGTGAAAAATATGAAAAGCTTCAAAAGGTGTGAAAAATATGAAGAGGTTCAAAAGGTGTCATAAATGAGATGAGCATGAAACGGTCTAAAAAACAGGAGGAGCATGAAGTGGTCTTGAAAAACTTGAAGAGCCTGAAAAAGTGTGAAATATATGAAGAACTTCAAAGGTGTCAAAAATATGAGGAGCATGAAACGGTCTGAAAAATAGGAAGAGCATGAAAAGGTCTGAAAAATAGGAGGAGGATGAAGCGTTGTTCAAAAACATGAAGAGCCTGAAAAAGTGTGAAATATATGAAGAGCCTCAAAACGTGTCAAAAATATGAGGAGCATGAAACGGTCTGAAAAATAGGAGGATCATGAACCGGTGTTGAAACACATGAAGAGCCTGAAAAGGTGTGAAAAATATGAAGAGCTTCAAATTGTGTCAAAAATATGAGGAGCATGAAACGGTCTGAAAAAATAGGAGCGACATGAAACGGTGTTCAAAAACATGAAGAGCCTGAAAATGTGTGAAATATATGAAGAGCCTCAAAACGTGTCAAAAATATGAGGAGCATGAAACGGTCTGAAAAATAAGAGGAGCATGAAGCGGTGTTGAAAAACATGAAGAGACTGAAAACGTGTGAAAAATATGAAGAGCTTCAAAGGTGTTAAAAATATGAAGAGATTCAAAGATGTCAAAAAAATGGGGAGCATGAAATGGTCTGAAAAATAGGAGGAGCATGAAACGGTCTGAAAAATAGGAAGAGCCTGAAACGGTGTGCCAAATATAAAGAGTTTCAAAAGGTGTCAATAATAAGCGTTGCATGATACAGTCTGAAAAATAGGAGGAGCGTGAACAGTCTGAAAAATAGGAAGAGCATGACGCGGTGTTGAAAAACATGAAGAGCCTGAAAATTTGTGACAAATATAAAGAGTTTCAAAAGGTGTCAATAATAAGCGTTACATGAAACAGTCTGAAAAATAGGAGGAGCATGAAACGGTGTTCAAAAACATGAAGAGCCTGAAAAGCTGTGAAAAATATGAAGAGCTTCAAAAGGTGTCAACAATATGAGGAGCATGAAACGGTCTGAAAAATGAGAGGAGCATGAAGCGGTGTTAAAAAAACTGAAGAGCCTGAAAATGTGTGAAAAATATGAAGAGCTTCAAAATGTGTGAAATATATGAGGAGCATGAAACGGTCTGAAATATAGGAGGAGCATGAAGCGGTGTTCAAAAACATCAAGAGCCTGAAGTTGTGTGAAAAATATGAAGAGCTTCAAAAGGTGTCAAAAATATGAGTTGCATGAAACGGTCTGAAAAATAGGAGGAGCATGAAACGGTGTTCAAAAACATGAAGAGCCTGAAAAGCTGTGAAAAATATGAAGAGCTTCAAAAGGTGAGAAAAATATGAAGAGCTTCAAAAGGTGTCAAAAATGAGATGATCATGAAACGGTCTGAAAAATAGGAGGAGCAGGAAGTCGTGTTGTAAAACATGAAGAGCCTGACAAAGTGGGAAATATATGAAGAGCTTCAAAAAGTGTCAAATACATGAGGAGCTTCAAAAGGTGTCAAAATTATGAGGACCATGAAACGGTTTGAAAAATAGGAGCAGCATGAAACGTTGTCCAAAAACTTGAAGAGCCTGAAAAGGTGTGAAACATATGAAGAGCTTCAAAAGGTGTGAAATACAAGAGGAGCATGAAACGGTCTGAAAAATTGGAGAAGCATGAAGCGGTGTTGAAAAACATGAAGAACCAGAAAAGGTGTGAAAAATATGAACAGCTTCACAAGGTGTGAAATACATGAGGCGCATGAAGCGGTCTGAAAAATAGGAGGAGCATGAAGCGGTGTTGAAAAAAAAGAAGTGCCTGAAAACGTGTGAAAAATATGAAGAGCTTCAAAAGGTGTGAAAAATATGAAGACCTTCAAAAGGTGTCAAAAATGAGATGAGCATGAAACGTTCTGAAAAATAGAAGAAGCATGAAGTGGTGTTGAAAATCGTGAAGAGCCTGAAAAGGTGTGAAATATATGAAGAGCTTCAAAAGGAGTCAAAAATATGAAGAGCTTCAAAAGGTGTGAAAATTATGAAGTGCTTCAAAAGGTGTCAAAAATGAGATGATCATGAAACGGTCTGATAAATAGGAGGAGCATGAAACGGTGTTCAAAAACATGAAGAGCCTGAAAAGGTGTGAAAAATATGAAGAGCTTCAAAAGGTGTCAAAAATATGAGGAGCATGAAACGGTCTGAAAAATAGGAGGAGCATGAAATGGTGTTCAAAACCATGAAGAGCCTGAAAAGGTGTGAAAAATATGAAGAGATTCAAAGGGTGTCAAAAATATGAGGAGCATGAAACGGTCTGAAAAATAGGAGGAGCAAGAGACCGTGTTCAAAAACATGAAGAGCCTGAAAAGGTTTGAAAAATATGAAGAGCTTGAAAAGGTGGCAAATATATGAGGAGCATGAAACGGTCTGAAAAATAGGAGGAGCATTAAGCTGTGTTGAAATTCAGGAAGAGCATGAAAAGGTGTGAAATACATGAAGAGCTTCAAAAGGTGTCAAAAATATGAGGAGCATGAAACGGTCTGAAAAATAGGAGGAGCATGAAGCGGTATTGAAAATCATGAAGAGCCTGAAAAGATGTGAAGAATATGAAGAGCTTCAAAAGGGGTCAAAAATATGAGAGGCATGAAACGATCTGAAAAAAAGCAGGAGCATGAAGTCGTGTTCAAAAACATGAAGAGCCTGAAAATGTGTGAAAAACGAAGAGCTTCAAAAAGTGTGAAAAATAGGAGGAGCATGAAGCGGTGTTCAAAAACATGAAGAGCCTGAAAAAGTTTGAAAAATATGAAGAGCTTCAAACGGTCTGAAATACATGAGGAGCATGAAACGGTCTGAAAAATAGGAGGAGCATGAAACGGTGTTCCAAAACATGAACAGCCTGAAAAGTTGTGTAAAATATGAAGAGCTTCAAAAGGTGTCAAAATTATGAGGAGCATGAAAAGGTCTGAAAAATAGGAGGAGCATGAAACGGTGTTCCAAAACATTAATAGCCTGAAAAGGTGTGAAAAATATGAAGAGCATCAAAAGGTGTGAAAAATATCAGGAGCATGAAACGGTCTGAACAATAGGAGGAGCATGAAGCGGTGTTCAAAAACATGAAGAGCCTGAGAACGTGTGAAAAATATGAAGAGCTTCAAAAGGTGTGAAATACATGAAAGAAATGAAACTATCTGAAAAATTGGAGGAGCATGAAGCTGTGTTGAAAAACATGAAGAGCCTGAAAAGGTGTGAAAAATATGAAAAGCATCAAAAGGTGTCAAAAAAGAGATGATCAGGAAACGATCTGAAAAATATTAGGAGCATGAAGCGGTTTTGAAAAATATGAAGAGCCTGAAAAGGTGTGAGAAATATGAAGACCTTCAAAAGGTGTCAAAAATAAGAGGAGTATGAAACGGTCTGCAAAAAATGAGGAGCAAGAAGTGTTGTTCAAAAACATGAAGAGCCTGAAAAGGTGTGAAAAATATGAGAAGCTTCAAAAGGTGTCAAAAATGACATGAGCATGAAACGGTCTGAAAAATAGGAGGAGCATGAAGTAGTGTTGAAAAAAATGAAGAGCCTGAAAAGGTGTGAAAAACATGAAGAGCGTTAAAAGGTGTGAATAATATGAAGAGCTTCAAAAGGTGTCAAAATGAGATGAGCATGAAACGGTCTGAAAAATAGGAGGAGCATGAAGTAGTGTTGAAAAAAATGAAGAGCCTGAAAAGGTGTGAAATACATGAAGAGCTTCAAAAGGTGTCAAAGATGAGATGAGCATGAAACGGTTTTAAAAATATTAGGAGCATGAAGTGGTGTTCAACAAAATGAAGACCCTGAAAAGGTGTGAAAAATATGAAGAGCTTCAAATGGTGTCAAAAATATGAGGAGCATGAAACGGTCTGAAATATATGAGGAGCATGAAGCGGTGTTCAAAATTAAGAAGAGCCTGAAAAGGTGTGAAAAATATGAACAGCTTCAAAAGGTGTCAAAAATATGAGGAGTATGAAACGGTCTGAAAAACACGAGGAGCATGAAACTGTGTTCAGTAATATGAAGAGCCAGAAAAGGTGTGAAAAATATGAAGAGCTTCAAAACGTGTCAAAAATATGAGGAGCATGAAACGGTCTGAAAAATAGGAGGAGCATGAAGCGGTGTTCAAAAACATGAAGAGCCTGAAAAGGTGTGAAAAATATGAAGAGCTTAAAAAGGTGTGAAAAATATGAAGAGCTTCAAAAAGTGTCAAAAATGAGATGAGCATGAAAAGGTCTGAAAAATAGGAGGAGCATGAAGTGGTGTTCAAAAAAATGAAGAGCCTGAAAAGGTGTGAAATACATGAAGAGCTTCAAAATGTGTCAAAAATATGAGGAGCATGAAACGGTCTGAAAAATCGGGGAGCATGAAGCGGTGTTGAAAATCATGAAGAGCCTGAAAAACTGTGAGAAATATGAAGAGCTTCAAAAGGTGTCAAAAATATGAAGAGCTTCATAAGGTGTCAAAAATATGAGGAGCATGAAGCGGTTTGAAAAATATTAGGTGCATGAAGCGGTGTTGAAAAACATGAAGAGCCTGAAAAGGTGTGAAATATATGAAGAGCTTCAAAAGGTGTGCAATACATGAGAAGCATGTAACAACCTTAAAAACAGGACGAGCATGAAGCTGTGTTCAAAAACATGAGAGCCTGAAAAGGTGTGAAAAATGTGAAGAGCTTCAAAAGGTGTGAAATACATGAGAAGCATGAAACGGTCTGAAAAATAGGAGGAGCATGAAGCAGTGTTCAAAAATATGAAGAGCCTGAACAGGTGTGAAAAATATGAAGACCTTCAAAAGGTGTGAAACATAGGAGGAGCATGAAGCAGTGTTCAAAAACATGAAGAGCCTGAAAAGGAGTGAAAAATACGAAGAGCTTCAAAAGGTGTCAAATACATGAGGAGCATTAAACGGTCTGAAAAATAGGAGGAGCATGAAGCGGTGTTCAAAAACATGAAGAGCCTGAAAAGGTGTGAAAAATATGAAGAGCTTCAAAAGGTGTGAAAAATAGGAGGAGCATGAAGCGGTGTTAAAAAAACATGAAGAGCCTGAAAAGGTGTGAAAAATATGAAGACCTTCAAAAGGCGTCAAAAATATGAGGATCTTGAAACTGTCTGAACAATAGGAGGATTATGAAACGGTGTCACAAAACATGAAGAGCCTGAAAAGGTGTGAAAAATATGAAGAGCTTCAAAAGGTGTGAAAAATATGAAGAGCTTCAAAAAGTGTGAAATACATGAGGAGGATTAAACGGTTTGAAAAATAGGAGGAGCATGAAGCGGTGCTGAAAAACATGAAGAGCCTGAAAAGGTGTGAAAAATATGAAGAGCTTAAAAAGGTGTGAAAAATATGAAGAGCTTCAAAAAGTGTCAAAAATGAGATGAGCATGAAAAGGTCTGAAAAATAGGAGGAGCATGAAGTGGTGTTCAAAAAAATGAAGAGCCTGAAAAGGTGTGAAATACATGAAGAGCTTCAAAATGTGTCAAAAATATGAGGAGCATGAAACGGTCTGAAAAATCGGGGAGCATGAAGCGGTGTTGAAAATCATGAAGAGCCTGAAAAACTGTGAGAAATATGAAGAGCTTCAAAAGGTGTCAAAAATATGAAGAGCTTCATAAGGTGTCAAAAATATGAGGAGCATGAAGCGGTTTGAAAAATATTAGGTGCATGAAGCGGTGTTGAAAAACATGAAGAGCCTGAAAAGGTGTGAAATATATGAAGAGCTTCAAAAGGTGTGCAATACATGAGAAGCATGTAACAACCTTAAAAACAGGACGAGCATGAAGCTGTGTTCAAAAACATGAGAGCCTGAAAAGGTGTGAAAAATGTGAAGAGCTTCAAAAGGTGTGAAATACATGAGAAGCATGAAACGGTCTGAAAAATAGGAGGAGCATGAAGCAGTGTTCAAAAATATGAAGAGCCTGAACAGGTGTGAAAAATATGAAGACCTTCAAAAGGTGTGAAACATAGGAGGAGCATGAAGCAGTGTTCAAAAACATGAAGAGCCTGAAAAGGAGTGAAAAATACGAAGAGCTTCAAAAGGTGTCAAATACATGAGGAGCATTAAACGGTCTGAAAAATAGGAGGAGCATGAAGCGGTGTTCAAAAACATGAAGAGCCTGAAAAGGTGTGAAAAATATGAAGAGCTTCAAAAGGTGTGAAAAATAGGAGGAGCATGAAGCGGTGTTAAAAAAACATGAAGAGCCTGAAAAGGTGTGAAAAATATGAAGACCTTCAAAAGGCGTCAAAAATATGAGGATCTTGAAACTGTCTGAACAATAGGAGGATTATGAAACGGTGTCACAAAACATGAAGAGCCTGAAAAGGTGTGAAAAATATGAAGAGCTTCAAAAGGTGTGAAAAATATGAAGAGCTTCAAAAAGTGTGAAATACATGAGGAGGATTAAACGGTTTGAAAAATAGGAGGAGCATGAAGCGGTGCTGAAAAACATGAAGAGCCTGAAAAGGTGTGAAAAATATGAAGAGCTTCAAAAGGTGTGAAAAATATGAAGAGTTTCATAAGTTGTCAAAAATTAGATGAGCATGAAACGGTCTGAAAAATAGGAGGAACATGAAGCGGTGTTCAAAATCATGAAGAGACTGAAAAGGTGTGAAAAATATGAAGAGCTTCCAAACGTGTCAAAAATATGAGGAGCATGAAACGTTCTGAAAAATAGGAGGAGCATGAAGCGGTGTTGAAAAACATGAAGAGCCTGAAAAGGTGTGAAAAATATGAAGAGTTTCAAAAGGTGTGAAAAATATGAGGTACATTAAACGGTCTGAAAAAAGGGGGAGCATGAAGCGGTGTTGAAAAACATGAAGAGCATGAAAACGTGTGAAAAATATGAAGAGCTTCAAAAGGTGTCAAAATTATGAGGAGCATGAAAAGGTCTGAAAAATAGGAGGAGCATGAAACGGTGTTCCAAAACATTAATAGCCTGAAAAGGTGTGAAAAATATGAAGAGCATCAAAAGGTGTGAAAAATATCAGGAGCATGAAACGGTCTGAACAATAGGAGGAGCATGAAGCGGTGTTCAAAAACATGAAGAGCCTGAGAACGTGTGAAAAATATGAAGAGCTTCAAAAGGTGTGAAATACATGAAAGAAATGAAACTATCTGAAAAATTGGAGGAGCATGAAGCTGTGTTGAAAAACATGAAGAGCCTGAAAAGGTGTGAAAAATATGAAAAGCATCAAAAGGTGTCAAAAAAGAGATGATCAGGAAACGATCTGAAAAATATTAGGAGCATGAAGCGGTTTTGAAAAATATGAAGAGCCTGAAAAGGTGTGAGAAATATGAAGACCTTCAAAAGGTGTCAAAAATAAGAGGAGTATGAAACGGTCTGCAAAAAATGAGGAGCAAGAAGTGTTGTTCAAAAACATGAAGAGCCTGAAAAGGTGTGAAAAATATGAGAAGCTTCAAAAGGTGTCAAAAATGACATGAGCATGAAACGGTCTGAAAAATAGGAGGAGCATGAAGTAGTGTTGAAAAAAATGAAGAGCCTGAAAAGGTGTGAAAAACATGAAGAGCGTTAAAAGGTGTGAATAATATGAAGAGCTTCAAAAGGTGTCAAAATGAGATGAGCATGAAACGGTCTGAAAAATAGGAGGAGCATGAAGTAGTGTTGAAAAAAATGAAGAGCCTGAAAAGGTGTGAAATACATGAAGAGCTTCAAAAGGTGTCAAAGATGAGATGAGCATGAAACGGTTTTAAAAATATTAGGAGCATGAAGTGGTGTTCAACAAAATGAAGACCCTGAAAAGGTGTGAAAAATATGAAGAGCTTCAAATGGTGTCAAAAATATGAGGAGCATGAAACGGTCTGAAATATATGAGGAGCATGAAGCGGTGTTCAAAATTAAGAAGAGCCTGAAAAGGTGTGAAAAATATGAACAGCTTCAAAAGGTGTCAAAAATATGAGGAGTATGAAACGGTCTGAAAAACACGAGGAGCATGAAACTGTGTTCAGTAATATGAAGAGCCAGAAAAGGTGTGAAAAATATGAAGAGCTTCAAAACGTGTCAAAAATATGAGGAGCATGAAACGGTCTGAAAAATAGGAGGAGCATGAAGCGGTGTTCAAAAACATGAAGAGCCTGAAAAGGTGTGAAAAATATGAAGAGCTTAAAAAGGTGTGAAAAATATGAAGAGCTTCAAAAAGTGTCAAAAATGAGATGAGCATGAAAAGGTCTGAAAAATAGGAGGAGCATGAAGTGGTGTTCAAAAAAATGAAGAGCCTGAAAAGGTGTGAAATACATGAAGAGCTTCAAAATGTGTCAAAAATATGAGGAGCATGAAACGGTCTGAAAAATCGGGGAGCATGAAGCGGTGTTGAAAATCATGAAGAGCCTGAAAAACTGTGAGAAATATGAAGAGCTTCAAAAGGTGTCAAAAATATGAAGAGCTTCATAAGGTGTCAAAAATATGAGGAGCATGAAGCGGTTTGAAAAATATTAGGTGCATGAAGCGGTGTTGAAAAACATGAAGAGCCTGAAAAGGTGTGAAATATATGAAGAGCTTCAAAAGGTGTGCAATACATGAGAAGCATGTAACAACCTTAAAAACAGGACGAGCATGAAGCTGTGTTCAAAAACATGAGAGCCTGAAAAGGTGTGAAAAATGTGAAGAGCTTCAAAAGGTGTGAAATACATGAGAAGCATGAAACGGTCTGAAAAATAGGAGGAGCATGAAGCAGTGTTCAAAAATATGAAGAGCCTGAACAGGTGTGAAAAATATGAAGACCTTCAAAAGGTGTGAAACATAGG
Source organism: Dama dama (assembly GCF_033118175.1). NCBI lineage: Eukaryota > Metazoa > Chordata > Mammalia > Artiodactyla > Cervidae > Dama > Dama dama. The sequence continues at coordinate 172,084 of NW_026870980.1, forward strand.
AGGAGCATGAAGCAGTGTTCAAAAACATGAAGAGCCTGAAAAGGAGTGAAAAATACGAAGAGCTTCAAAAGGTGTCAAATACATGAGGAGCATTAAACGGTCTGAAAAATAGGAGGAGCATGAAGCGGTGTTCAAAAACATGAAGAGCCTGAAAAGGTGTGAAAAATATGAAGAGCTTCAAAAGGTGTGAAAAATAGGAGGAGCATGAAGCGGTGTTAAAAAAACATGAAGAGCCTGAAAAGGTGTGAAAAATATGAAGACCTTCAAAAGGCGTCAAAAATATGAGGATCTTGAAACTGTCTGAACAATAGGAGGATTATGAAACGGTGTCACAAAACATGAAGAGCCTGAAAAGGTGTGAAAAATATGAAGAGCTTCAAAAGGTGTGAAAAATATGAAGAGCTTCAAAAAGTGTGAAATACATGAGGAGGATTAAACGGTTTGAAAAATAGGAGGAGCATGAAGCGGTGCTGAAAAACATGAAGAGCCTGAAAAGGTGTGAAAAATATGAAGAGCTTAAAAAGGTGTGAAAAATATGAAGAGCTTCAAAAAGTGTCAAAAATGAGATGAGCATGAAAAGGTCTGAAAAATAGGAGGAGCATGAAGTGGTGTTCAAAAAAATGAAGAGCCTGAAAAGGTGTGAAATACATGAAGAGCTTCAAAATGTGTCAAAAATATGAGGAGCATGAAACGGTCTGAAAAATCGGGGAGCATGAAGCGGTGTTGAAAATCATGAAGAGCCTGAAAAACTGTGAGAAATATGAAGAGCTTCAAAAGGTGTCAAAAATATGAAGAGCTTCATAAGGTGTCAAAAATATGAGGAGCATGAAGCGGTTTGAAAAATATTAGGTGCATGAAGCGGTGTTGAAAAACATGAAGAGCCTGAAAAGGTGTGAAATATATGAAGAGCTTCAAAAGGTGTGCAATACATGAGAAGCATGTAACAACCTTAAAAACAGGACGAGCATGAAGCTGTGTTCAAAAACATGAGAGCCTGAAAAGGTGTGAAAAATGTGAAGAGCTTCAAAAGGTGTGAAATACATGAGAAGCATGAAACGGTCTGAAAAATAGGAGGAGCATGAAGCAGTGTTCAAAAATATGAAGAGCCTGAACAGGTGTGAAAAATATGAAGACCTTCAAAAGGTGTGAAACATAGGAGGAGCATGAAGCAGTGTTCAAAAACATGAAGAGCCTGAAAAGGAGTGAAAAATACGAAGAGCTTCAAAAGGTGTCAAATACATGAGGAGCATTAAACGGTCTGAAAAATAGGAGGAGCATGAAGCGGTGTTCAAAAACATGAAGAGCCTGAAAAGGTGTGAAAAATATGAAGAGCTTCAAAAGGTGTGAAAAATAGGAGGAGCATGAAGCGGTGTTAAAAAAACATGAAGAGCCTGAAAAGGTGTGAAAAATATGAAGACCTTCAAAAGGCGTCAAAAATATGAGGATCTTGAAACTGTCTGAACAATAGGAGGATTATGAAACGGTGTCACAAAACATGAAGAGCCTGAAAAGGTGTGAAAAATATGAAGAGCTTCAAAAGGTGTGAAAAATATGAAGAGCTTCAAAAAGTGTGAAATACATGAGGAGGATTAAACGGTTTGAAAAATAGGAGGAGCATGAAGCGGTGCTGAAAAACATGAAGAGCCTGAAAAGGTGTGAAAAATATGAAGAGCTTCAAAAGGTGTGAAAAATATGAAGAGTTTCATAAGTTGTCAAAAATTAGATGAGCATGAAACGGTCTGAAAAATAGGAGGAACATGAAGCGGTGTTCAAAATCATGAAGAGACTGAAAAGGTGTGAAAAATATGAAGAGCTTCCAAACGTGTCAAAAATATGAGGAGCATGAAACGTTCTGAAAAATAGGAGGAGCATGAAGCGGTGTTGAAAAACATGAAGAGCCTGAAAAGGTGTGAAAAATATGAAGAGTTTCAAAAGGTGTGAAAAATATGAGGTACATTAAACGGTCTGAAAAAAGGGGGAGCATGAAGCGGTGTTGAAAAACATGAAGAGCATGAAAACGTGTGAAAAATATGAAGAGCTTCAAAAGGTGTCAAAATTATGAGGAGTATGAAACGGTCTGAAAATAGGAGGAGCATGAAGCCATGTTCAAAAACATGAAGAGCCTGAAATGGTGTGAAAAATATGAAGAGCTTCAAAATGTGTGAAAAATATGAAGAGCTTCAAAAGGAGTCAAAAATGAGATGAGTCTGAAACGGTTTGGAAAATAGGACGAGCATGAAGTGGTGTTGAAAACATGAAGACCCTGAAAATGTGTGAAAAATATGAAGAGCTTCAAAACCTGTCAAAAATATGAGGAGCATGAAACGGTCTGAAAAATAGGAGGAGCATGAAGCGGTGTTCAAAAACTTGAAGAGCCTGAAAAGTTTTGAAAAATATGAAGAGCTTCAAAAGATTTCAAATATATGAGGAGCATGAAACGGTCTGAAAAATAGGAGGAGCATGAAACGGTGATCAAAAACATGAAGAGCCTGAAAAGGTGTGAAAAATATGAAGAGCTTCAAAAGGTGTGAAAAATATGAAGAGCTTCAAAAGTTGTCAAAAATTAGATGAGCATGAAACGGTCTGAAAAATAGGAGGAGCATGAAGTGGTGTTGAAAAAAATGAAGAGCCTGAAAAGGTTTGAAAAATATGAAAAGCTTCAAAAGGTGTCAAAAATATGAGGAGCATGAAACTGTCTCAAAAATAGGAGGAGCATGAAGCGGTGTTCAAAAACAAGAAGAGCCTGAAAAGGTGTGAATAATATGAAGAGCTTCAAAAGGTGTCAAAAATATGAGGAGCATGAAACGGTTTTGAGAAACATGAATAGCCTGAAAATATGTGAAAAATATGAAGAGCATAAAAATATGTGAAAAATATGAGGAGCATGAAACTGTGTTCAAAACATGAAGAGCCTGAAAAGGTGTGAAAAATATGAAGATCTTCAGAAGGTGTCAAAATTGAAGGCATTTCCCCTGAAATCAGGAACAAGACAAGGGTGCCCACTCTCACCACTACTATTCAACATAGTGTTGGAAGTTCTGGCCACAGCAATCAGAGCAGAAAAAGAAGTAAAAGGAATCCAGATAGGAAAAGAAGAAGTAAAACTCTCACTGTTTGCAGATGACATGATCCTCTACATAGAAAACCCTAAAGACTCTACCAGAAAATTACTAGAACTAATCAATGAATATAGTAAAGTTGCAGGATATAAAATTAACACACAGAAATCCCTTGCATTCCTATATACTAACAATGAAAAAACAGACAGAGAAATTAAGGAAACAATACCATTCACCATTGCAACAAAAAGAATAAAATACTTAGGAGTATATCTACCTAAAGAAACAAAGGACCCATACATAGAAAACTATAAAACACTGATGAAAGAAATCAAAGAGGACACAAACAGATGGAGAAACATACCGTGTTCATGGATTGGAAGAATTAATATTGTCAAAATGGCTATTCTACCCAAAGCAGTCTAGAGATTCAATGCAATCCCTATCAAGCTACCAATGGTATTTTTCACAGAACTAGACCAAAGAATTTCACAATTTGTATGGAAATACAAAAAACCTCGAATAGCCAAAGTAATCTTGAGAAAGAAGAATGGAGCTGGAGGAATCAACCTGCCTGACTTCAGACTCTACTACAAAGCCACAGTCATCAAGACAGTATGGTACTGGCACAAAGACAGAAATATAGATCAATGGAACAGAATAGAAAGCCCAGAGATAAATCCACGAACCTATGGACACCTTATCTTTGACAAAGGAGGCAAGGATATACAATGGAAAAAAGACAACCTCTTTAACAAGTGGTGCTGGGAAAACTGGTCAACCACTTGTAAAAGAATGAAACTAGAACACTTTCTAACACCATACACAAAAATAAACTCAAAATGGATTAAAGATCTAAATGTAAGACCAGAAACTATAAAACTCCTAGAGGAGAACATAGGCAAAACACTCTCTGACATAAATCAAAGCAAGATCCTCTATGACCCACCTCCCAGAATATTGGAAATATAAGCAAAACTAAACAAATGGGACCTAATGAAACTTAAAAGCTTTTGCACTACAAAGGAAACTATAAGTAAGGTGAAAAGACAGCCCTCAGATTGGGAGAAAATAATAGCAAATGAAGAAACAGACAAAGGATTAATCTCAAAAATATACAAGCAACTCCTGCAGCTCAATTCCAGAAAAATAAATGACCCAATCAAAAAATGGGCCAAAGAACTAAACAGACATTTCTCCAAAGAAGACATACAGATGGCTAACAAACACATGAAAAGATGCTCAACATCACTCATTATTAGAGAAATACAAATCAAAACCACAATGAGGTACCATTACACGCCAGTCAGGATGGCTGCTATCCAAAAGTCTACAAGCAATAAATGCTGGAGAGGGTGTGGAGAAAAGGGAACCCTCTTACACTGTTGGTGGGAATGCAAACTAGTACAGCCGCTATGGAAAACAGTGTGGAGATTTCTTTAAAAACTGGAAATAGAACTGCCATATGACCCAGCAATCCCACTTCTGGGCATACACACTGAGGAAACCAGAACTGAAAGAGACACGTGCACCCCAATGTTCATCGCAGCACTGTTTATAATAGCCAGGACATGGAAGCAACCTAGATGCCCATCAGCAGATGAATGGATAAGGAAGCTGTGGTACATATACACCATGGACTATTACTCAGCCATTAAAAAGAATTCATTTGAACCAGTCCTAATGAGATGGATGAAGCTGAAGCCCATTATACAGAGTGAAGTAAGCCAGAAAGATAAAGAACATTACAGCATACTGACACATGTATATGGAATTTAGAAAGGTGATAACGATAACCCTATATGCAGAACAGAAAAAGAGACACAGAAATACAGAACAGACTTTTGAACTTTGTGGGAGAATGTGAGGGTGGGATATTTCAAAAGAACAGCATGTATCCTATCTATGGTGAAACAGATCACCAGCCCAGGTGGGATGAACGAGACAAGTGCTCCGGCCTGGTGCACTGGGAAGACCCAGAGGAATCGGGGGGAGAGGGAGGTGGGAGAGGGGATCGGGATTGGGAATACATGTAAATCCATGGCTGATTCATATCAATGTATGACAAAACCCACTGGAAAAAAAAGTATGAGGAGCATGAAACAGTCTGAAAAATAGGAGGAGCAAGAAACGGTGATCAAAAACATGAAGAGCCTGAAAACGTGTGAAAAATATGAAGAGTTTCAAAAGGTGTGAAAAATATGAAGAGCTTCAAAAGGTGTCAAAAAGTAGATGAGCATGAAACGGTCTGAAAAATAGCAGCAGCATGAAGCGGTGTTGAAAAACATGAAGAGCCTGAAAACGTGTGAAAAATATGAAGAGTTTCAAAAGGTGTGAAAAATATGAAGAGCTTCAAAAGGTGTCAAAAAGTAGATGAGCATGAAACGGTCTGAAAAATAGGAGGAGCATGAAGTGGTGTGGAAAAAAATGAAGAGCCTGAAAAGGTGTGAAAAATATGGAAAGCTTCAAAAGGTGTCAAAATTATTAGTCGCATGAAACGGGTAAAAAAAATAGGAGGAGCATGAGACGGTGTTGAAAAACATGAAGATCCTGAAAAGGTGTGAAATATATGAAGAGCTTCAAAAGGTTTCAAAAAAAGGAGGAGCATGAGACGGTGTTGAAAAACATGAAGAGCATGAAAAGGTGTGAAAAATATGAAGAGGTTCAAAAGTTATCAAAAATATGAGGAGCATGAAAGGGTCTGAAAATAGGAGGAGCATGAAACTTTGTATGTATACATGAAGAGCATGAAAAGGTGTGAAAAATTTGAAGAGTTGCAAAAGGTGTCAAAAATATGAGGAGCATGTAACGGTGTTGAAAAACATGAAGAGCATTAAAAGTGTGAAAAATATGAAAAGCTTCAAAAGGTGTCAAAAATATGAGGAGCATGAAACGGTCTGAAAAATAGTAGGAGCATGAATTGGTGTTGAAAAACCTGAATAACCTGAAAAGGTTGGAAATATATGAAGAGCTTTCAAGGTGTCAAAAATATGAGGAGCATGAAACGGTCTGAAAAATAGGAGAAACATGAAACGGTGTTGAAAAACATGAAGAGCATGATAAGTGTTAAAAATATAAAGAGCTTCAAAAGGTGCCAAAATTTGAGGAGCAAGAAACGGTCTGAAAAATAGGACGAGTATGAAACCATGTTGAAAAACATGAAGAGCCTGAAAAGGTGTAAAAAATATGAATAGCTTCAAAAAGTGTCAAAAATATGAGGAGCAAGAAACGGTCTGAAATATAGGAGGAGCATGAAGCGGTATTCAAATACATGAAGAGCCTGAAAAGGTGTGCAAAATATTAAGAGCTTCAAAAGGAGTCAAATATACCAGGAGCATGAAACAGTGTTGAAAAACATGAAGAGCATGAAAAGGTGTGAAAAATATGAAGAGTTTCAAAAGGTGTCAAAAATATGAGAAGCATGCAACAGTCTGAAAAATAGGAGGAGCATTAAACAGTGTTCAAAAACATGAAGAGCCTGAAAAGGTGTGAAATATATCAAGAGTTCAAAAGGTGTCAAAAATATGAGGAGCATGAAATGGTGTTCAAAAACATGAAAAGCCTGAAAAGGTGTGAAAAATATGAAGAGCTTCAAAAGGTGTCAAATATATGAGGAGCATGAAACGGTGTTGAAAAACATGAGGAGCATTAAAAGTGTGAAAAATATAAACAGCTTCAAAAGCTGTCAAAAATATGAGGAGCAAGAAACGTTCTGAAAAAGAGGAGGAGCATGAAACGGTGTTGAAAAACATGAAGAGAATGAAAATGTGTGAAAAATATGAAGAGCTTCAAAATGTGTGAAAATTATGAGGAGCATGAAACGGTCTGAAAAATAGGAGGAGCATGATACGGTGTTGAAAAACATGAAGAGCATGAAAAGGTGTGAAAAATATGAAGAGCTTCAAAAGGTGTGAAAAATCTGAGGAGCATGAAACCGTCTGAAAAATAGGAGGAGCAAGAAGCGGTGTTGAAAAACATGAAGAGCCTGAAAAGGTGTGAAATATATGAAGAGTTTCAAAGGGTGTCAAATATACGAGGACCAGGAAACGGTCTGAAAAATAACAGGAGCATGAAATGGTGTTCAAAAAGAAGAAGAGCCTGAAAAGTTATGAAAAATATGAGGAGCTTCAAAAGGTGTGAAATACATGTGGAGCATTAAACGGTCTGAAAAATAGGAGGAGCATGAAGCGGTGTTCAAAAACAAGAAGAGCCTGAAAAGGTATGAAAAATATGAGGAGCTTCAAAAGGTGTGAAATACATGTGGAGCATTAAACGGTCTGAAAAATAGGAGGAGCATGAAGCGGTGTTGAAAAACATGAAGAGCCTGAAAAGGTGTGAAAAATATGAGGAGCTTCAAAAGGTGTGAAATACATGTGGAGCATTAAACGGTCTGAAAAATAGGAGGAGCATGAAGCGGTGTTCAAAAACAAGAAGAGCCTGAAAAGGTGTGAAAAATATGAGGAGCTTCAAAAGGTGTGAAATACATGTGGAGCATTAAACGGTCTGAAAAATAGGAGGAGCATGAAACGGTGATAAAAAATGAAGAGCGTGAAATGGTGTGAAAAATATGAAGAGCTTCAAAATGTGTCAAATATAAGAGGAGCATGAAACAGTGTTCAAAAACATGAAGAGCCTGAAAAGCTGTGAAAAATATGAAGAGCTTCAAAAGGTGCCAAAAATATATGGAGCATGAAACGGTCTGAAAAATAGGAGGAGCATGAAGCGGTGTTGAAAAACATGAAGAGCCTGAAAAGGTGTGAAAAATATGAAGAGCTTCAAAAGGTGTCAAAAATATGAGGAGCATGAAACGATATGAAAAATAGGAGGAGCATGAAACGGTGTTCAGAAACATGAAGAGCCTGAAAAGGTATGAAAAATATGAAGAGCTTCAAAACGTCTCAAAAACATGAGGAGCATGAAACCGTATGAAAATAGGAGGAGCATGAAGCAGTGTTCACAAATATGAAGAGCCTGAAAAGGTGTGAAAAATATGAAGTGTTTCAAAACGTGTCAAAAATATGAGGAGCATGAAAATTTCTGAAAAATAGGAGGAGCATGAAGCGGTGTTCAAAAACCTGAAGAGCCTGAAAGCGTGTGAAAAATATGAAGAGCTTCAAACGGTGTGAAATATATGAGGAGCATGAAACGGTCTGAAAAATAGGAGGAGCATGAAGCCGTGTTCAAAAAACTGAAGAGCCTGAAAAGTTGAGAAAACTATGAAGAGCTTCAATAGGGTTAAAAATATGAGGAGCATGAAACGGTCTGAAAAATAGGAGGAGCATGAAGCGGTGTTCCAAAACATTAAGAGCCTGAAAAGGTATGAAAAATATGAAGAGCTTCAAAAAGTGTCAAAATTATGAGGAGCATGAAACGGTCTGAAAAATACGAGGAGCATGAAGGCGTGTTCAAAAACCTGAAGAGCATGAAACGGTGTTGTGAAACATGAAGAGCATGAAAAGATGTGAAAAATATGAAGAGCATGAAAAAGTGTGAAAAATATGAGGAGCATGAAACGGTCTGAAAAATACGAGGAGCATGAAGCCGTGTTAAAAAACCTGAAGAAACTGAAAAGGTGTGAAAAATATGAAGAGCTTCAAAAGCTGTCAAAGTTATGAGGAGCATGAAACCGTCTGAAAAATAGGAGGAGCATGAAATGGTGTTCAAAAACATGAAGAGTCTGAAAGGTGTGAAAAATATGAAGAGCATGAAAATGTGTGAAAAATATGAGGAGCATGAAACTGTGTTCAAAAAAATGCAGAGCCTGAAAAGGTGTGAAAAATATGAATAACTTCAAAACGTGTCAAAAATATGAGGAGCATGAAACTGTCTGAAAAAGGAGGAGCATGAAGCGGTGTTCAAAAACAAGAAGAGCCTGAAAAGGTGTAAAATATATGAAGAGCTTCAAAAAGTGTCAAAAATATGAGAAACATGAAACCTTTTGAAAAATAGGAGGAGCATGAAGCGGTGTTAGAAAATCTAAAGAGCCTGAAAAGGTGTGAAAAATATGAAGAGCATCAAAAGGTGTGTAAAATATGAGGAACATGAAACGGTCTGAAATATAGGAGGAGCATGAAACGGTGTTCAAAAACATGAAGAGGCTGAAAAGGTGTGAAAAATATGAGGAGCTTCAAAAGGTGTCAAAATTATTAGGGGCATGAAACGGTCTGAGAAATAGGAGGAGCATCAAACGGTGTTGAAAAATATGAAGAGCCTGAATAGGTGTGAAAAATATGAAGAGCTTCAAAAGTGTCACAAATAGGAGGAGCATGAAACGGTGTTCAAAAACATGAAGAGCCAGTAAAGGTGTGAAAAATATGAATAGCTTCCAAATGTGACAAAAATAAGATGAGCATGAAACGGTCTGAAAAAGAGGAGGAGCATGAAGCGGTGTTGAAAAACATGAAGAGCCTGAAAAGGTGTGAAATATATGAAGAGGTTCAAAAGGTGTCAAAAATGCGAGGAGCATGAAACCATTGAAATATAGGAGGAGCATGAACTGGTGTTGAAAAACATTAATAGCCTGAAAAGGTGTGAAAAATATGAAGAGCTTCAAGAGGTGTGAAAAATATGAGGAGCATGAAACGGTCTGAAAAAAAGGAGGAGCATGAGGTGGTGTTGAAAATCATGAAGAGCCTGAAATGGCGTGAAAACTAGGAAGAGCTTCAAAAGGTGTCAAAAATATGAGGAGCATGAAAAGGTCTGAAAATAGGAGGAGCATGAAGCTGTGTTCAAAAACATGAAGAGCCTGAAAAGGTGTGAAAAAAATGAAGATCCTTAAAAGGTGTGAAAAATATGAAGAGCTTAAAAAGGTGTAAAAAATGAGATGAGTATGAAACGGTCTGAAAAATAGGAGGAGCATGAAGCGGTGTTTAAAAACATGAAGAGCCTGAAAAGGTGTGAAAAATATAAAGAGCTTCAAAACGTGTCAAAAATATGACGACCATGAAACGGTCTGAAAAATAGGAGGAGGCTGAAGTGGTGTTGAAAAACATGAAGAGCTTGAAAACGTGGAAAAATATGAAGAGTTTCAAATGGTGTGAAAAATATGAAGAGCTTTAAAAGGTGTCAAAAAAGAAATGAGCATAAAACAGTCTGAAAATTAGGAGGAGCATGAAGTGGTGTTCAAAAAAATGAAGAGCGTGAAAAGGTGTTAACAATATGAAGAGTTTCAAAAGGTGTCAAACATATGAGGAGCATGAAACAGTCTGAAAAATAGGAGGAGCATGAAGCGGTGTTCAAACAAATGAAGAGCCTGAAACGGTGTGAAATATATGAAGAGCTTCAAAGGTGTCAAAAATATGAGGAGCATGAAACAGTCTGAAAAATAGGCGGAGCATGAACCGGTGTTCAAAAACGTGAAGAGCCTGAAAAGTTGTGAAAAATATGAAGAGCTTGAAAAGGTGTCAAATATATGAGGAGCATGAAACGGTCTGAAAAATGGGAGGAGCATGAAACGGTGTTGAAAAACATGAAGAGCCTGAAAAGGTGTGAAAAATATGAGGAGCTTCAAAAGGTGTAAAAAATAGGAGGAGCATGAAGCGGTGTTCAAAACATGAAGAGCCTGAAAAGGTGTGAAAAATTTGAAGAGCTTCAAAAGATTTCAAAATATGAGAAGCATGAAACCGTCTGAAAAATACGAGGAACATGAAACGGTGTTGAAAAACATGAAGGGCCTGAAAACTTGTGAAAAATATGAAAAGCTTCAAAAGGTGTGAAAAATATGAAGAGGTTCAAAAGGTGTCATAAATGAGATGAGCATGAAACGGTCTAAAAAACAGGAGGAGCATGAAGTGGTCTTGAAAAACTTGAAGAGCCTGAAAAAGTGTGAAATATATGAAGAACTTCAAAGGTGTCAAAAATATGAGGAGCATGAAACGGTCTGAAAAATAGGAAGAGCATGAAAAGGTCTGAAAAATAGGAGGAGGATGAAGCGTTGTTCAAAAACATGAAGAGCCTGAAAATGTGTGAAATATATGAAGAGCCTCAAAACGTGTCAAAAATATGAGGAGCATGAAACGGTCTGAAAAATAGGAGGATCATGAACCGGTGTTGAAACACATGAAGAGCCTGAAAAGGTGTGAAAAATATGAAGAGCTTCAAATTGTGTCAAAAATATGAGGAGCATGAAACGGTCTGAAAAAATAGGAGCGACATGAAACGGTGTTCAAAAACATGAAGAGCCTGAAAATGTGTGAAATATATGAAGAGCCTCAAAACGTGTCAAAAATATGAGGAGCATGAAACGGTCTGAAAAATAAGAGGAGCATGAAGCGGTGTTGAAAAACATGAAGAGCCTGAAAAGGTGTGAAAAATATGAAGAGCTTAAAAAGGTGTGAAAAATATGAAGAGCTTCAAAAAGTGTCAAAAATGAGATGAGCATGAAAAGGTCTGAAAAATAGGAGGAGCATGAAGTGGTGTTCAAAAAAATGAAGAGCCTGAAAAGGTGTGAAATACATGAAGAGCTTCAAAATGTGCCAAAAATATGAGGAGCATGAAACGGTCTGAAAAATCGGGGAGCATGAAGCGGTGTTGAAAATCATGAAGAGCCTGAAAAACTGTGAGAAATATGAAGAGCTTCAAAAGGTGTCAAAAATATGAAGAGCTTCATAAGGTGTCAAAAATATGAGGAGCATGAAGCGGTTTGAAAAATATTAGGTGCATGAAGCGGTGTTGAAAAACATGAAGAGCCTGAAAAGGTGTGAAATATATGAAGAGCTTCAAAAGGTGTGCAATACATGAGAAGCATGTAACAACCTTAAAAACAGGACGAGCATGAAGCTGTGTTCAAAAACATGAGAGCCTGAAAAGGTGTGAAAAATGTGAAGAGCTTCAAAAGGTGTGAAATACATGAGAAGCATGAAACGGTCTGAAAAATAGGAGGAGCATGAAGCAGTGTTCAAAAATATGAAGAGCCTGAACAGGTGTGAAAAATATGAAGACCTTCAAAAGGTGTGAAACATAGGAGGAGCATGAAGCAGTGTTCAAAAACATGAAGAGCCTGAAAAGGAGTGAAAAATACGAAGAGCTTCAAAAGGTGTCAAATACATGAGGAGCATTAAACGGTCTGAAAAATAGGAGGAGCATGAAGCGGTGTTCAAAAACATGAAGAGCCTGAAAAGGTGTGAAAAATATGAAGAGCTTCAAAAGGTGTGAAAAATAGGAGGAGCATGAAGCGGTGTTAAAAAAACATGAAGAGCCTGAAAAGGTGTGAAAAATATGAAGACCTTCAAAAGGCGTCAAAAATATGAGGATCTTGAAACTGTCTGAACAATAGGAGGATTATGAAACGGTGTCACAAAACATGAAGAGCCTGAAAAGGTGTGAAAAATATGAAGAGCTTCAAAAGGTGTGAAAAATATGAAGAGCTTCAAAAAGTGTGAAATACATGAGGAGGATTAAACGGTTTGAAAAATAGGAGGAGCATGAAGCGGTGCTGAAAAACATGAAGAGCCTGAAAAGGTGTGAAAAATATGAAGAGCTTCAAAAGGTGTGAAAAATATGAAGAGTTTCATAAGTTGTCAAAAATTAGATGAGCATGAAACGGTCTGAAAAATAGGAGGAACATGAAGCGGTGTTCAAAATCATGAAGAGACTGAAAAGGTGTGAAAAATATGAAGAGCTTCCAAACGTGTCAAAAATATGAGGAGCATGAAACGTTCTGAAAAATAGGAGGAGCATGAAGCGGTGTTGAAAAACATGAAGAGCCTGAAAAGGTGTGAAAAATATGAAGAGCTTCAAAAGGTGTGAAAAATATGAGGTACATTAAACGGTCTGAAAAAAGGGGGAGCATGAAGCGGTGTTGAAAAACATGAAGAGCATGAAAACGTGTGAAAAATATGAAGAGCTTCAAAAGGTGTCAAAATTATGAGGAGTATGAAACGGTCTGAAAATAGGAGGAGCATGAAGCCATGTTCAAAAACATGAAGAGCCTGAAATGGTGTGAAAAATATGAAGAGCTTCAAAATGTGTGAAAAATATGAAGAGCTTCAAAAGGAGTCAAAAATGAGATGAGTCTGAAACGGTTTGAAAAATAGGACGAGCATGAAGTGGTGTTGAAAACATGAAGACCCTGAAAATGTGTGAAAAATATGAAGAGCTTCAAAACCTGTCAAAAATATGAGGAGCATGAAACAGTCTGAAAAATAGGAGGAGCATGAAGCGGTGTTCAAAAACTTGAAGAGCCTGAAAAGGTTTGAAAAATATGAAGAGCTTCAAAAGATTTCAAATATATGAGGAGCATGAAACGGTCTGAAAAATAGGAGGAGCATGAAACGGTGATCAAAAACATGAAGAGCCTGAAAACGTGTGAAAAATATGAAGAGCTTCAAAAGGTGTGAAAAATATGAAGAGCTTCAAAAGTTGTCAAAAATTAGATGAGCATGAAACGGTCTGAAAAATAGGAGGAGCATGAAGTGGTGTTGAAAAAAATGAAGAGCCTGAAAAGGTTTGAAAAATATGAAAAGCTTCAAAAGGTGTCAAAAATATGAGGAGCATGAAACTGTCTCAAAAATAGGAGGAGCATGAAGCGGTGTTCAAAAACAAGAAGAGCCTGAAAAGGTGTGAATAATATGAAGAGCTTCAAAAGGTGTCAAAAATATGAGGAGCATGAAACGGTTTTGAGAAACATGAATAGCCTGAAAATATGTGAAAAATATGAAGAGCATAAAAATATGTGAAAAATATGAGGAGCATGAAACTGTGTTCAAAACATGAAGAGCCTGAAAAGGTGTGAAAAATATGAAGATCTTCAGAAGGTGTCAAAATTGAAGGCATTTCCCCTGAAATCAGGAACAAGACAAGGGTGCCCACTCTCACCACTACTATTCAACATAGTGTTGGAAGTTCTGGCCACAGCAATCAGAGCAGAAAAAGAAGTAAAAGGAATCCAGATAGGAAAAGAAGAAGTAAAACTCTCACTGTTTGCAGATGACATGATCCTCTACATAGAAAACCCTAAAGACTCTACCAGAAAATTACTAGAACTAATCAATGAATATAGTAAAGTTGCAGGATATAAAATTAACACACAGAAATCCCTTGCATTCCTATATACTAACAATGAAAAAACAGACAGAGAAATTAAGGAAACAATACCATTCACCATTGCAACAAAAAGAATAAAATACTTAGGAGTATATCTACCTAAAGAAACAAAGGACCCATACATAGAAAACTATAAAACACTGATGAAAGAAATCAAAGAGGACACAAACAGATGGAGAAACATACCGTGTTCATGGATTGGAAGAATTAATATTGTCAAAATGGCTATTCTACCCAAAGCAGTCTAGAGATTCAATGCAATCCCTATCAAGCTACCAATGGTATTTTTCACAGAACTAGACCAAAGAATTTCACAATTTGTATGGAAATACAAAAAACCTCGAATAGCCAAAGTAATCTTGAGAAAGAAGAATGGAGCTGGAGGAATCAACCTGCCTGACTTCAGACTCTACTACAAAGCCACAGTCATCAAGACAGTATGGTACTGGCACAAAGACAGAAATATAGATCAATGGAACAGAATAGAAAGCCCAGAGATAAATCCACGAACCTATGGACACCTTATCTTTGACAAAGGAGGCAAGGATATACAATGGAAAAAAGACAACCTCTTTAACAAGTGGTGCTGGGAAAACTGGTCAACCACTTGTAAAAGAATGAAACTAGAACACTTTCTAACACCATACACAAAAATAAACTCAAAATGGATTAAAGATCTAAATGTAAGACCAGAAACTATAAAACTCCTAGAGGAGAACATAGGCAAAACACTCTCTGACATAAATCAAAGCAAGATCCTCTATGACCCACCTCCCAGAATATTGGAAATATAAGCAAAACTAAACAAATGGGACCTAATGAAACTTAAAAGCTTTTGCACTACAAAGGAAACTATAAGTAAGGTGAAAAGACAGCCCTCAGATTGGGAGAAAATAATAGCAAATGAAGAAACAGACAAAGGATTAATCTCAAAAATATACAAGCAACTCCTGCAGCTCAATTCCAGAAAAATAAATGACCCAATCAAAAAATGGGCCAAAGAACTAAACAGACATTTCTCCAAAGAAGACATACAGATGGCTAACAAACACATGAAAAGATGCTCAACATCACTCATTATTAGAGAAATACAAATCAAAACCACAATGAGGTACCATTACACGCCAGTCAGGATGGCTGCTATCCAAAAGTCTACAAGCAATAAATGCTGGAGAGGGTGTGGAGAAAAGGGAACCCTCTTACACTGTTGGTGGGAATGCAAACTAGTACAGCTGCTATGGAAAACAGTGTGGAGATTTCTTAAAAAACTGGAAATAGAACTGCCATATGACCCAGCAATCCCACTTCTGGGCATACACACTGAGGAAACCAGAACTGAAAGAGACACGTGCACCCCAATGTTCATCGCAGCACTGTTTATAATAGCCAGGACATGGAAGCAACCTAGATGCCCATCAGCAGATGAATGGATAAGGAAGCTGTGGTACATATACACCATGGACTATTACTCAGCCATTAAAAAGAATTCATTTGAACCAGTCCTAATGAGATGGATGAAGCTGAAGCCCATTATACAGAGTGAAGTAAGCCAGAAAGATAAAGAACATTACAGCATACTGACACATGTATATGGAATTTAGAAAGGTGATAACGATAACCCTATATGCAGAACAGAAAAAGAGACACAGAAATACAGAACAGACTTTTGAACTTTGTGGGAGAATGTGAGGGTGGGGTATTTCAAAAGAACAGCATGTATCCTATCTATGGTGAAACAGATCACCAGCCCAGGTGGGATGAATGAGACAAGTGCTCCAGCCTGGTGCACTGGGAAGACCCAGAGGAATCGGGGGGAGAGGGAGGTGGGAGGGGGGATCGGGATTGGGAATACATGTAAATCCATGGCTGATTCATATCAATGTATGACAAAACCCACTGGAAAAAAAAGTATGAGGAGCATGAAACAGTCTGAAAAATAGGAGGAGCAAGAAACGGTGATCAAAAACATGAAGAGCCTGAAAACGTGTGAAAAATATGAAGAGTTTCAAAAGGTGTGAAAAATATGAAGAGCTTCAAAAGGTGTCAAAAAGAAGATGAGCATGAAACGGTCTGAAAAATAGCAGCAGCATGAAGCGGTGTTGAAAAACATGAAGAGCCTGAAAACGTGTGAAAAATATGAAGAGTTTCAAAAGGTGTGAAAAATATGAAGAGCTTCAAAAGGTGTCAAAAAGTAGATGAGCATGAAACGGTCTGAAAAATAGGAGGAGCATGAAGTGGTGTGGAAAAAAATGAAGAGCCTGAAAAGGTGCGAAAAATATGGAAAGCTTCAAAAGGTGTCAAAATTATTAGTCGCATGAAACGGGTAAAAAAAATAGGAGGAGCATGAGACGGTGTTGAAAAACATGAAGATCCTGAAAAGGTGTGAAATATATGAAGAGCTTCAAAAGGTTTCAAAAAAAGGAGGAGCATGAGACGGTGTTGAAAAACATGAAGAGCATGAAAAGGTGTGAAAAATATGAAGAGGTTCAAAAATTATCAAAAATATGAGGAGCATGAAAGGGTCTGAAAATAGGAGGAGCATGAAACTTTTTATGCATACATGAAGAGCATGAAAAGGTGTGAAAAATTTGAAGAGCTGCAAAAGGTGTCAAAAATATGAGGAGCATGTAACGGTGTTGAAAAACATGAAGAGCATTAAAAGTGTGAAAAATATGAAAAGCTTCAAAAGGTGTCAAAAATATGAGGAGCATGAAACGGTCTGAAAAATAGTAGGAGCATGAGATGGTGTTGAAAAACCTGAATAACCTGAAAAGGTTGGAAATATATGAAGAGCTTTCAAGGTGTCAAAAATATGAGGAGCATGAAACGGTCTGAAAAATAGGAGAAACATGAAACGGTGTTGAAAAACATGAAGAGCATGATAAGTGTTAAAAATATAAAGAGCTTCAAAAGGTGCCAAAATTTGAGGAGCAAGAAACGGTCTGAAAAATAGGACGAGTATGAAACCATGTTGAAAAACATGAAGAGCCTGAAAAGGTGTAAAAAATATGAATAGCTTCAAAAAGTGTCAAAAATATGAGGAGCATGAAACGGTCTGAAATATAGGAGGAGCATGAAGCGGTATTCAAATACATGAAGAGCCTGAAAAGGTGTGCAAAATATTAAGAGCTTCAAAAGGAGTCAAATATACCAGGAGCATGAAACGGTGTTGAAAAACATGAAGAGCATGAAAAGGTGTGAAAAATATGAAGAGTTTCAAAAGGTGTCAAAAATATGAGAAGCATGCAACTGTCTGAAACATAGGAGGAGCATTAAACAGTGTTCAAAAACATGAAGAGCCTGAAAAGGTGTGAAATATATCAAGAGTTCAAAAGGTGTCAAAAATATGAGGAGCATGAAACGGTCTGAAAAATAGGAGGAGCATGAAATGGTGTTCAAAAACATGAAGAGCCTGAAAGGTGTGAAAAATATGAAGAGCATGAAAATGTGTGAAAAATATGAGGAGCATGAAACTGTGTTCAAAAAAATGCAGAGCCAGAAAAGGTGTGAAAAATATGAATAACTTCAAAACGTGTCAAAAATATGAAGAGCTTGAAACTGCCTGAAATAGGAGGAGCATGAAGCGGTGTTCAAAAACATGAAGAGCCTGAAAAGGTGTGAAAAATATGAAGAGCTTCAAAAGGTGTCAAAATTATGAGGAGCATGAAACGGTCTGAAAAATAGGAGAGCATGAAGTGGTGTTCAAAAATATAAAGAGCCTGAAAAGGTGTGAAAAATACGAAGAGCTTCAAAAGGTGTCAAAAATATGAGGAGCATGAAACGGTCTTAAAAAAAGGAGGAGGATGAAGCGGTGTTGAAAAACATGAAGAGTCTGAAAACGTGTGAAAAATATGAAGAGCTTCAAAAGGTGTCAAAAAAGAGATAAGCATGAAACGGTCTGAAAAATAGGAGGAGCATGAAGCGGTGTTGAAAATCATGAAGAGCCTGAAAAGGTGTGAAAAATATGAAAAGCTTCAAAAGATCTGAAAAATATGAAGAGCTTCAAAAGGTGTCAAAATGAGATGAGCATGAAACGGTCTGAAAAATAGGAGGAGCTTGAAGTGGTGTTGAAAAAAATGAAAAGCCTTAAAATGTGTGAAATATATGAAGAGCTTCAAAAGGTGTCAAAAATATAAGGAGAATGAAACGGTCTGCAAAATAGGAGGAGCATGAAATGGTGTTCAAAAACATGAAGAGCCTGAAAAGGTATGAAAAATATGAACAGTTTCAAAAAGTGTGAAATACATGAGGAGAATTAAACGGTCTGAAAAATAGGAGGAGCATGAAATGGTGTTCAAAAACATGAAGAGCCTGAAAAGCTGTGAACAATATGAACAGTTTCAAAAAGTGTGAAATACATGAGGAGAATTAAACTGTCTGAAAAATAGGAGGAGCATGAAGCGGTGTTGAAAAACATGAAGGCCTGAAAACGTGTGAAAAATATGAAGAGCTTCAAAAGTTGTGAAAAATATGAAGAGCGTCAACAGTTGTGAAAAATATGAAGAGCTTCAAAAGGTGTCAAAAATTTGATGAGCATGAAACGGTCTGAAAAATAGGAGGAGCAAGAAGTGGTGTTGAAAAAAATGAAGAGCCTGAAAATGTTTGAAAAATATGAAAAGCTTCAAAAGGTGTCAAAAATATGAGGAGCATGAAACTGTCTCAAAAATAGGAGGAGCATGAAGTGGTGTTCAAAAACAAGAAGAGCCTGAAAAGGTGTGAAAAATATGAAGAGCTTCAAAAGGTGTCAAAAATATGAGGAGTATGAAACGGTTTTGAGAAACATGAATAGCCTGAAAATATGTGAAAAATATGAAGAGCATAAAAATATGTGAAAAATATGAGGAGCTTGAAACGGTTTTGAGAAACATGAATAGCCTGAAAATATGTGAAAAATATGAAGAGCATAAAAATATGTGAAAAATATGAGGAGCATGAAACTGTGTTCAAAACATGAAGAGCCTGAAAAGGTGTGAAAAATATGAAGATCTTCAGAAGGTGTCAAAATTGAAGGCATTTCCCCTGAAATCAGGAACAAGACAAGGGTGCCCACTCTCACCACTACTATTCAACATAGTGTTGGAAGATCTGGCCACAGCAATCAGAGCAGAAAAAGAAGTAAAAGGAATCCAGATAGGAAAAGAAGAAGTAAAACTCTCACTGTTTGCAGATGACATGATCCTCTACATAGAAAACCCTAAAGACTCTACCAGAAAATTACTAGAACTAATCAATGAATATAGTAAAGTTGCAGGATATAAAATTAACACACAGAAATCCCTTGCATTCCTATATACTAACAATGAAAAAACAGACAGAGAAATTAAGGAAACAATACCATTCACCATTGCAACAAAAAGAATAAAATACTTAGGAGTATATCTACCTAAAGAAACAAAGGACCCATACATAGAAAACTATAAAACACTGATGAAAGAAATCAAAGAGGACGCAAACAGATGGAGAAACATACCGTGTTCATGGATTGGAAGAATTAATATTGTCAAAATGGCTATTCTACCCAAAGCAGTCTAGAGATTCAATGCAATCCCTATCAAGCTACCAATGGTATTTTTCACAGAACTAGACCAAAGAATTTCACAATTTGTATGGAAATACAAAAAACCTCGAATAGCCAAAGTAATCTTGAGAAAGAAGAATGGAGCTGGAGGAATCAACCTGCCTGACTTCAGACTCTACTACAAAGCCACAGTCATCAAGACAGTATGGTACTGGCACAAAGACAGAAATATAGATCAATGGAACAGAATAGAAAGCCCAGAGATAAATCCACGAACCTATGGACACCTTATCTTTGACAAAGGAGGCAAGGATATACAATGGAAAAAAGACAACCTCTTTAACAAGTGGTGCTGGGAAAACTGGTCAACCACTTGTAAAAGAATGAAACTAGAACACTTTCTAACACCATACACAAAAATAAACTCAAAATGGATTAAAGATCTAAATGTAAGACCAGAAACTATAAAACTCCTAGAGGAGAACATAGGCAAAACACTCTCTGACATAAATCAAAGCAAGATCCTCTATGACCCACCTCCCAGAATATTGGAAATATAAGCAAAACTAAACAAATGGGACCTAATGAAACTTAAAAGCTTTTGCACTACAAAGGAAACTATAAGTAAGGTGAAAAGACAGCCCTCAGATTGGGAGAAAATAATAGCAAATGAAGAAACAGACAAAGGATTAATCTCAAAAATATACAAGCAACTCCTGCAGCTCAATTCCAGAAAAATAAATGACCCAATCAAAAAATGGGCCAAAGAACTAAACAGACATTTCTCCAAAGAAGACATACAGATGGCTAACAAACACATGAAAAGATGCTCAACATCACTCATTATTAGAGAAATACAAATCAAAACCACAATGAGGTACCATTACACGCCAGTCAGGATGGCTGCTATCCAAAAGTCTACAAGCAATAAATGCTGGAGAGGGTGTGGAGAAAAGGGAACCCTCTTACACTGTTGGTGGGAATGCAAACTAGTACAGCTGCTATGGAAAACAGTGTGGAGATTTCTTAAAAAACTGGAAATAGAACTGCCATATGACCCAGCAATCCCACTTCTGGGCATACACACTGAGGAAACCAGAACTGAAAGAGACACGTGCACCCCAATGTTCATCGCAGCACTGTTTATAATAGCCAGGACATGGAAGCAACCTAGATGCCCATCAGCAGATGAATGGATAAGGAAGCTGTGGTACATATACACCATGGACTATTACTCAGCCATTAAAAAGAATTCATTTGAACCAGTCCTAATGAGATGGATGAAGCTGAAGCCCATTATACAGAGTGAAGTAAGCCAGAAAGATAAAGAACATTACAGCATACTGACACATGTATATGGAATTTAGAAAGGTGATAACGATAACCCTATATGCAGAACAGAAAAAGAGACACAGAAATACAGAACAGACATTTGAACTTTGTGGGAGAATGTGAGGGTGGGATATTTCAAAAGAACAGCATGTATCCTATCTATGGTGAAACAGATCACCAGCCCAGGTGGGATGAACGAGACAAGTGCTCCGGCCTGGTGCACTGGGAAGACCCAGAGGAATCGGGGGGAGAGGGAGGTGGGAGGGGGGATCGGGATTGGGAATACATGTAAATCCATGGCTGATTCATATCAATGTATGACAAAACCCACTGGAAAAAAAAGTATGAGGAGCATGAAACAGTCTGAAAAATAGGAGGAGCAAGAAACGGTGATCAAAAACATGAAGAGGCTGAAAACGTGTGAAAAATATGAAGAGTTTCAAAAGGTGTGAAAAATATGAAGAGCTTCAAAAGGTGTCAAAAAGAAGATGAGCATGAAACGGTCTGAAAAATAGCAGCAGCATGAAGCGGTGTTGAAAAACATGAAGAGCCTGAAAACGTGTGAAAAATATGAAGAGTTTCAAAAGGTGTGAAAAATATGAAGAGCTTCAAAAGGTGTCAAAAAGTAGATGAGCATGAAACGGTCTGAAAAATAGGAGGAGCATGAAGTGGTGTGGAAAAAAATGAAGAGCATGAAAAGGTGCGAAAAATATGGAAAGCTTCAAAAGGTGTCAAAATTATTATTCGCATGAAACGGGTAAAAAAAATAGGAAGAGCATGAGACGGTGTTGAAAAACATGAAGATTCTGAAAAGGTGTGAAATATATGAAGAGCTTCAAAAGGTTTCAAAAAAAGGAGGAGCATGAGACGGTGTTGAAAAACATGAAGAGCATGAAAAGGTGTGAAAAATATGAAGAGGTTCAAAAGTTATCAAAAATATGAGGAGCATGAAAGGGTCTGAAAATAGGAGGAGCATGAAACTTTGTATGTATACATGAAGAGCATGAAAAGGTGTGAAAAATTTGAAGAGCTGCAAAAGGTGTCAAAAATATGAGGAGCATGTAACGGTGTTGAAAAACATGAAGAGCATTAAAAGTGTGAAAAATGTGAAAAGCTTCAAAAGGTGTCAAAAATATGAGGAGCATGAAACGGTCTGAAAAATAGTAGGAGCATGAGATGGTGTTGAAAAACCTGAATAACCTGAAAAGGTTGGAAATATATGAAGAGCTTTCAAGGTGTCAAAAATATGAGGAGCATGAAACGGTCTGAAAAATAGGAGAAACATGAAACGGTGTTGAAAAACATGAAGAGCATGATAAGTGTTAAAAATATAAAGAGCTTCAAAAGGTGCCAAAATTTGAGGAGCAAGAAACGGTCTGAAAAATAGGACGAGTATGAAACCATGTTGAAAAACATGAAGAGCCTGAAAAGGTGTAAAAAATATGAATAGCTTCAAAAAGTGTCAAAAATATGAGGAGCATGAAACGGTCTGAAATATAGGAGGAGCATGAAGCGGTATTCAAATACATGAAGAGCCTGAAAAGGTGTGCAAAATATTAAGAGCTTCAAAAGGAGTCAAATATACCTGGAGCATGAAACGGTGTTGAAAAACATGAGGAGCATTAAAAGTGTGAAAAATATAAACAGCTTCAAAAGCTGTCAAAAATATGAGGAGCAAGAAACGGTCTGAAAAAGAGGAGGAGCATGAAACGGTGTTGAAAAACATGAAGAGAATGAAAAGTTGTGAAAAATATGAAGAGCTTCAAAATGTGTGAAAAATATGAGGAGCATGAAACGGTCTGAAAAATAGGAGGAGCATGATACGGTGTTGAAAAACATGAAGAGCATGAAAAGGTGTGAAAAATATGAAGAGCTTCAAAAGGTGTGAAAAATCTGAGGAGCATGAAACCGTCTGAAAAATAGGAGGAGCAAGAAGCGGTGTTGAAAAACATGAAGAGCCTGAAAAGTTGTGAAAAATATTAAGAGCTTCAAAAAGTGTCAAAAATATGAGGAGCATGAAACGGTCTGAAATAAAGGAGGAGCATGAAGCGGTGTTGAAAAACATGAAGATCCTGAAAAGGTGTGAAATATATGAAGAGTTTCAAAGGGTGTCAAATATATGAGGACCAGGAAACGGTCTGAAAAATAACAGGAGCATGAAATGGTGTTCAAAAAAAGAAGAGCCTGAAAAGGTATGAAAAATATGAGGAGCTTCAAAAGGTGTGAAATACATGTGGAGCATTAAACGGTCTGAAAAATAGGAGGAGCATGAAGCGGTGTTGAAAAACATGAAGAGCCTGAAAAGGTGTGAAAAATATGAGGAGCTTCAAAAGGTGTGAAATACATGTGGAGCATTAAACGGTCTGAAAAACAGGAGGAGCATGAAACGGTGATAAAAAATGAAGAGCGTGAAATGGTGTGAAAAATATGAAGAGCTTCAAAATGTGTCAAATATAAGAGGAGCATGAAACAGTGTTCAAAAACATGAAGAGCCTGAAAAGCTGTGAAAAATATGAAGAGCTTCAAAAGGTGCCAAAAAAATATGGAGCATGAAATGGTCTGAAAAATAGGAGGAGCATGAAGCAGTGTTCACAAATATGAAGAGCCTGAAAAGGTGTGAAAAATATGAAGTGTTTCAAAACGTGTCAAAAATATGAGGAGCATGAAAAGTTCTGAAAAATAGGAGGAGCAGGAAGCGGTGTTCAAAAACCTGAAGAGCCTGAAAACGTGTGAAAAATATGAAGAGCTTCAAACGGTGTGAAATATATGAGGAGCATGAAACGGTCTGAAAATACGAGGAGCATGAAGCCGTGTTCAAAAAACTGAACAGCCTGAAAAGTTGAGAAAACTATGAAGAGCTTCAATAGGGTTAAAAATATGAGGAGCATGAAACGGTCTGAAAAATAGGAGGAGCATGAAGCGGTGTTCCAAAACATTAACAGCCTGAAAAGGTATGAAAAATATGAAGAGCTTCAAAAAGTGTCAAAAATATGAGGAGCATGAAACGGTCTGAAAAATACGAGGAGCATGAAGCCGTGTTCAAAAACCTGAAGAGCATGAAACGGTGTTGAGAAACATGAAGAGCATGAAAAGATGTGAAAAATATGAAGAGCATGAAAAAGTGTGAAAAATATGAGGAGCATGAAACGGTCTGAAAAATACGAGGAGCATGAAGCCGTGTTAAAAAACCTGAAGAAACTGTAAAGGTGTGAAAAATATGAAGAGCTTCAAAAGGTGTCAAAGTTATGAGGAGCATGAAACCGTCTGAAAAATAGGAGGAGCATGAAATGGTGTTCAAAAACATGAAGAGCCTGAAAGGTGTGAAAAATATGAAGAGCATGAAAATGTGTGAAAAATATGAGGAGCATGAAACTGTGTTCAAAAAAATGCAGAGCCTGAAAAGGTGTGAAAAATATGAATAACTTCAAAACGTGTCAAAAATATGAAGAGCATGAAACTGCCTGAAAAAGGAGGAGCATGAAGCGGTGTTCAAAAACATGAAGAGCCTGAAAATGTGTAAAATATATGAAGAGCTTCAAAAAGTGTCAAAAATATGAGGAACATGAAACCTTTTGAAAAATAGGAGGAGCATGAAGCGGTGTTAGAAAACCTAAAGAGCCTGAAAAGGTGTGAAAAATATGAAGAGCTTCAAAAGGTGTGTAAAATATGAGGAACATGAACCAGTCTGAAAAATACGAGGAGCATGAAACGGTTTTCAAAAACATGAAGAGGCTGAAAAGGTGTGAAAAATATGAAGAGCTTCAAAAGGTGTGAAATACATGAGGAGGATTAAACAGTCTGCAAGATAGGAGGAGCATGAAGCGTTTTTGAAAAACATGAAGCGCCTGAAAAGGTGTGAAAAATATGAAGAGATTCTAAAGGTGTCAAAAATATGAGGAGCATGAAATGGTCTTAAAAATATGAGGAGCATGAAGTGGTGTTGAAAAACATGAAGAGCCTGAAAAGGTGTGAAATATATGAAGAGCTTCAAAGGGTGTCAAATATATGAGGAGCATGAAACGGTCTGAAAAATAGGAGGAGCATGAAACGCTGTTGAAAAAAATGAAGAGCCTGAAAAGGTGTGAAAAATATGGAAATCTTCAAAAGGTGTCAAAAATATGAGGAGCATGAAACGGTCTGAAAAATAGGAGTAGCATGATGCGGTGTTCAAAAACATGAAGAGCCTGAAAAGGTGTGAAAAATATGAAGAGCTTCAAAAGGTGTCAAAATTATGAGGAGCATGAAACGGTCTGAAAAATAGGAGAGCATGAAGCGGTGTTCAAAAATATAAAGAGCCTGAAAAGGTGTGAAAAATACGAAGAGCTTCAAAAGGTGTCAAAAATATGAGGAGCATGAAACGGTCTTAAAAAAAGGAGGAGGATGAAGCGGTGTTGAAAAACATGAAGAGTCTGAAAACGTGTGAAAAATATGAAGAGCTTCAAAAGGTGTCAAAAAAGAGATGAGCATGAAACGGTCTGAAAAATAGGAGGAGCATGAAGCGGTGTTGAAAATCATGAAGAGCCTGAAAAGGTGTGAAAAATATGAAAAGCTTCAAAAGATCTGAAAAATATGAAGAGCTTCAAAAGGTGTCAAAATGAGATGAGCATGAAACGGTCTGAAAAATAGGAGGAGCTTGAAGTGGTGTTGAAAAAAATGAAAAGCCTTAAAATGTGTGAAATATATGAAGAGCTTCAAAAGGTGTCAAAAATATAAGGAGAATGAAACGGTCTGCAAAATAGGAGGAGCATGAAATGGTGTTCAAAAACATGAAGAGCCTGAAAAGGTATGAAAAATATGAACAGTTTCAAAAAGTGTGAAATACATGAGGAGAATTAAACGGTCTGAAAAATAGGAGGAGCATGAAATGGTGTTCAAAAACATGAAGAGCCTGAAAAGCTGTGAACAATATGAACAGTTTCAAAAAGTGTGAAATACATGAGGAGAATTAAACTGTCTGAAAAATAGGAGGAGCATGAAGCGGTGTTGAAAAACATGAAGGCCTGAAAACGTGTGAAAAATATGAAGAGCTTCAAAAGTTGTGAAAAATATGAAGAGCGTCAAAAGTTGTGAAAAATATGAAGAGCTTCAAAAGGTGTCAAAAATTTGATGAGCATGAAACGGTCTGAAAAATAGGAGGAGCAAGAAGTGGTGTTGAAAAAAATGAAGAGCCTGAAAATGTTTGAAAAATATGAAAAGCTTCAAAAGGTGTCAAAAATATGAGGAGCATGAAACTGTCTCAAAAATAGGAGGAGCATGAAGCGGTGTTCAAAAACAAGAAGAGCCTGAAAAGGTGTGAATAATATGAAGAGCTTCAAAAGGTGTCAAAAATATGAGGAGCATGAAACGGTTTTGAGAAACATGAATAGCCTGAAAATATGTGAAAAATATGAAGAGCATAAAAATATGTGAAAAATATGAGGAGCATGAAACTGTGTTCAAAACATGAAGAGCCTGAAAAGGTGTGAAAAATATGAAGATCTTCAGAAGGTGTCAAAATTGAAGGCATTTCCCCTGAAATCAGGAACAAGACAAGGGTGCCCACTCTCACCACTACTATTCAACATAGTGTTGGAAGTTCTGGCCACAGCAATCAGAGCAGAAAAAGAAGTAAAAGGAATCCAGATAGGAAAAGAAGAAGTAAAACTCTCACTGTTTGCAGATGACATGATCCTCTACATAGAAAACCCTAAAGACTCTACCAGAAAATTACTAGAACTAATCAATGAATATAGTAAAGTTGCAGGATATAAAATTAACACACAGAAATCCCTTGCATTCCTATATACTAACAATGAAAAAACAGACAGAGAAATTAAGGAAACAATACCATTCACCATTGCAACAAAAAGAATAAAATACTTAGGAGTATATCTACCTAAAGAAACAAAGGACCCATACAT
Organism: Dama dama; assembly: GCF_033118175.1. Lineage (NCBI taxonomy): Eukaryota > Metazoa > Chordata > Mammalia > Artiodactyla > Cervidae > Dama > Dama dama. The sequence goes on from NW_026870980.1 coordinate 198,936, forward strand.
AGAAAACTATAAAACACTGATGAAAGAAATCAAAGAGGACACAAACAGATGGAGAAACATACCGTGTTCATGGATTGGAAGAATTAATATTGTCAAAATGGCTATTCTACCCAAAGCAGTCTAGAGATTCAATGCAATCCCTATCAAGCTACCAATGGTATTTTTCACAGAACTAGACCAAAGAATTTCACAATTTGTATGGAAATACAAAAAACCTCGAATAGCCAAAGTAATCTTGAGAAAGAAGAATGGAGCTGGAGGAATCAACCTGCCTGACTTCAGACTCTACTACAAAGCCACAGTCATCAAGACAGTATGGTACTGGCACAAAGACAGAAATATAGATCAATGGAACAGAATAGAAAGCCCAGAGATAAATCCACGAACCTATGGACACCTTATCTTTGACAAAGGAGGCAAGGATATACAATGGAAAAAAGACAACCTCTTTAACAAGTGGTGCTGGGAAAACTGGTCAACCACTTGTAAAAGAATGAAACTAGAACACTTTCTAACACCATACACAAAAATAAACTCAAAATGGATTAAAGATCTAAATGTAAGACCAGAAACTATAAAACTCCTAGAGGAGAACATAGGCAAAACACTCTCTGACATAAATCAAAGCAAGATCCTCTATGACCCACCTCCCAGAATATTGGAAATATAAGCAAAACTAAACAAATGGGACCTAATGAAACTTAAAAGCTTTTGCACTACAAAGGAAACTATAAGTAAGGTGAAAAGACAGCCCTCAGATTGGGAGAAAATAATAGCAAATGAAGAAACAAAGGATTAATCTCAAAAATATACAAGCAACTCCTGCAGCTCAATTCCAGAAAAATAAATGACCCAATCAAAAAATGGGCCAAAGAACTAAACAGACATTTCTCCAAAGAAGACATACAGATGGCTAACAAACACATGAAAAGATGCTCAACATCACTCATTATTAGAGAAATACAAATCAAAACCACAATGAGGTACCATTACACGCCAGTCAGGATGGCTGCTATCCAAAAGTCTACAAGCAATAAATGCTGGAGAGGGTGTGGAGAAAAGGGAACCCTCTTACACTGTTGGTGGGAATGCAAACTAGTACAGCCGCTATGGAAAACAGTGTGGAGATTTCTTAAAAAACTGGAAATAGAACTGCCATATGACCCAGCAATCCCACTTCTGGGCATACACACTGAGGAAACCAGAACTGAAAGAGACACGTGCACCCCAATGTTCATCGCAGCACTGTTTATAATAGCCAGGACATGGAAGCAACCTAGATGCCCATCAGCAGATGAATGGATAAGGAAGCTGTGGTACATATACACCATGGACTATTACTCAGCCATTAAAAAGAATTCATTTGAACCAGTCCTAATGAGATGGATGAAGCTGAAGCCCATTATACAGAGTGAAGTAAGCCAGAAAGATAAAGAACATTACAGCATACTGACACATGTATATGGAATTTAGAAAGGTGATAACGATAACCCTATATGCAGAACAGAAAAAGAGACACAGAAATACAGAACAGACTTTTGAACTTTGTGGGAGAATGTGAGGGTGGGATATTTCAAAAGAACAGCATGTATCCTATCTATGGTGAAACAGATCACCAGCCCAGGTGGGATGAACGAGACAAGTGCTCCGGCCTGGTGCACTGGGAAGACCCAGAGGAATCGGGGGGAGAGGGAGGTGGGAGGGGGGAACGGGATTGGGAATACATGTAAATCCATGGCTGATTCATATCAATGTATGACAAAACCCACTGGAAAAAAAAGTATGAGGAGCATGAAACAGTCTGAAAAATAGGAGGAGCAAGAAACGGTGATCAAAAACATGAAGAGCCTGAAAACGTGTGAAAAATATGAAGAGTTTCAAAAGGTGTGAAAAATATGAAGAGCTTCAAAAGGTGTCAAAAAGAAGATGAGCATGAAACGGTCTGAAAAATAGCAGCAGCATGAAGCGGTGTTGAAAAACATGAAGAGCCTGAAAACGTGTGAAAAATATGAAGAGTTTCAAAAGGTGTGAAAAATATGAAGAGCTTCAAAAGGTGTCAAAAAGTAGATGAGCATGAAACGGTCTGAAAAATAGGAGGAGCATGAAGTGGTGTGGAAAAAAATGAAGAGCCTGAAAAGGTGCGAAAAATATGGAAAGCTTCAAAAGGTGTCAAAATTATTAGTCGCATGAAACGGGTAAAAAAAATAGGAGGAGCATGAGACGGTGTTGAAAAACATGAAGATCCTGAAAAGGTGTGAAATATATGAAGAGCTTCAAAAGGTTTCAAAAAAAGGAGGAGCATGAGACGGTGTTGAAAAACATGAAGAGCATGAAAAGGTGTGAAAAATATGAAGAGGTTCAAAAGTTATCAAAAATATGAGGAGCATGAAAGGGTCTGAAAATAGGAGGAGCATGAAACTTTGTATGTATACATGAAGAGCATGAAAAGGTGTGAAAAATTTGAAGAGCTGCAAAAGGTGTCAAAAATATGAGGAGCATGTAACGGTGTTGAAAAACATGAAGAGCATTAAAAGTGTGAAAAATATGAAAAGCTTCAAAAGGTGTCAAAAATATGAGGAGCATGAAACGGTCTGAAAAATAGTAGGAGCATGAGATGGTGTTGAAAAACCTGAATAACCTGAAAAGGTTGGAAATATATGAAGAGCTTTCAAGGTGTCAAAAATATGAGGAGCATGAAACGGTCTGAAAAATAGGAGAAACATGAAACGGTGTTGAAAAACATGAAGAGCATGATAAGTGTTAAAAATATAAAGAGCTTCAAAAGGTGCCAAAATTTGAGGAGCAAGAAACGGTCTGAAAAATAGGACGAGTATGAAACCATGTTGAAAAACATGAAGAGCCTGAAAAGGTGCAAAAAATATGAATAGCTTCAAAAAGTGTCAAAAATATGAGGAGCATGAAACGGTCTGAAATATAGGAGGAGCATGAAGCGGTATTCAAATACATGAAGAGCCTGAAAAGGTGTGCAAAATATGAAGAGCTTCAAAAATTGTGAAATACATGAGGAGGATTAAACGGTCTGAAAAATAGGAGGAGCATGAAGTGGTGTTGAAAAAACTAAAGAGCCTGAAAGGGTGTGAAAAATATGAAGAGCTTCAAAAGGTGTCAAAAATATGAGGAGCATGAAACGGTCTGAAAAATAGGAGGAGCATGAAGCGGTGTTCAAAAACAGGAAGAGCCTGAAAAGGTGTGAAAAATATGAAGAGCTTCAAAAAGTGTGAAATACATGAGGAGGATTAAACGGTCTGAAAAATAGGAGGAGCATTAAGCGGTGTTGAAAATCATGAAGGCCTGAAAACATGTGAAAAATATGAAGAGCTTCAAAAGGTGTGAAAAATATGAAGAGCTTCAAAAGGTGTGAAATACATGTGGAGCATTAAACGGTTTGAAAAATAGGAGGAGCATGAAGCGGTGTTGAAAAACATGAAGAGCCTGAAAAGGTGTGAAAAATATGAGGAGCTTCAAAAGGTGTGAAATACATGTGGAGCATTAAACGGTCTGAAAAATAGGAGGAGCATGAAGCGGTGTTCAAAAACAAGAAGAGCCTGAAAAGGTGTGAAAAATATGAGGAGCTTCAAAAGGTGTGAAATACATGTGGAGCATTAAACGGTCTGAAAAATAGGAGGAGCATGAAACGGTGATAAAAAATGAAGAGCGTGAAATGGTGTGAAAAATATGAAGAGCTTCAAAATGTGTCAAATATAAGAGGAGCATGAAACAGTGTTCAAAAACATGAAGAGCCTGAAAAGCTGTGAAAAATATGAAGAGCTTCAAAAGGTGCCAAAAATATATGGAGCATGAAACGGTCTGAAAAATAGGAGGAGCATGAAGCGGTGTTGAAAAACATGAAGAGCCTGAAAAGGTGTGAAAAATATGAAGAGCTCCAAACGGTGTGAAATATATGAGGAGCATGAAACGGTCTGAAAAATAGGAGGAGCATGAAGCCGTGTTCAAAAAACTGAAGAGCCTGAAAAGTTGAGAAAAATATGAAGAGCTTCAATAGGATTAAAAATATGAGGAGCATGAAACGGTCTGAAAAATAGGAGGAGCATGAAGCGGTGTTCCAAAACATTAAGAGCCTGAAAAGGTATGAAAAATATGAAGAGCTTCAAAAATTGTCAAAATTATGAGGAGCATGAAACGGTCTGAAAAATACGAGGAGCATGAAGGCGTGTTCAAAAACCTGAAGAGCATGAAACGGTGTTGAGAAACATGAAGAGCATGAAAAGATGTGAAAAATATGAAGAGCATGAAAAAGTGTGAAAAATATGAGGAGCATGAAACGGTCTGAAAAATACGAGGAGCATGAAGCCGTGTTAAAAAACCTGAAGAAACTGAAAAGGTGTGAAAAATATGAAGAGCTTCAAAAGGTGTCAAAGTTATAAGGAGCATGAAACCGTCTGAAAAATAGGAGGAGCATGAAATGGTGTTCAAAAACATGAAGAGACTGAAAGGTGTGAAAAATATGAAGAGCATGAAAATGTGTGAAAAATATGAGGAGCATGAAACTGTGTGCAAAAAAATGCAGAGCCTGAAAAGGTGTGAAAAATATGAATAACTTCAAAAAGTGTCAAAATTATGAGGAGCATGAAACGGTCTCAAAAACAGGAGGAGCATGAAGCGGTGTTGAAAAACATGAAGAGCCTGAAAAGGTGTGAAAAATATGAAGAGTTTCAAAATGTATCAAAAATATGAGGAGCATGAAGCGCTGTTTAAAAATATGAAGAGCCTGAAAAAGTGTGAAAAATATGAAGAGCTTCAAAAGGTGTCAAATATAGGAGGAGCATGAAACAGTGTTCAAAAACAAGAAGAGCCTGAAAAGGTGTGAAAAATATGAAGAGCTTCAAAGGTGTCAAAAATATGAGGAGCATGAAACAGTCTGAGAAATAGGAGGAGCATGAAGCGGTGTTCAAAAACATGAAGAGCCTGAAAAGGTGTGAAAAATATGAAGAGCTTCAAAAGGTGTGCAAAATATGAGGAGCATTAAACGGTCTCAAAAATAGGAGGAGCATGAAGCGGTGCTGAAAAACATGAAGAGCCTGAAAAGGTGTGAAAAATATGAAGAGCTTCAAAAGGTGTGCAAAATATGAGGAGCATGAAACAGTCTGAGAAATAGGAGGAGCATGAAGCGGTGTTCAAAAACATGAAGAGCCTGAAAAGGTGTGAAAAATATGAAGAGCTTCAAAAGGTGTGCAAAATATGAGGAGCATGGAACGGTCTCAAAAATAGTAGGAGCATGAGATGGTGTTGAAAAACATGAAGAACCTGAAAAGCCTGGAAATATATGAAGAGCTTTCAAGGTGTCAAAAATATGAGGAGCATGAAACGGTCTGAAAAATAGGAGGAGCATGAAACGGTGTTGAAAAACATGAAGAGCATGATAAGTGTTAAAAATATAAAGAGCTTCAAAAGGTGCCAAAATTTGAGGAGCATGAAACGTTCTGAAAAATAGGAGGAGCATGAAACGGTCTGAAAAATAGGAGGAGCATGAAACCATGTTGAAAAACATGAAGAGCCTAAAAAGGTGTGAGAAATATGAATAGCTTCAAAAAGTGTCAAAAATATTAGGAGCATGAAAAGGTCTGAAATATAGGAGGAGCATGAAGCGGTATTCAAATACATGAAGAGCATGAAAAGGTGTGCAAAATATTAAGAGCTTCAAAAGGAGTCAAATATACGAGGAACATGAAACGGTGTTAAAAAACATGAAAACAATTAAAAGTGTGAAAAATATAAAGAGCTTCAAAAGCTGTCAAAATTATGAGGAGCAAGAAACGGTCTGAAAAATAGAAGGAGCATGAAACGGTGTTGAAAAACATGCAGAGAATGAAAAGGTGTGAAAAATATGAAGAGCTTCAAAAGGTGTCAAAAATATGAGGAGCATGAAATGGTCTGAAAAACTGGAGGAGCATGAAAACGTGTTGAAAAATATGAACAGCTTGAAAAGGTGTGAAAAATATGAAAAGCTTCAAAAGGTGTCAAAAAAAAGAGGAGCATGAAACTGTCTGAAAAGTAGGAACAGCATGAAATGGTGGTGAAAAACATGAAGAGCATGAAAAGGTGTGAAAAATATGAAGAGCTTCAAAAGGTGTCAAAAATATGAGGAGCATGCAACTGTCTGAAAAATAGGAGGAGCATTAAACAGTGTTTAAACATGAAGAGCCTGAAAAGGTGTGAAATATATCAAGAGTTCAAAAGGTGTCAAAAATATGAGGAGCATGAAACGGTGTTCAAAATCATGAAAAGCCTGAAAAGGTGAAAAATATGAAGAGCTTCAAAAGGTGTCAAATAAATGAGGAGCATGAAACGGTGTTGAAAAACATGAGGAGCATTAAAAGTGTGAAAAATATAAACAGCTTCAAAAGCTGTCAAAAATATGAGGAGCAAGAAACGGTCTTGAAAAGGGGAGGAGCATGAAACGGTGTTGAAAAACATGAAGAGAATGAAAAGGTGTGAAAAATATGAAGAGCTTCAAAAGGTGTCAAAAATATGAGGAACATGAAACTGTCAGAAAAATATGAGGACCATGAAACGGTCTGAAAAATAGGACAAGCATGAAACGGTGTTGAAAAATATGAAGAGCTTCAAAAAGTGTCAAAAATACGAGGAGCATGAAACGGTCTGAAAAACAGGAGGAGCATGAAACCGTGTTGAAAAACATGAAGAGCATGAAAAGATGTGAAAAATATGAAAAGCTTCAAAAAGTTTCAAGAAAATGAGGAGGATGTAAAGGTCTGAAAAACAGGAGGAGCATGAAACGTTGTTGAAAAACCTTAAGAGCCTGAAAAGGTGATAAAAATATGAAGAGCTTCAAACGGTGTCAAAAATATGAGGAGCGTGAAACGGTCTGAAAAATAGGATTGGCATGAAACGGTGTTGACAAACATGAAGAGCCTGAAAGGCTGTGAAAAATATGAAGAGCTTCAAAAGGTGTCAAAAATATCAGGAGCATGAATGGGTCTGAAAAATAGGAGGAGCATGAAACGTTGTTGAATTACTTGAAGAGCCTGAAAAGGTGTTAAAAATATGAAGAGCTTCAAAAGGTTTCAAAAATATGAGGAGCGTGAAACGGTCTGAAAAATAGGATTAGCATGAAACAGTGTTCAGAAACATGAAAAGCCTGAGAAGGTGTGAAAAACATGATGAGCGTCAAAAGGTGTCAAAAATATGATGAGCACGAAATGGCCTAAAAAATACGAGGAGCATGAAACGTTCTGAAAAGTAGGAAGAGCATGAAACGGTTTTGAAAAATATGAGGAGCGTCAAAAGGTGTGAAAAATATGAGGACCATGGAACGGTCTGAAAAATATGAGGAGCCTGAAACGATGTGAAAAATAGGAGGAGCATGAAACGGTGTTGAAAAACATGAAGAACTTCAAAAGGTGTCAAAAACATGAGGAGCATGAAACGGTCTGAAAAATACGAGGAGCATGAAGCGGTGTTGAAAAGATGAAGAGCTTGAAAAGGTGTGAAATATATGAAGAGCTTCAAAACGTGTCAATAATATGAGGAGCAAGAAACGGTCTGAAAAGCAGGAGTTCCATGAAACGGTGTTCAAAAACATGAAGACGCTGAAAAGGTGTGAAATATATGAAGAGCTTCAAAAGGTGTCATTATATGAGGAGCATGAAACAGTCTGAAAAATAGGAGGAGCATGAAGCGGTGTTGAAAAACATGACGAGACTGAAAAAGTGTGAAATATATGAAGAGCTTCAAAAGGTGTTAAAATTTGAGGAGCATGATACGGTCTGAAAGATAGGAGGAGCATGAAGCGGTGTTGAAAAACATGAAGAGCCTGAAAAGGTGTTAAAAATATTAGGAGCATGAAACGGTCTGAAAAATAGGTGGAGCATGAAGCGGTGTTGAAAAACATGACGAGACTGAAAAAGTGTGAAATATATGAAGAGCTTCAAAGGGTGTTAAAATTTGAGGAGCATGATACGGTCTGAAAGATAGGAGGAGCATGAAGCGGTGTTGAAAAACATGAAGAGCCTGAAAAGGTGTTAAAAATATTAGGAGCATGAAACGGTTTGAAAAATAGGTGGAGCATGAAGTGGTGTTGAAAAACTTGAAGAGCCTGAAAAGGTGTTAACAATATTAGGAGCCTGAAACGGTCTGAAAAATAGGAGGCGCATAAAGCGGTGTTGAAAAACTTGAAAAGCCTGAAAAGGTGTGAAAAACATGAAGAGCTTCAAGAAGTGTCAAAAATATGAGGAGCATGAAACGGTCTGAAAAATAGGAGGAGCATGAAACGGTGTTGAAAAACATGAAGAGCCTGAAAAGAGTGAAATATATGAAGAGCTTCAAAAGGTGTCAAAAATATGAGGAACATGAAACGGTCTGAAAAATAGGAGGAGCATGAAGCGGGGTTGAAAAACATGAAGAGCCTGAAAAGTTGTGTAATATATGAAGTGCTTCAAAAGATGTGAAAAATATGAGGAGAATGATACAGGCTGAAAAGAAGGAGGAGCATGAAGCGGTGTTGAAAAACATGAACAGCCTGAAATGGTGTGAAAAACATGAAGAGCTTCAAAAGATGTCAAAAATATGAGGAGCATGAAACGGCCAGAAAAATAGGAGGAGCATGAAGCGGTGTTCAGAAATATGAAGCGCCTGAAAAGGTGGGAAAAATATGAGGATCATGATACGGTCTGAAAAATAGGTGGAGCATGAAGCGGTGTTCACATGAAGAGCCTGAAAAGGTGTGAAAAATATGAAGAGCTTAAAAAAGTGTCAAAAATATGAGGAGCATGAAACGGTGTTGAAAAACATGAAGAGGCTGAAAAGAGTGAAATAAATGAAGAGCTTCAAAAGGTGTCAAAAATATGAGGAGCATGAAACGGTCTGAAAAATAGGTGGAGCATGAAGGGTGATGAAAAACATGAAGAGCCTGAAAAAGTGTGAAATACATGAAGAGCTTCAAAGGTGTTAAAATTTGAGGAGCATGATACGGTCTCAAAAATAGGAGGAGCATGAAGCGGTGTTGAAAAACATGAATAGCCTGAAAAGGTGTGAAATATATGAAGAGCTTAAAAAGGCGTGAAATGTATAAGGAACCTGAAACGCTCTGAAAAACAGGAGGAGAATGAAGCGGTGTTGAAAAATATGAAGAGACTGAAAAGTTGTGAAATATATGAAGAGCTTCAAAAGGAGTCAAAAATTTTAGGAGCATGAAACGGTCTGAAAAATTGGAGGAGCAAGAAGCGGTGTTGAAAAATATGAAGAGCCTGAAAAGGTGTGAAATATATGAAGAGCTTAAAAAGGTGGGAAATATATGAGGAACCTGAAACGCTCTGAGAAACAGGAGGAGAATGAATCGGTGTTGAAAAATATGAAGAGCCTGAAAAGGTGTGAAATATATGACGAGCTTAAAAAGGCGTGATATATATGAGGAACCTGAAACGCTCTGAGAAACAGTAGGAGAATGAAGCGGTGTTGAAGAATATGAAGAGCCTGAAAAGGTGTTAACAATATTAGGAGCCTGAAACGGTCTGAAAAATAGGAGGCACATGAAGCGCTGTTGAAAAACTTGAAAAGCCTGAAAAGGTGTGAAAAACATGAAGAGCTTCAAAAAGTTTCAAAAATATGAGGAGCATGAAACGGTCTGAAAAATAGGAGGAGAATGAAACGGTGTTGAAAAACATGAAGAGCCTGAAAAGAGTGAAATATATGAAGAGCTTCAAAAGGTGTCAAAAATATGAGGAACATGAAACGGTCTGAAAAATAGGAGGAGCATGAAGCGGGGTTCAAAAACATGAAGAGCATGAAAAGCTGTGAAAAATATGAAGAGCTTCAAAACGTGTCAAAAATATGAGGAGCAAGAAGCGATCTGAAAAATAGGAGGAGCATGAAACGTTGTTGAAAACATGAAGAGCCTGAAAAGTTGTGTAATATATGAAGTGCTTCAAAAGATGTGAAAAATATGAGGAGAATGATACAGGCTGAAAAGAAGGAGGAGCATGAAGCGGTGTTGAAAAACATGAACAGCCTGAAATGGTGTGAAAAACATGAAGAGCTTCAAAAGATGTCAAAAATATGAGGAGCATGAAACGGCCAGAAAAATAGGAGGAGCATGAAGCGGTGTTCAGAAATATGAAGCGCCTGAAAAGGTGGGAAAAATATGAGGATCATGATACGGTCTGAAAAATAGGTGGAGCATGAAGCGGTGTTCACATGAAGAGCCTGAAAAGGTGTGAAAAATATGAAGAGCTTAAAAAAGTGTCAAAAATATGAGGAGCATGAAACGGTGTTGAAAAACATGAAGAGGCTGAAAAGAGTGAAATAAATGAAGAGCTTCAAAAGGTGTCAAAAATATGAGGAGCATGAAACGGTCTGAAAAATAGGTGGAGCATGAAGGGTGATGAAAAACATGAAGAGCCTGAAAAAGTGTGAAATACATGAAGAGCTTCAAAGGTGTTAAAATTTGAGGAGCATGATACGGTCTCAAAAATAGGAGGAGCATGAAGCGGTGTTGAAAAACATGAATAGCCTGAAAAGGTGTGAAATATATGAAGAGCTTAAAAAGGCGTGAAATGTATAAGGAACCTGAAACGCTCTGAAAAACAGGAGGAGAATGAAGCGGTGTTGAAAAATATGAAGAGACTGAAAAGTTGTGAAATATATGAAGAGCTTCAAAAGGAGTCAAAAATTTTAGGAGCATGAAACGGTCTGAAAAATTGGAGGAGCAAGAAGCGGTGTTGAAAAATATGAAGAGCCTGAAAAGGTGTGAAATATATGAAGAGCTTAAAAAGGTGGGAAATATATGAGGAACCTGAAACGCTCTGAGAAACAGGAGGAGAATGAATCGGTGTTGAAAAATATGAAGAGCCTGAAAAGGTGTGAAATATATGACGAGCTTAAAAAGGCGTGATATATATGAGGAACCTGAAACGCTCTGAGAAACAGTAGGAGAATGAAGCGGTGTTGAAGAATATGAAGAGCCTGAAAAGGTGTTAACAATATTAGGAGCCTGAAACGGTCTGAAAAATAGGAGGCACATGAAGCGCTGTTGAAAAACTTGAAAAGCCTGAAAAGGTGTGAAAAACATGAAGAGCTTCAAAAAGTTTCAAAAATATGAGGAGCATGAAACGGTCTGAAAAATAGGAGGAGAATGAAACGGTGTTGAAAAACATGAAGAGCCTGAAAAGAGTGAAATATATGAAGAGCTTCAAAAGGTGTCAAAAATATGAGGAACATGAAACGGTCTGAAAAATAGGAGGAGCATGAAGCGGGGTTCAAAAACATGAAGAGCATGAAAAGCTGTGAAAAATATGAAGAGCTTCAAAACGTGTCAAAAATATGAGGAGCAAGAAGCGATCTGAAAAATAGGAGGAGCATGAAACGTTGTTGAAAACATGAAGAGCCTGTAAATGTGTGAAAAATATGAACCGCTTCAGAAGGTGAGAAAAATATGAGGAGCATGAAGCGGTCTGAAAAACAAGAGGAGCATGAAGCAGTGTTGAAAAACATGAAGAGCCTGAAAAGATGTGAAAAATATGAAGAGCTTCAAAACGTGTGAAAAATATGAGGAGCATGAAACCGTCTGAAAAAAAGGAGGAGCATGAAGCGGTCTTAAAAACATGAAGAGCCTGAAAATGTGTGAAAAATATGAATAGCTTCTAAAGTTGTCAAAACTATGAAGAGCATGAAACGGTCTGAAAAAAAGGAGCAGCATGAAACGGTCTGAAAAATAGGAGGAGCATCAAAAGGTGTTGGAAAACATGAATAGCCTGAAAAGGTGTGAAAAATAAGAAGACCTTCAAATGGTATCAAAAATATGAGGAGCATGAAACGGCGTTCAAAAACATGAAGAGCCTGAAAATGTGTGAAAAATATGAAGAGCTTCAAAAGGTGTCAAAAATATGAGGAGCCTGAAACGGTCTGAAAAATAGTAGGATGATGAAGCTGTGTTGAAAAATATGAAGAGCCTGAAAAGGTGTGAAAAACATGAAGAGCTTCAAAAGGTGTCAAAAATATGAGGAGCCTGAAACGGTCTGAAAAATAGTAGGATGATGAAGCGGTGTTGAAAAACATGAAGAGCCTGAAAAGGTGTGAAAATTATGAAGAGCTTCAAAAGGTGTCAAAAATTTGAAGAGAATGAAACGGTCTGAAAAACAGGAGCAGCATGAAGCGGTTTTGAAAAATATGAAGATCCTGAAAAGGTGTGAAAAATATGAAGAGCTTCAAAAGGTGCAAAAATATGAGGAGTATGAAACAGTCTGAAAAAATAGGAGGAGCATGAAGCAGTGTTGCAAACCTGAAGAGCCTGAAAATGTGTGAAATATATGAAGAGCTTCAAAAGGTGTCAAAAATATGAGGAGCATGAAACGGTCTGAAAAATAGAGGGAACATGAAGCGGTGTTGAAAAACATGAAGAGCCTGAAAAGAGTGAAATATATGAAGAGCTGCAACAGGTGTCAAAAATATGAGGAGCATGAAACGGTCTGAAAAATAGGCAGAGCAAGAAGCGGTGTTGAAAAACATGACGAGCCTGAAAAAGTGTGAAATATATGAAGAGCTTCAAAAGGTGTTAAAATTTGAGGAGCATGATATGGTCTGAAAAATAGGAGGAGCATGAAGCGGTGTTGAAAAACATGAAGAGCCAGAAAAGTTGTTAAAAATATTAGGAGCATGAAACGGTCTTAAAAATAGGTGGAGCATGAAGCGGTTGTGAAAAACATGAAGAGCCTGAAAAGGTGTGAAATATATGAAGAGCTTCAAAACGTGTCAAAAATATGAGGAGCATGAAACGGTATTCAAGAACATGAAGAGCCTGAAAAGATGTGAAAAATATGAAGAGCTTCAAAAGGTGTCAAAAAGATGAGGAGCATGAAATGGTCTGAAAATTAGGACTAGCATGAAACGGTGTTCAAAAACATGAAGAGCCTGAAAAGGTGGGAAGTATATTAAGAGCTTCAAAAGGTGTGAAAAATATGAGGAGCATGAAACAGTCTGAAAAATAGGAGGAGCATCAAATGGTGTTGAAGAACATGAAGATCCTGAAAAGTTGTGAAAAATATGAAGAGTGTCAAAAGGTGTCAAAATTATGAGGAGCATGAAACGGTCTGAAAAATAGGAGGAGCAAGAAGCGGTGTTGAAAAACCTGAAGAGACTGAAACGGTGTGAAATATATGACGAGCTTCAAAAGGTGTCAAAAATATGAGGAGCATGAAACGATCTGAAAAATAGGAGGAGCATGAAGCGGTGTTCAAAAACAAGAATTGCCTGAAAAGGTGTGAAAAATATGAAGAGATTCAAAAGGTGTCTAATATTTGAGGAGCATGAAACGGTCTGATAAATAGGAGGAGCATGAAGCGGTGTTGAAAAACATGAAGAGCCTGAAAAGGTGTGAAATATATGAAGAGCTTAAAAAGGCGTGAAATGTATGAGGAACCTGAAACGCTCTGAGAAACAGGAGGAGAATGAATCGGTGTTGAAAAATATGAAGAGCCTGAAAAGGTGTGAAATATATGACGAGCTTAAAAAGGCGTGAAATATATGAGGAACCTGAAACTCTCTGAGAAACAGGACGAGAATGAAGCGGTGTTGAAGAATATGAAGAGCCTGAAAAGGTGTTAACAATATTAGGAGCCTGAAACGGTCTGAAAAATAGGAGGCGCATGAAGCGGTGTTGAAAAACTTGAAAAGCCTGAAAAGGTGTGAAAAACATGAAGAGCTTCAAAAAGTGTCAAAAATATGAGGAGCATGAAACGGTCTGAAAAATAGGAGGAGAATGAAACGGTGTTGAAAAACATGAAGAGCGTGAAAAGAGTAAAATATATGAAGAGCTTCAAAAGGTGTCAAAAATATGAGGAACATGAAACGGTCTGAAAAATAGGAGGAGCATGAAGCGGGGTTGAAAAACATGAAGAGCCTGAAAAGTTGTGTAATATATGAAGAGCTTCAAAAGATGTGAAAAATATGAGGAGAATGATACGGGCTGAAAAATAGGAGGAGCATGAAGCGGTGTTGAAAAACATGAACAGCCTGAAAAGGTGGGGAAAATATGAGGAGCATGATACGGTCTGAAAAATAGGTGGAGCATGAAGCGGTGTTCAAAAATATGAAGAGCCTGAAAAGGTGGGGAAAATATGAGGAGCATGATACGGTCTGAAAAATAGGTGGAGCATGAAGCGGTGTTCAAAAACATGAAGAGCCTGACAGGTGTGAAAAATATGAAGAGCTTCAAAGAGTGTGAAAAATATGAGGAGCATGAAACGGTCTGAAAAAAAGGAGAAGCATGAAGCGGTGCTCAAAAACATGAAGAGCCCTAAAAGGTGTGAAAAACATGAAGAGCTTCAAAAGGTGTCAAAAATATGAGGTGTATGAAACGGTCTTAAAAATAGAAGGAGCATGAAACGGTGTTCAAAAATATGAAGAGCCCGAAAAGGTGTGAAAAATATGAAGAGCGTCAAAAGGTGTCAAAAATATGAGGAGCATGAAACGGTCTGAAAAATAGGAGGAGCAAGAAGCGGTGTTGAAAAACATGAAGAGTCTGAAAAGGTGGGAAAAACATGAAGAGCTTCAAAAGGTGTCAAAAATATGAGGAGCATGAAACGGCCAGAAAAATAGGAGGAGCATGAAGCGGTGTTCAGAAATATGAAGCGCCTGAAAAGGTGGGAAAAATATGAGGAGCATGATACGGTCTGAAAAATAGGTGTAGCATGAAGCGGTGTTCACATGAAGAGCCTGAAAAGGTGTGAAAAATATGAAGAGCTTCAAAAGGTGTCAAAAATATGAGGAGCATGAAACGGTCTGAAAAATTGGAGGAGCATGAAGCAGTGTTGAAAAACATGAAGAGCCTGAAAAGAGTGAAATATATGAAGAGCTTCAAAAGGGTCAAAAATAGGAAGAGCATGAAACGGTCTGAAAAATAGGCGGAGCAAGAAGCGGTGTTGAAAAACATGAAGAGCCTGAAAAGGTGTGAAGTATATGAAGAGCTTAAAAAGGCGTGAAATATATGAGGAACCTGAAACGCTCTGAAAAACAGGAGGAGAATGAAGTGGTGTTGAAAAACATGAAGAGCCTTAAAAGTTGTGTAATATATGAAGAGCTTCAAAAGATGTGAAAAATATGAGGAGAATGATACGGGCTGAAAAAAAGGAGGAGCATGAAGCGGTGTTGAAAAACATGAACAGCCTGAAAAGGTGTGAAAAACATGAAGAGCTTCAAAAGGTGTCAAAAATATGAGGAGCATGAAACGGTCTGAAAAATAGGAGGAGCATGAAGCGGTGTTGCAAAGATGAAGAGCATGAAAAGGTGTGAAAATAATGAAGAGTTTCAAAAGGTGTCAAAAATATGAGGAGAATGAAAAGGTCTCAAAAATAGGAGGAGCATGAAGCGGTGTTGAAAAACATGAAGAGCATGAAAAGGTGTGCACAATATGGAGAGCTTCAAAATGTGTAAAAATATGTGGAGCAGGAAACGGTCTGAAAAATAGGAGGAGCATAAAGCGGTGTTGAAAAACATGAAGCGCCTGACATTGTGTGAAAAATATGAAAAGCTTCAAAAGGTGTCAAATATATGAAGAGCATGAAACCTTCTGAAAAATTGGAGGAGCATGAAGCTGGGTTGAAAAACATGAAGAGCCTGAAAAGGTGTGAAAAATATGAAGAGCTTCAAAAGGTGTCAGAAATATGAGGAGCATGAAACGGTCTGAAAAATAGGAGGAGCATGAAGCTGTGTTGAAAAACATGAAGAGCCTGAAAAGGTGTGAAAAATATGAAGAGCTTCAAAAGTTGTGAAAAATATGAAGAGTTTGAAAAGATGTGAAAAATATGTGGAGCTTCAAAAGGTGTCAAATATATGAGGAGAATGAAATGGTCTGAAAAATAGAGGAGCATGATGCGGTGTTAAAAAACATGAAGAGCCTGAAAAGGTGTGAAAAATATGAAGAGCTTCAAAAGGTGTCAGAAATATGAGGAGCATGAAACGGTCTGAAAAATAGGAGGAGCATGAAGCTGTGTTGAAAAACATGAAGAGCCTGAAAAGGTGTGAAATATATGAAGAGCTTCAAAAGGCGTGAAAAATATGTGGAGCATGAAACGTTCTGAAAAATAGGAGGAGCATTAAGCGGTGTTGAAAAATATGACGACGCTGAAAAGGTGTGAAAAATATGAAGAGCTTCAAAAGGTGTGAAAAATGAGATGAGCATGAAACGGTCTGAAAAGTAGGAGGAGCATGAAGTGGTGTTGAAAAAAATGAAGAGCCTGAGAAGGTGTGAAAAATATGAAGAGTTTCAAAAGATGTGAATAATATGAAGAGCTTCAAAAGGTGTCAAAAATATGAGGAGCATGAAACGGTCTGAAAAATAGGAGGAGAATGAAACGGTGTTCAAAAAGAAGAAGAGCCTGAAAAGGTTTGAAAAATATGAAGAGCTTAAAAAGTTGTCAAAATATGAGGAGCATGAAACGGTCTGAAAAATAGGAGGAGCATGAAGCAGTGTTGAAAAACATGAAGGGCCTGAAAAGGTGTCAAAAATATGAAGAGCTTCAAAAGGTGTCAAATATATGACGAGCATGAAACGGTCTGAAAAATAGGAGGAGAATGAAACGGTGTTCAAAAATAAGAAGAGCCTGAAAAGGTGTGAAAAATATGAAGAGCTTCAAAAGGTGTCAAAAATATGAGGAGCATGAAACGGTCTGAAAAATTGGAGGAGCATGAAGCAGTGTTGAAAAACATGAAGAGCCTGAAAAGAGTGAAATATATGAAGAGCTTCAAAAGGGTCAAAAATAGGAAGAGCATGAAACGGTCTGAAAAATAGGCGGAGCAAGAAGCGGTGTTGAAAAACATGAAGAGCCTGAAAAGGTGTGAAGTATATGAAGAGCTTAAAAAGGCGTGAAATATATGAGGAACCTGAAACGCTCTGAAAAACAGGAGGAGAATGAAGTGGTGTTGAAAAACATGAAGAGCCTTAAAAGTTGTGTAATATATGAAGAGCTTCAAAAGATGTGAAAAATATGAGGAGAATGATACGGGCTGAAAAAAAGGAGGAGCATGAAGCGGTGTTGAAAAACATGAACAGCCTGAAAAGGTGTGAAAAACATGAAGAGCTTCAAAAGGTGTCAAAAATATGAGGAGCATGAAACGGTCTGAAAAATAGGAGGAGCATGAAGCGGTGTTGCAAAGATGAAGAGCATGAAAAGGTGTGAAAATAATGAAGAGTTTCAAAAGGTGTCAAAAATATGAGGAGAATGAAAAGGTCTCAAAAATAGGAGGAGCATGAAGCGGTGTTGAAAAACATGAAGAGCATGAAAAGGTGTGCACAAAATGGAGAGCTTCAAAATGTGTAAAAATATGTGGAGCAGGAAACGGTCTGAAAAATAGGAGGAGCATAAAGCGGTGTTGAAAAACATGAAGCGCCTGAAATTGTGTGAAAAATATGAAAAGCTTCAAAAGGTGTCAAATATATGAACAGCATGAAACCTTCTGAAAAATTGGAGGAGCATGAAGCTGGGTTGAAAAACATGAAGAGCCTGAAAAGGTGTGAAAAATATGAAGAGCTTCAAAAGGTGTCAGAAATATGAGGAGCATGAAACGGTCTGAAAAATAGGAGGAGCATGAAGCTGTGTTGAAAAACATGAAGAGCCTGAAAAGGTGTGAAAAATATGAAGAGCTTCAAAAGTTGTGAAAAATATGAAGAGTTTGAAAAGATGTGAAAAATATGTGGAGCTTCAAAAGGTGTCAAATATATGAGGAGAATGAAATGGTCTGAAAAATAGAGGAGCATGATGCGGTGTTAAAAAACATGAAGAGCCTGAAAAGGTGTGAAAAATATGAAGAGCTTCAAAAGGTGTCAGAAATATGAGGAGCATGAAACGGTCTGAAAAATAGGAGGAGCATGAAGCTGTGTTGAAAAACATGAAGAGCCTGAAAAGGTGTGAAATATATGAAGAGCTTCAAAAGGCGTGAAAAATATGTGGAGCATGAAACGTTCTGAAAAATAGGAGGAGCATTAAGCGGTGTTGAAAAATATGACGACGCTGAAAAGGTGTGAAAAATATGAAGAGCTTCAAAAGGTGTGAAAAATGAGATGAGCATGAAACGGTCTGAAAAATAGGAGGAGCATGAAGTGGTGTTGAAAAAAATGAAGAGCCTGAGAAGGTGTGAAAAATATGAAGAGTTTCAAAAGATGTGAATAATATGAAGAGCTTCAAAAGGTGTCAAAAATATGAGGAGCATGAAACGGTCTGAAAAATAGGAGGAGAATGAAACGGTGTTCAAAAAGAAGAAGAGCCTGAAAAGGTTTGAAAAATATGAAGAGCTTAAAAAGGTGTCAAAATATGAGGAGCATGAAACGGTCTGAAAAATAGGAGGAGCATGAAGCAGTGTTGAAAAACATGAAGGGCCTGAAAAGGTGTCAAAAATATGAAGAGCTTCAAAAGGTGTCAAATATATGACGAGCATGAAACGGTCTGAAAAATAGGAGGAGAATGAAACGGTGTTCAAAAATAAGAAGAGCCTGAAAAGGTGTGAAAAATATGAAGAGCTTCAAAAGGTGTCAAAATATGAGGAGCATGAAACGGTCTGAAAAATAGGAGGAGCATGATGCGGTGTTGAAAAACATGAAGGGCCTGAAAAGGTGTCAAAAATATGAAGAGCTTCAAAAGGTGTCAAATATATGAGGAGCATGAAACGGTCTGAAAAATAGGAGGAGCATGAAGTGGTGATGAAAAACATGAAGAGCCTGAAAAGGTGTGAAAAATATGAAGAACTTCCAAAATTGTGAAAATATGAGGAGAATGAAACGGTCTGAAAAATAGGAGGAGCATGAAACGGTCTGAAAAATAGGAGGATCATGAAACGGTGTTCAAAAACATGAAGAGCCTGAAAAGGTGTGAAAAATATGAAGAGCTTCCAAAATTGTCAAAATATGACGAGAATGAAACTGTCTGAAAAATAGGAAGAGCATGAAACGGTTTGAAAAATAGGAGGAGCATGAAACGCTGTTGAAAAACATGAAGAGCCTGAAAAGGTTTGAAAAATAGGTGGAGCTTCAAAAGGTGTGAAAAATATCAGGAGCATGAAAGGGTCTGAAAAATAGGAGGAGCATGAAACGGTGTTGAAAAACTTGAAGAGCCTGAAAACGTGTGAAAAATAAGAGGAGCTTCAAATGGTGTGAAAAATATGAAGAGCTTCAAAACGTGTAAAAAATATGAGGAGCATGAAACGGTCTGAAAAATAGGAGGAGCATGAAGCGGTTGACAATAACATGAAGAGCCTGAAAAGGTGTGAAAAATATGAAGAGCTTCAAAACGTGTCAAAAATATGAGGAGCATGAAACTGTCTGAGAAATAGGAGAAGCATAAAGCGGTTGTCAAAAACATGAAGATCCTGAAAAGGTGTGAAAAGTATGAAGAGCTTCAAAAGTTGTCAAAAATATGAGGATCATGAAATGGTCTGAAAAATATGAGGAGCATGAAGCGGTGTTGACAAACATGAAGAGCCTGAAAAGGTGTGAGAAATATGAGGAGCTTCAAAAGGTGTAAAAAATATGAGGAGCATGAATCAGTCTGAAAATTAGGAGAAGCATGAAATGGTGTTCAAAAACATGAAGAGCCTGAAAAGGTGTGAAAAATAGGAGGAGCTTCAAAAGGTGTCAAAATATGAGGAGCAGGAAACGGTCTGAAAAATAGGAGGAGCCTGAAGTGCTGTTCAAAAATATGAAGAGCCTGAAAAGGTGTGAAAAATATGAAGAGCTTCAAAAGTTGTGAAAAATATGAAGAGTTTGAAAAGATGTGAAAAATATGTGGAGCTTCAAAAGGTGTCAAATATATGAGGAGAATGAAATGGTCTGAAAAATAGAGGAGCATGATGCGGTGTTAAAAAACATGAAGAGCCTGAAAAGGTGTGAAAAATATGAAGAGCTTCAAAAGGTGTCAAAATTTGAGGAGCATGAAACGGTCTGAAATATAGGAGGAGCATGAAGCGGAGTTGAAAAACATGAAGAGCCTGAAAACGTGTGAAAAATATGAAGAGCTTCAAAAGGTGTGAAATATATGAAGAGCTTTAAAAGGTGTCAAAAATGAGATGAGCATGAAACGGTCTGAAAAAAACGAGGAGCATGAAGCGGTGTTGAAAAACATGAACAGCCTGAAAAGGTGTGAAAAACATGAAGAGCTTCAAAAGGTGTCAAAAATATGAGGAGCATGAAACGGTCTGAAAAATAGGAGGAGCATGAAGCGGTGTTGCAAAGATGAAGAGCATGAAAAGGTGTGAAAATAATGAAGAGTTTCAAAAGGTGTCAAAAATATGAGGAGAATGAAAAGGTCTCAAAAATAGGAGGAGCATGAAGCGGTGTTGAAAAACATGAAGAGCATGAAAAGGAGTGCAAAATATGGAGAGCTTCAAAATGTGTAAAAATATGTGGAGCAGGAAACGGTCTGAAAAATAGGAGGAGCATAAAGCGGTGTTGAAAAACATGAAGCGCCTGACATTGTGTGAAAAATATGAAAAGCTTCAAAAGGTGTCAAATATATGAAGAGCATGAAACCTTCTGAAAAATTGGAGGAGCATGAAGCTGGGTTGAAAAACATGAAGAGCCTGAAAAGGTGTGAAAAATATGAAGAGCTTCAAAAGGTGTCAGAAATATGAGGAGCATGAAACGGTCTGAAAAATAGGAGGAGCATGAAGCTGTGTTGAAAAACATGAAGAGCCTGAAAAGGTGTGAAATATATGAAGAGCTTCAAAAGGCGTGAAAAATATGTGGAGCATGAAACGTTCTGAAAAATAGGAGGAGCATTAAGCGGTGTTGAAAAATATGACGACGCTGAAAAGGTGTGAAAAATATGAAGAGCTTCAAAAGGTGTCAAAAATGAGATGAGCATGAAACGGTCTGAAAAATAGGAGGAGCATGAAGTGGTGTTGAAAAAAATGAAGAGCCTGAGAAGGTGTGAAAAATATGAAGAGTTTCAAAAGATGTGAATAATATGAAGAGCTTCAAAAGGTGTCAAAAATATGAGGAGCATGACACGGTCTGAAAAATAGGAGGAGAATGAAACGGTGTTCAAAAAGAAGAAGAGCCTGAAAAGGTTTGAAAAATATGAAGAGCTTAAAAAGGTGTCAAAATATGAGGAGCATGAAACGGTCTGAAAAATAGGAGGAGCATGAAGCGGTGTTGAAAAACATGAAGGGCCTGAAAAGGTGTCAAAAATATGAAGAGCTTCAAAAGGTGTCAAATATATGACGAGCATGAAACGGTCTGAAAAATAGGAGGAGAATGAAACGGTGTTCAAAAATAAGAAGAGCCTGAAAAGGTGTGAAAAATATGAAGAGCTTCAAAAGGTGTCAAAATATGAGGAGCATGAAACGGTCTGAAAAATAGGAGGAGCATGATGCGGTGTTGAAAAACATGAAGGGCCTGAAAAGGTGTCAAAAATATGAAGAGCTTCAAAAGGTGTCAAATATATGAGGAGCATGAAACGGTCTGAAAAATAGGAGGATCATGAAGTGGTGATGAAAAACATGAAGAGCCTGAAAAGGTGTGAAAAATATGAAGAGCTTCCAAAATTGTGAAAATATGAGGAGAATGAAACGGTCTGAAAAATAGGAGGAGCATGAAACGGTCTGAAAAATAGGAGGATCATGAAACGGTGTTCAAAAACATGAAGAGCCTGAAAAGGTGTGAAAAATATGAAGAGCTTCCAAAATTGTCAAAATATGACGAGAATGAAACTGTCTGAAAAATAGGAAGAGCATGAAACGGTTTGAAAAATAGGAGGAGCATGAAACGCTGTTGAAAAACATGAAGAGCCTGAAAAGGTTTGAAAAATAGGTGGAGCTTCAAAAGGTGTGAAAAATATGAGGAGCATGAAACGGTCTGAAAAATAGGAGGAGCATGAAACGGTGTTGAAAAACTTGAAGAGCCTGAAAACGTGTGAAAAATAAGAGGAGCTTCAAATGGTGTGAAAAATATGAAGAGCTTCAAAACGTGTCAAAAATATGAGGAGCATGAAACGGTCTGAAAAATAGGAGGAGCATGAAGCGGTTGACAATAACATGAAGAGCCTGAAAAGGTGTGAAAAATATGAAGAGCTTCAAAAGATGTAAAAAATATGAGGAGCATGAAGCGGTGTTGAAAAAAATGAAGAGCATGAAAATGTGTGAAATATATGAAGAGCTTCAAAAGGTGTCAAAAATATGAGGAGCCCTAAATGGTCTGAAAAATAGGAGGAGCATGAAGCGGTGTTGAAAAACGTGAAGAGCCTGAAAAGTTGTGAAAAATATGAAGAGCTTCAAAAGATGTCAAAATTAACGGGAGCATGAAACGGTCTGAAAAATAGGAGGAGCATGAAGCGGTGTTGAAAAACATGAAGATCCTGAAAAGGTATGAAAACTATGAAGAGCTTCAAAAGGTATGAAAAATATGAAGAGCATCAAAAGGTGTCAAAACGAGATGAGCATGAAATGGTCTGAAAAATAGGAGGAGCATGAAGTGGTGTTCAAAAAAATGAAGAGCCTGAAAAGGTGTGAAATATATGAAGAGCTTCAAAAGGTGTCAAAATTATGAGGAGCATGAAACGGGCTGAAAAATAGGAGGAGCATGTAGCGGTGTTCAAAAACATGAAGAGCCTGAAAAGGTGTGAAAAATATGAAGAGCTTCAAAAGGTGTCTAAAATATGAGGAGCATGAAACAGTCTGAAATATAGGAGGAGCATGAAACGGTGTTCAAAAACATGAAGAGACTGAAAAGGTGTGAAAAATATGATGAGCTTCAAAAGGTGTCAAAAATATGAGGCGCATGAAACGGTCTGAAAAATAGGAGGAGCAAGAAGCGGTGTTGAAAAAGATTAAGAGCCTGAAAACGTTTGAAAAATATGAAGAGCTTCAAAAGGTTTGGAAAATATGAAGAGCTTCAAAATGTGTCAAAAGCGAGATGAGTATGAAACGGTATGAAAAATAGGAGGAGCATGAAGTGGTGTTGAAAAACATGAAGAGCCTGAAAATGTGTGAAATATATGAAGAGCTTCAAAATGTGTCAGAAATGAGAGAAGCATGAAACGGTCTGAAAAATAGGATGAGCAAGAAGGGGTGTTGAAAAACATGAAGAGCCTGAAAACGTTTGAGAAATATGAAGAGCTTCAAAAGCTGTGAAAAATATGAAGAGCTTCAAAAGTTGTTAAAAATGAGATGAGCATGACACAGTTTGAAAAATAGGAGGAGCATGAAATCGTGTTCAAAAACATGAAGAGCCTGAAAATGTGGGTAAAAGATGAAGAGCTTCAAAAGGTGTGAAATACATGAGGAGCATGAATCGGTCTGAAAAATAGGAGGAGCATGAAGTAGTGTTTAAAAACATGAAGAGACTGAATAGGTGTGAAAAATATGAAGAGCTTCAAAAGGTGTCAAAATATGAGGAGGATGAAACGGTCTGAAATATAGGAGGAGCAGGAATCGGTTTTGAAAAACATGAAGAGCCTGAAAATGTGTGAAAAATATGAAGATCTTCAAAACGTGTCAAAATATGAGGAGCATGAAACGGTCTGAAAAACATGAGGATCATGAAGCGGTGTTGAAAAACATGGGGAGCCTGCAAAGGTGTGAAAAATATGAAGAGCTTCAAAAGGTTGGAAATACATGAGGAGCATGAAACGGTCTGGAAAATAGGAAGAGCATTAAGCGGTGTTGAAAAACAGGAAGAGCCTGAAAAGGTGGATAAAATATGAAGAGCTTCAAAAGTTGTCAAAAATATGAGGAGCATGAAACGGTCTGAAAAATAGGAGAAGCATGAAGTGGTGTTGAATAACATGAAGAGCCCGAAAACGTGTGAAAAATATGAAGAGCTTCAAAAGTTGTGAAAAATATGAAGAGCATCAAAAGATGATAAAAATGAGATGAGCATGAAACGGTCTGAAAAATATGAGGAGCATGAAGCGGTGTTGGAAATCATGAAGAGTCTGAAAAGGTGTGAAATATATTAAGAGCTTCAAAAGGTGTCAAAAATATGAGGAGCATGAAACGGTCTGAAAAATAGGAGGAGCATGAAGCGGTGTTGAAAAACATGAAGAACCTGAAAAGGTGTGAAAAATCTGAAGAGCTTCAAAAGGTGTCAAAACTATGAGGAGCATGAAACGGTCTGAAAATAGGAGGAGCATGAAAGGGTGTTCAAATGCATGAAGAGCCTGAAAAGGTGTGAAAAATATGAAGAGCTTCAAAAGGTGTAAAATACTTGAGGAACATGAAACGGTCTGGAAAATAGGATGAGCATGAAGTTGTGTTGAAAAACATGAAGTGACTTAAAAGGTGTGAAAAATATGAAGAGGTTCAAAAGGTGTGAAAAATATGACGAGTATGATACGGTCTGAAAAATAGGAGGAGCATGAAGCTCTGTTCAAAAACATGAAGATCCTGAAAAGTTGTGAAAAATATGAAAAGCTTCAAAAGTTGTCAAAAATATGAGGAGCATGAAACATTCTGAAAAATAGGAGGATCATGAAGCGGTGTTCAAAATCATGAAGAGGCTGAAAAGGTGTGAAAAATATGAAGAGCTTCCAAAGGTGTCAAAAATATGAGGAGCATGAAACCTTTTGAAAAATAGGAGGAGCATGAAGCGGTGTTGAAAAACATGAAGAGGCTGAAAAGGTGTGAAAAATATGAAGAGCTTCAAAAGGTGTCAAAAATATGAGGAGCATGAAACATTCTAAAAAATAGCAGGAGCATGAAGTGGTGTTAAAAAACATGAAGAGCCTGAAAAGGTGTGAAAAATATGAAGAGCTTCAAAAGGTGTCAAAAATATGAGGAGCATGAACCGGTCTGAAAAATAGGAGGAGCATGAAGCGGTGTTCAAAAACATGAAGAGCCTGAAAAGTTGTGAAAAATATGAAGAGCTTCAAACGGTTGGAAATACATGAGGAGCATGAAACGGTCTGAAAAATAGGAGGAGCATGAAACCGTATTCAAAAACATGAAGAGCCTGAAAAGTTGTGAAAAATATGAAGAGCTTCAAACGGTTGGAAATACATGAGGAGCATGAAACGGTGTTGAAAAACATGAAGAGCCTGAAAATGTGTGAAAAATATGAAGAGCTTCAAAAGGTGTGGAAATATGACGAGCTTCAAAATGTGTCAAAAGCGAGATGAGTATGAAACGGTCTGAAAAATAGGAGGAGCATGAAGTGGTGTTGAAAAACATGAAGAGCCTGTAAAAGTGTGAAATATATGAAGAGCTTCAAAATGTGTCAGAAATGAGAGAAGCATGAAACGGTCTGAAAACTAGGATGAGCAAGAAGGGGTGTTGAAAAGCATGAAGAGCCTGAAAACGTTTGAGAAATATGAAGAGCTTCAAAAGCTGTGAAAAATATGAAGAGCTTCAAAATCTGTAAAAAATGAGATGAGCATGAAACGGTGTGAAAAATAGGAGGAGCATGAAGTGGTGTTGAAAAACATGAAGAGCCTGAAAAGGTGTGAAAAATATGAAGAGCCTCAAAAGGTGTGAAATACATGAGGAGCATGAAACGGTCTGAAAAATAGGAGGAGCATGAAGCGGTGTTCAAAAACATGAAGAGCCTGAAAAGCTGTGAAAAATATGAAGAGCCTGAAAAGGTGTGAAAAATATGAGGAGCTTCAAAAGGTGTCAAAAATATGAGGAGCATGAAACCTTTTGAAAAATAGGAGGAGCATGAAGCGGTGTTGAAAAACATGAAGAGCCTGAAAAGGTGTGAAAAATATGAAGAGATTCAAAAGGTGTGACAAATATGAGGAGCATGAAACGGTCTGAAAAACATGAGGATCATGAAGCGGTGTTGAAAAACATGGGGAGCCTGCAAAGGTGTGAAAAATATGAAGAGCTTCAAAAGGTTGGAAATACATGAGGAGCATGAAACGGTCTGGAAAATAGGAAGAGCATTAAGCGGTGTTGAAAAACAGGAAGAGCCTGAAAAGGTGGATAAAATATGAAGAGCTTCAAAAGTTGTCAAAAATATGAGGAGCATGAAACGGTCTGAAAAATAGGAGAAGCATGAAGTGGTGTTGAATAACATGAAGAGCCCGAAAACGTGTGAAAAATATGAAGAGCTTCAAAAGTTGTGAAAAATATGAAGAGCATCAAAAGATGATAAAAATGAGATGAGCATGAAACGGTCTGAAAAATATGAGGAGCATGAAGCGGTGTTGGAAATCATGAAGAGTCTGAAAAGGTGTGAAATATATTAAGAGCTTCAAAAGGTGTCAAAAATATGAGGAGCATGAAACGGTCTGAAAAATAGGAGGAGCATGAAGCGGTGTTGAAAAACATGAAGAACCTGAAAAGGTGTGAAAAATCTGAAGAGCTTCAAAAGGTGTCAAAACTATGAGGAGCATGAAACGGTCTGAAAATAGGAGGAGCATGAAAGGGTGTTCAAATGCATGAAGAGCCTGAAAAGGTGTGAAAAATATGAAGAGCTTCAAAAGGTGTAAAATACTTGAGGAACATGAAACGGTCTGGAAAATAGGATGAGCATGAAGTTGTGTTGAAAAACATGAAGTGACTTAAAAGGTGTGAAAAATATGAAGAGGTTCAAAAGGTGTGAAAAATATGACGAGTATGATACGGTCTGAAAAATAGGAGGAGCATGAAGCTCTGTTCAAAAACATGAAGATCCTGAAAAGTTGTGAAAAATATGAAAAGCTTCAAAAGTTGTCAAAAATATGAGGAGCATGAAACATTCTGAAAAATAGGAGGATCATGAAGCGGTGTTCAAAATCATGAAGAGGCTGAAAAGGTGTGAAAAATATGAAGAGCTTCCAAAGGTGTCAAAAATATGAGGAGCATGAAACCTTTTGAAAAATAGGAGGAGCATGAAGCGGTGTTGAAAAACATGAAGAGGCTGAAAAGGTGTGAAAAATATGAAGAGCTTCAAAAGGTGTCAAAAATATGAGGAGCATGAAACATTCTGAAAAATAGCAGGAGCATGAAGCGGTGTTAAAAAACATGAAGAGCCTGAAAAGGTGTGAAAAATATGAAGAGCTTCAAAAGGTGTCAAAAATATGAGGAGCATGAACCGGTCTGAAAAATAGGAGGAGCATGAAGCGGTGTTCAAAAACATGAAGAGCCTGAAAAGTTGTGAAAAATATGAAGAGCTTCAAACGGTTGGAAATACATGAGGAGCATGAAACGGTCTGAAAAATAGGAGGAGCATGAAACCGTGTTCAAAAACATGAAGAGCCTGAAAAGTTGTGAAAAATATGAAGAGCTTCAAACGGTTGGAAATACATGAGGAGCATGAAACGGTGTTGAAAAACATGAAGAGCCTGAAAATGTGTGAAAAATATGAAGAGCTTCAAAAGGTGTGGAAATATGACGAGCTTCAAAATGTGTCAAAAGCGAGATGAGTATGAAACGGTCTGAAAAATAGGAGGAGCATGAAGTGGTGTTGAAAAACATGAAGAGCCTGTAAAAGTGTGAAATATATGAAGAGCTTCAAAATGTGTCAGAAATGAGAGAAGCATGAAACGGTCTGAAAACTAGGATGAGCAAGAAGGGGTGTTGAAAAGCATGAAGAGCCTGAAAACGTTTGAGAAATATGAAGAGCTTCAAAAGCTGTGAAAAATATGAAGAGCTTCAAAATCTGTAAAAAATGAGATGAGCATGAAACGGTGTGAAAAATAGGAGGAGCATGAAGTGGTGTTGAAAAACATGAAGAGCCTGAAAAGGTGTGAAAAATATGAAGAGCCTCAAAAGGTGTGAAATACATGAGGAGCATGAAACGGTCTGAAAAATAGGAGGAGCATGAAGCGGTGTTCAAAAACATGAAGAGCCTGAAAAGCTGTGAAAAATATGAAGAGCCTGAAAAGGTGTGAAAAATATGAGGAGCTTCAAAAGGTGTCAAAAATATGAGGAGCATGAAACCTTTTGAAAAATAGGAGGAGCATGAAGCGGTGTTGAAAAACATGAAGAGCCTGAAAAGGTGTGAAAAATATGAAGAGCTTCAAAAGGTGTGACAAATATGAGGAGCATGAAACGGTCTGAAAAATAAGAGAAGCAAGAAGCGGTGTTGAAAAACATGAAGAGCTTCAAAAGTTGTGAAAAATATGAAAAATTTCAAAAGCTGTCAAAAATGAGATGAGTTGAAACGGTCTGAAAAATAGGCGGAGCATGAAACGGTCTGAAAAATAGGAGGAGCATGAAGCGGTGTTGAAAAACATGAAGAGCCTGAAATGGCGTCAAAATTAGGAAGAGGTTCAAAATGTGTTAAAAATATGAGGAGCATGAAACGGTCTGAAAAATAGGAGGAGCATGAAATGGTGTTCAAAAAGATGAAGAGCCTGAATAGGTGTGAAAAATATGAAGAGCCTCAAAAGGTGTGAAATACATGAGGAGCATGAAACGGTCTGAAAAATAGAAGGAGCATGAAGTTGTATTGAGAAACTTGAAGAGCCTGAAAAGGTGTGAAAAATATGAAGAGCTTGAAAAGGTTTCAAAAATATGAGGAACATGAAACAATCTGAAAAATAGGAGGAGCATGAAGCGGTGTTGAAAATCATGAAGAGCCTGAAAAGGTGTTAAAAATTTGAAGAGCTTCAAAAGGTGTAAAATACATGAGGAGAATGAAACGGTCTGAAAAATAGGAGGAGCATGAAGTGGTGTTCAAAAACATGAAGAGTCTGAAAAGATGTGAAATATATGAAGAGCTTCAAAGGTTGTCAGAAATATGAGGAGCTTGAAACGGTCTGAAAAATAGGAGGAGCATGAAGCTGTGTTCAAAAACATGAAGAGCCTGAAAAGGTGTGAAAAATATGAAGAGCTTCAAAAGGTGTCAAAAATGAGATGAGCATGAAGCGGTCTGAAAAATAGGAGGAGCATGAAGTGGCGTTGAAAAACATGAAGAGCCTGAAAAGGTGTGAAAAATATAAAGAGCTTCAAAAGTTGTGAAATGCATGAGGAGCATGAAACAGTCTGAAAAATAGGAGGAGAATGAAGTGGTGTTCAAAAACATGAAGAGTCTGAAAAGATGTGAAATATATGAAGAGCTTCAAAGGTTGTCAGAAATATGAGGAGCTTGAAACGGTCTGAAAAATAGGAGGAGCATGAAGCTGTGTTCAAGAACATGAAGAGCCTGAAAAGCTTCGAAAAACATGAAGAGCCTGAAAAGGTGTGAAAAATATGAAGAGCTTCAAAAGGTGTCAAAAATATGAGGATCATGAAACGGTCTGAAAAATAGGAGGAACACAAGTGGTGTTCAAAAACATGAAGAGCCTGAAAAGGTGTGAAAAATATGAAGAGCTTCAAAAGGTGTCAGAAATATGAGGAGCATGAAACGGTCTGAAAAATAGGAGGAGCATGAAGCTGTGTTGAAAAACATGAAGAGCCTGAAAAGGTGTGAAATATATGAAGAGCTTCAAAAGGCGTGAAAAATATGTGGAGCATGAAACGTTCTGAAAAATAGGAGGAGCATTAAGCGGTGTTGAAAAATATGACGACGCTGAAAAGGTGTGAAAAATATGAAGAGCTTCAAAAGGTGTCAAAAATGAGATGAGCATGAAACGGTCTGAAAAATAGGAGGAGCATGAAGTGGTGTTGAAAAAAATGAAGAGCCTGAGAAGGTGTGAAAAATATGAAGAGTTTCAAAAGATGTGAATAATATGAAGAGCTTCAAAAGGTGTCAAAAATATGAGGAGCATGACACGGTCTGAAAAATAGGAGGAGAATGAAACGGTGTTCAAAAAGAAGAAGAGCCTGAAAAGGTTTGAAAAATATGAAGAGCTTAAAAAGGTGTCAAAATATGAGGAGCATGAAACGGTCTGAAAAATAGGAGGAGCATGAAGCGGTGTTGAAAAACATGAAGGGCCTGAAAAGGTGTCAAAAATATGAAGAGCTTCAAAAGGTGTCAAATATATGACGAGCATGAAACGGTCTGAAAAATAGGAGGAGAATGAAACGGTGTTCAAAAATAAGAAGAGCCTGAAAAGGTGTGAAAAATATGAAGAGCTTCAAAAGGTGTCAAAATATGAGGAGCATGAAACGGTCTGAAAAATAGGAGGAGCATGATGCGGTGTTGAAAAACATGAAGGGCCTGAAAAGGTGTCAAAAATATGAAGAGCTTCAAAAGGTGTCAAATATATGAGGAGCATGAAACGGTCTGAAAAATAGGAGGATCATGAAGTGGTGATGAAAAACATGAAGAGCCTGAAAAGGTGTGAAAAATATGAAGAGCTTCCAAAATTGTGAAAATATGAGGAGAATGAAACGGTCTGAAAAATAGGAGGAGCATGAAACGGTCTGAAAAATAGGAGGATCATGAAACGGTGTTCAAAAACATGAAGAGCCTGAAAAGGTGTGAAAAATATGAAGAGCTTCCAAAATTGTCAAAATATGACGAGAATGAAACTGTCTGAAAAATAGGAAGAGCATGAAACGGTTTGAAAAATAGGAGGAGCATGAAACGCTGTTGAAAAACATGAAGAGCCTGAAAAGGTTTGAAAAATAGGTGGAGCTTCAAAAGGTGTGAAAAATATGAGGAGCATGAAACGGTCTGAAAAATAGGAGGAGCATGAAACGGTGTTGAAAAACTTGAAGAGCCTGAAAACGTGTGAAAAATAAGAGGAGCTTCAAATGGTGTGAAAAATATGAAGAGCTTCAAAACGTGTCAAAAATATGAGGAGCATGAAACGGTCTGAAAAATAGGAGGAGCATGAAGCGGTTGACAATAACATGAAGAGCCTGAAAAGGTGTGAAAAATATGAAGAGCTTCAAAAGATGTAAAAAATATGAGGAGCATGAAGCGGTGTTGAAAAAAATGAAGAGCATGAAAATGTGTGAAATATATGAAGAGCTTCAAAAGGTGTCAAAAATATGAGGAGCCCTAAATGGTCTGAAAAATAGGAGGAGCATGAAGCGGTGTTGAAAAACGTGAAGAGCCTGAAAAGTTGTGAAAAATATGAAGAGCTTCAAAAGATGTCAAAATTAACGGGAGCATGAAACGGTCTGAAAAATAGGAGGAGCATGAAGCGGTGTTGAAAAACATGAAGATCCTGAAAAGGTATGAAAACTATGAAGAGCTTCAAAAGGTATGAAAAATATGAAGAGCATCAAAAGGTGTCAAAACGAGATGAGCATGAAATGGTCTGAAAAATAGGAGGAGCATGAAGTGGTGTTCAAAAAAATGAAGAGCCTGAAAAGGTGTGAAATATATGAAGAGCTTCAAAAGGTGTCAAAATTATGAGGAGCATGAAACGGGCTGAAAAATAGGAGGAGCATGTAGCGGTGTTCAAAAACATGAAGAGCCTGAAAAGGTGTGAAAAATATGAAGAGCTTCAAAAGGTGTCTAAAATATGAGGAGCATGAAACAGTCTGAAATATAGGAGGAGCATGAAACGGTGTTCAAAAACATGAAGAGACTGAAAAGGTGTGAAAAATATGATGAGCTTCAAAAGGTGTCAAAAATATGAGGCGCATGAAACGGTCTGAAAAATAGGAGGAGCAAGAAGCGGTGTTGAAAAAGATTAAGAGCCTGAAAACGTTTGAAAAATATGAAGAGCTTCAAAAGGTTTGGAAAATATGAAGAGCTTCAAAATGTGTCAAAAGCGAGATGAGTATGAAACGGTATGAAAAATAGGAGGAGCATGAAGTGGTGTTGAAAAACATGAAGAGCCTGAAAATGTGTGAAATATATGAAGAGCTTCAAAATGTGTCAGAAATGAGAGAAGCATGAAACGGTCTGAAAAATAGGATGAGCAAGAAGGGGTGTTGAAAAACATGAAGAGCCTGAAAACGTTTGAGAAATATGAAGAGCTTCAAAAGCTGTGAAAAATATGAAGAGCTTCAAAAGTTGTTAAAAATGAGATGAGCATGACACAGTTTGAAAAATAGGAGGAGCATGAAATCGTGTTCAAAAACATGAAGAGCCTGAAAATGTGGGTAAAAGATGAAGAGCTTCAAAAGGTGTGAAATACATGAGGAGCATGAATCGGTCTGAAAAATAGGAGGAGCATGAAGTAGTGTTTAAAAACATGAAGAGACTGAATAGGTGTGAAAAATATGAAGAGCTTCAAAAGGTGTCAAAATATGAGGAGGATGAAACGGTCTGAAATATAGGAGGAGCAGGAATCGGTTTTGAAAAACATGAAGAGCCTGAAAATGTGTGAAAAATATGAAGATCTTCAAAACGTGTCAAAATATGAGGAGCATGAAACGGTCTGAAAAACATGAGGATCATGAAGCGGTGTTGAAAAACATGGGGAGCCTGCAAAGGTGTGAAAAATATGAAGAGCTTCAAAAGGTTGGAAATACATGAGGAGCATGAAACGGTCTGGAAAATAGGAAGAGCATTAAGCGGTGTTGAAAAACAGGAAGAGCCTGAAAAGGTGGATAAAATATGAAGAGCTTCAAAAGTTGTCAAAAATATGAGGAGCATGAAACGGTCTGAAAAATAGGAGAAGCATGAAGTGGTGTTGAATAACATGAAGAGCCCGAAAACGTGTGAAAAATATGAAGAGCTTCAAAAGTTGTGAAAAATATGAAGAGCATCAAAAGATGATAAAAATGAGATGAGCATGAAACGGTCTGAAAAATATGAGGAGCATGAAGCGGTGTTGGAAATCATGAAGAGTCTGAAAAGGTGTGAAATATATTAAGAGCTTCAAAAGGTGTCAAAAATATGAGGAGCATGAAACGGTCTGAAAAATAGGAGGAGCATGAAGCGGTGTTGAAAAACATGAAGAACCTGAAAAGGTGTGAAAAATCTGAAGAGCTTCAAAAGGTGTCAAAACTATGAGGAGCATGAAACGGTCTGAAAATAGGAGGAGCATGAAAGGGTGTTCAAATGCATGAAGAGCCTGAAAAGGTGTGAAAAATATGAAGAGCTTCAAAAGGTGTAAAATACTTGAGGAACATGAAACGGTCTGGAAAATAGGATGAGCATGAAGTTGTGTTGAAAAACATGAAGTGACTTAAAAGGTGTGAAAAATATGAAGAGGTTCAAAAGGTGTGAAAAATATGACGAGTATGATACGGTCTGAAAAATAGGAGGAGCATGAAGCTCTGTTCAAAAACATGAAGATCCTGAAAAGTTGTGAAAAATATGAAAAGCTTCAAAAGTTGTCAAAAATATGAGGAGCATGAAACATTCTGAAAAATAGGAGGATCATGAAGCGGTGTTCAAAATCATGAAGAGGCTGAAAAGGTGTGAAAAATATGAAGAGCTTCCAAAGGTGTCAAAAATATGAGGAGCATGAAACCTTTTGAAAAATAGGAGGAGCATGAAGCGGTGTTGAAAAACATGAAGAGGCTGAAAAGGTGTGAAAAATATGAAGAGCTTCAAAAGGTGTCAAAAATATGAGGAGCATGAAACATTCTGAAAAATAGCAGGAGCATGAAGCGGTGTTAAAAAACATGAAGAGCCTGAAAAGGTGTGAAAAATATGAAGAGCTTCAAAAGGTGTCAAAAATATGAGGAGCATGAACCGGTCTGAAAAATAGGAGGAGCATGAAGCGGTGTTCAAAAACATGAAGAGCCTGAAAAGTTGTGAAAAATATGAAGAGCTTCAAACGGTTGGAAATACATGAGGAGCATGAAACGGTCTGAAAAATAGGAGGAGCATGAAACCGTGTTCAAAAACATGAAGAGCCTGAAAAGTTGTGAAAAATATGAAGAGCTTCAAACGGTTGGAAATACATGAGGAGCATGAAACGGTGTTGAAAAACATGAAGAGCCTGAAAATGTGTGAAAAATATGAAGAGCTTCAAAAGGTGTGGAAATATGACGAGCTTCAAAATGTGTCAAAAGCGAGATGAGTATGAAATGGTCTGAAAAATAGGAGGAGCATGAAGTGGTGTTGAAAAACATGAAGAGCCTGTAAAAGTGTGAAATATATGAAGAGCTTCAAAATGTGTCAGAAATGAGAGAAGCATGAAACGGTCTGAAAACTAGGATGAGCAAGAAGGGGTGTTGAAAAGCATGAAGAGCCTGAAAACGTTTGAGAAATATGAAGAGCTTCAAAAGCTGTGAAAAATATGAAGAGCTTCAAAATCTGTAAAAAATGAGATGAGCATGAAACGGTGTGAAAAATAGGAGGAGCATGAAGTGGTGTTGAAAAACATGAAGAGCCTGAAAAGGTGTGAAAAATATGAAGAGCCTCAAAAGGTGTGAAATACATGAGGAGCATGAAACGGTCTGAAAAATAGGAGGAGCATGAAGCGGTGTTCAAAAACATGAAGAGCCTGAAAAGCTGTGAAAAATATGAAGAGCCTGAAAAGGTGTGAAAAATATGAGGAGCTTCAAAAGGTGTCAAAAATATGAGGAGCATGAAACCTTTTGAAAAATAGGAGGAGCATGAAGCGGTGTTGAAAAACATGAAGAGCCTGAAAAGGTGTGAAAAATATGAAGAGCTTCAAAAGGTGTGACAAATATGAGGAGCATGAAACGGTCTGAAAAATAAGAGAAGCAAGAAGCGGTGTTGAAAAACATGAAGAGCTTCAAAAGTTGTGAAAAATATGAAAAATTTCAAAAGCTGTCAAAAATGAGATGAGTTGAAACGGTCTGAAAAATAGGCGGAGCATGAAACGGTCTGAAAAATAGGAGGAGCATGAAGCGGTGTTGAAAAACATGAAGAGCCTGAAATGGCGTCAAAATTAGGAAGAGGTTCAAAATGTGTTAAAAATATGAGGAGCATGAAACGGTCTGAAAAATAGGAGGAGCATGAAATGGTGTTCAAAAAGATGAAGAGCCTGAATAGGTGTGAAAAATATGAAGAGCCTCAAAAGGTGTGAAATACATGAGGAGCATGAAACGGTCTGAAAAATAGAAGGAGCATGAAGTTGTATTGAGAAACTTGAAGAGCCTGAAAAGGTGTGAAAAATATGAAGAGCTTGAAAAGGTTTCAAAAATATGAGGAACATGAAACAATCTGAAAAATAGGAGGAGCATGAAGCGGTGTTGAAAATCATGAAGAGCCTGAAAAGGTGTTAAAAATTTGAAGAGCTTCAAAAGGTGTAAAATACATGAGGAGAATGAAACGGTCTGAAAAATAGGAGGAGCATGAAGTGGTGTTCAAAAACATGAAGAGTCTGAAAAGATGTGAAATATATGAAGAGCTTCAAAGGTTGTCAGAAATATGAGGAGCTTGAAACGGTCTGAAAAATAGGAGGAGCATGAAGCTGTGTTCAAAAACATGAAGAGCCTGAAAAGGTGTGAAAAATATGAAGAGCTTCAAAAGGTGTCAAAAATGAGATGAGCATGAAGCGGTCTGAAAAATAGGAGGAGCATGAAGTGGCGTTGAAAAACATGAAGAGCCTGAAAAGGTGTGAAAAATATAAAGAGCTTCAAAAGTTGTGAAATGCATGAGGAGCATGAAACAGTCTGAAAAATAGGAGGAGCATGAAGTGGTGTTCAAAAACATGAAGAGTCTGAAAAGATGTGAAATATATGAAGAGCTTCAAAGGTTGTCAGAAATATGAGGAGCTTGAAACGGTCTGAAAAATAGGAGGAGCATGAAGCTGTGTTCAAGAACATGAAGAGCCTGAAAAGCTTCGAAAAACATGAAGAGCCTGAAAAGGTGTGAAAAATATGAAGAGCTTCAAAAGGTGTCAAAAATATGAGGATCATGAAACGGTCTGAAAAATAGGAGGAACACAAGTGGTGTTCAAAAACATGAAGAGCCTGAAAAGGTGTGAAAAATCTGAAGAGATTCAAAAGGTGTCAAAAATATGAGGAGCATGAATCGGTGTGGAAAA
Source organism: Dama dama (assembly GCF_033118175.1). NCBI lineage: Eukaryota > Metazoa > Chordata > Mammalia > Artiodactyla > Cervidae > Dama > Dama dama. The sequence goes on from NW_026870980.1 coordinate 234,599, forward strand.
ACATGAAGAGCCTGAAAACGTGTGAAAAATATGAAGAGCTTCAAAAGGTGTCAAAAATATGAGGAGCATGAAATGGTCTGAAAAATAGGAGAAGCATGAAGCGGTGTTGAAAAACATGAAGAACATGAAAAGGTGTGAAAAATATGAAGACCTTCAAAAGGTGTCAAAAATATGAGGAGCATGAAACGGTCTGAAAAATAGGAGCAGCATGAAGCGGTGTAATAAACATGAAGAGCCTGAAAAGGTGTGAAAAATATGAAGAGCTTCAAAAGTTGTGAAAAAAATGAAGAGCTTCAAAATGTGTCAAAAATATGAGGAGCATGAAAAGATCTGAAAAATAGGAGCAGCATGAAACGGTGTTCAAAGACATGAAGAGCCTGAAAAGGTGTAAAAAATATGAAGAGCTTCAAAACGTGTCAAAAATATGAGGAGCATGAAACGATCTGAAAAATAGGATGAGTAAGAAGCGGTGTTGAAAAAAATGAAGAGCCTGAAAACGTATGAAAAATATGAAGAGCTTCAAAAGGTGTGGAAAATATGAAGAGCTTCAAAATGTGTCAAAAGTGAGATGAGCATGAAACGGTCTGAAAAATAGGAGGAGCATGAGGGGTGTTGAAAAACATGAAGAGCCTGAAAATGTGTGAAATATATGAAGAGCTTCAAAAGTTGTCAGAAAAGATAGAAACATGAAACGGTATGAAAAATAGGATGAGCCAGAAGGGGTGTTGAAAAACATGAAGAGCCTGAAAACGTGTGAAAAAAAAGAAGAGCTTCAAAAGATGTGGTAAAATATGACGAGCTTCAAAAGGTGTCAAAAATGAGATGAGCATGAAACGGTCTGAAAAATAGGAGGAGCATGAAGCGGTGTTGAAAAACATGAAGAACCTGAAAAGCTGTGAGAAATATGAAGAGCTTCAAATGGTGTCAAAAATATGAGGAGCATGAAACGGTCTGAAAAATAGGAGGAGCATGAAGCGGTGTTGAAAAACATGAAGTACCTGAAAAGCTGTGAGAAATATGAAGAGCTTCAAATGGTGTCAAAAATATGAGGAGCATGAAACGGTCTGAAAAATAGGAGGAGCATGAAGCGGTGTTCAAAAACATGAAGAGCCTGAAAAGGTTTGAAATATATGAAGAGTTTCAAAAGGTGTCAAAAATATGAGGAGCATGAAACGGTCTGAAAAATAGGAGGAGCATGAAGCGGTGTTGAAAAACATGAAGAGCCTGAAAAGGTTTGAAATATATGAAGAGTTTCAAAAGGTGTCAAAAATATGAGGAGCTTGAATCGGTCTGAAAAATAGGAGGAGCATGAAGCGGTGTGCAAAAACATGAAGAGCCTGAAAGATGTGAAAAATATGAAGAGCTTCAAAAGGTGTCAAAAATATGAGAAGCATGAAACTGTCTGAAAAATAGGAGGAGCAGGAAGCGATTTTCAAAAACATGAAGAGCCTGAAAACGTGTGAAAAATATGAAGAGCTTCAAAAGGTGTGAAATACATGAGGAGCATTAAACGGTCTGAAAAATAGGAGGAGCATGAAGCGGTGTTCAAAAACAGGAAGAGCCTGAAAAGTTGTGAAAAATATGAAGAGTTTCAAAAGGTGTCAAAAATAAGAGGAGCATGAAACGGGCTGAGAAATAGGAGGAGCATGAAGCGGTGTTCAAAAACATGAAAAGCCTGAAAATGTGTGAAATATATGAAGAGCTTCAAAAGGTGTCAAAAATGAGATGAGCATCAAACGGTCTGAAAAATAGGAGGAGCATGAAGTGGTGTTGAAAAAAAAGAAGAGACTGAAAAGGTGTGAAATATATGAAGAGCTTCAAAAGGTGTCAAAAATATGAGGAGAAAGAAAGGGTCTGAAAAATAGGAGGAGCATGAAGCTGTGTTGAGAAACATGAAGAGCCTGAAAAGGTGTGAAAAATATGAAGAGCTTCTAAAGTTGTCAAAAATATGAGGAGCATGAAACGGTCTGAAAAATAGATGTGGCATGAAATGGTGTTGAAAAACATGAAGAGAGTGAAAAGGTGTGAAAAATATGAAGAGCTTCAAAAGGTGTGAAATACATGAGGAGCATGAAACGAGCTGAAAAATAGAAGCATGAAGTGGTGTGGAAAAACATGAAGAGCCTGAAAAGGTGTGAAAAATCTGGAGAGCTTCAAAAGGAGTGAAATACATTAGGAGCATGAAACTCTCTGAAAAATAGGAGGAGCATGAAGCGGTGTTCAAAAACATGAAGAGCCTGAAAAGGTGTGAAAAATATGAAGAGCTTCAAAAGGTGTTAAAAATATGAGGAGCATGAAACAGTCTGAAAAGTAGGAGGAGCATGAAGCTGTGTTCAAAAATATGAAGAGCCTGAAAAGGTGTGAAAAATATGAAGAGCTTCAAAAGGTGTGAAATACATTAGGAGCATGAAACTCTCTGAAAAATAGGAGGAGCATGAAACGGTGTTGAAAAACATGAAGAGCCTGGAATGGTGGGAAAAATATGAAGAGCCTCAAAACGTGTCAAAATATGAGGGGCATGAAACGGTCTGAAAAATAGGAGGAGCATGAAACGGTGATCAAAAATATGAAGAGGCTGAAAATGTGTGAATAATATTTAGAGCTTCAAAAGGTGTGAAATATACGAAGAACTTCAAAATGTGTCAAAAATATGAGGAGCATGAAACGGTCTGAAAACTAGAAGGAGCATGAAGGGGTGTTGAAAAACATGAAGAGCCTGAAAAGGTGTGAAAAACATGAAGAGATCGAAAAGGTGTGAAATATATGAAGAGCTTCAAAAGGTGTCAAAAATATGTGGAGCATGAAACGGTCTGAAAAATAGGAGGTGCATGAAGCGATGTTCAAAAACATGAAGATCCTGAAAAGGTGTGAAATAAATGAAGAGCTTCAAAAGGTGTCAAAAATGTGAGGAGCATGAAACGGTCTGAAATATAGGAGGAGCATGAAGCGGTGTTGAAAAGCATGAAGAGCCTGAAAAGTTGTGAAATATATGAAGAGCTTCAAAAGGTGTCAAAAATATTAGGAGCATGAATCAGTCTGAAAAACAGGAGGAGCATGAAGCGGTCTTGAAGGACATGAAGAGCCTGAAAAGGTGTGAAAAGTATGAAGACCTTCAAAAAAGTGTCAAAAATATGAGGAGCATGAAACGGTCTAAAAAATAGAGGAGCATGAAGCAGTGTTGAAAAACTTGAAGAGCCTGAAAAGGTGTGAAAAATAGGAGGAGCTTCAAAATGTGTCAAAAATATGAGGAGCATGAAACCGTCTGAAAAATAGGAGGAGCATGAAGTCGTGTTGAAAAATATGAAGAGCCTGAAAAGGTGTGACAAATATGAAGAGTTTCAAAGGTGTCAAAAATATGAGGAGCATGAAACGGTCTGAAAAATAGGAGGAGCATGAAACGGTGTTCAAAAACATGAAGAGCCAGAAAAGGTGTTAAAAATATGAAAGCTTCAAAAGGTGTCATAAATATGAGGAGCATGAAACGGTCTGAAAAATAGGAGGAGCATGAAACGGTGTTCAAAAACATGAAGAGCCAGAAAAGGTGTGAAAAATATGAAAGCTTCAAAAGGTGTCATAAATATGAGGAGCATGAAACGGTCTGAAAAATAGGAGGAGCATGAAACGGTATTCAAAAACATGAAGAGTCTGTAAAGGTGTGAAAAATATGAAGAGCTTCAAAAGGTGTCACAAATATGAGGAGCATGAAACGGTATGAAAAATAGGAGGAGAATGAGGCGGTGTTGAAAAACATGAAGGGCCTGAAAATGTGTGAAATATATGAAGAGCTTCAAAAAGTGTCAAAAAGATGAGGAGCAGAAAACGGTCAGAAAAATAGGAGGAGCATGAAGCGGTGTTGAAAAACCTGAAGAGCCGGAAAAGGTGTAAAAACATGAAGAGCCTGAAAAGGTGTGAAAAATATGAAGAGCTTAAAAAGGTGTGAAAAATATGAAGAGCTTCAAAATGTGTCAAAAATGAGATGAGCATGAAACGGTCTGAAAAATAGAAGGAGCATGAAGCGGTGTTCAAAACATGAAGAGCCCGAAAAGGTGTGAAAAATATGAAGAGCTTCCAAAGGTGTCAAAAATATGAGGAGCATGAAACCATCTGTAAAATAGGAGGAGCATGAAACGGTTTTAAAAACATGAAGAGCTTGAAAAATTGTGAAAAATATGAAGAGCTTCAAAAGTTTTCAAATACATGAGGAGCATTATACGGTCTGAAAAATAGGAGGAGTATGAGGCGGGTTCAATAACATGAACAGCCCGAAAAGGTGTGAAAAATATGAAGAGCTTCAAAAGGTGTGAAAAATATGAAGACCTTCACAAGGTGTGAAGTACATGAGGAGCATGAAACCGTCTGTAAAAGAGGAGGAGCATGAAACGGTTTTCAAAAACATGAAGAGCCAGAAAAGGTGGGAAAAATATGAAGAGCTTCAAAAGGTGTGTAAAATATGAAGAGCTTCAAAAGGTGTGAAGTACATGAGGAGCATGAAACCGTCTGTGAAAGAGGAGGAGCATGAAACGGTTTTCAAACACATGAAGAGCCCGAAAAGGTGTGAAAAATATGAAGAGCTTCAAAAGGTGTGAAAAATAGGAGGAGCATGAAGCGGTTTAAAAAACATGAAGAGCCTGAAAAGGTGTGAAAAATATGAAGAGCTTCAAAAGGTGTCAAAAATATCAGGAGCATGAAATGGTCTGGAAAATAGGATGAGCATGAAGTGGTGTTCAGAAAAATGACGAGCCTGAAAAGGTGTGAAATATATGAAGAGCTTCAAAAGGTGTCAAAAATATGTGGAGCATGAAACGGTCTGAAAAATAGGAGGAGCATGAAGCGGTGTTGAAAAACATGAAGAGCCTGAAGAAGTGTGAGAAATATGAAGAGCTTCAAAAGGTGTCAAAAATATGAAGAGCTTCAAAAGGTGTCAAAAATGAGATGAGCATGAAACGGTCTGAAAAATAGGAGGAGCATGAAGTGGTGTTCAGAAAAATGACGAGACTGAAAAGGTGTGAAGTATATGAAGAGCTTCAAAAGGTGTCAAAAATATGTGGAGCATGAAACGGTCTGAAAATAGGAGGAGCATGAAGCGGTTTCAAAAACTTGAAGAGCCTGAATCGTGTGAAAAATATGAAGAGCTTCAAAAGGTGTGAAAAATATTAAGAGCTTCAAAAGATGTCAAAAATGAGATGAGCATGAAACGGTCTGAAAAATAGGAGGAGCATGAAGTGGTGTTCAGAAAAATGACGAGCCTGAAAAGGTGTGAAATATATGAAGAGCTTCAAAAGGTGTCAAAAATATGAGGAGCATGAAACGGTCTGAAAAAGAGGAGGAGCATGAAGCGGTGTTGAAAAACATGAAGAGCCTGAAAAAGTGTGAGAAATATGAAGAGCTTCAAAAGGTGTCAAAAATATGAAGAGCTTCAAAAGGTGTCAAAAATGAGATGAGCATGAAGTCGTCTGAAAAATATGTGGAGGATGAAGTCGTGTTGAAAAAGATGAAGAGCCTGAAAAGGTGTGAAATATCTGAAGAGCTTCAACAAGTGTCAAAAATATGAGGAGCATGAAACGGTCTGAAAAAGAGGAGGATCATGAAGCGGTGTTGAAAAACATGAACAGCCTGAAAAGGTGTGAAAAATATGAAGAGCCTCTAAAGGTGTCAAAAATATGAGGAGCATGAAACGATCTGAAACGTAGGAGCAGCATGAAATGATGTTCAAAAACCTGAAGAGCCTGAAAAGGAGTTGAATAATATGAAGAGCTTCAAAAGGTGTGAAATACATGAGGAGCATGAAACGGTCTGAAAATAGGAGGAGCATGATGCGCTGTTCAAAAACATGTGGAGCCTGAAAAGGAGTGAAAAATATGAAGAGCTTCAAAAGGTGTCAAAAAAAAGAGGAGCATGAAACGACCTGAAAAATAGGAGGAGTATGAAGCATTGTTCAAAAACATGAAGAGCCTGAAAAGGTGTGAAATATATGAAGAGCTTCAAAAGGTGTCAAAAATATGAGGAGCATGTAACAGTCTGAAAAATAGGAGGAGCATGAAGCGGTGTTCAAAAACATGAAGTGCCTGAAAAGATGTGAAAAATATGAAGAGCTTCAAAAGGTGTCAAACATAAGAAGAGCTTGAAACGGTCTAAAAAACAGGAGGAGCATGAAGTGTTGTTGAAAAACATGAAGAGCCTGAAAAAGTGTGAAAAATATGAAGAGCTTCAAAAGGTGTCAAATATATGAAGAGCTTCAAAAGGTGTCAAAAATGAGATGAGCATGAAACGGTCTGAAAAATAGGAGGAGCAAGAAGTGGTGTTCAAAAAAATGAAGAGCCTGAGAAGGTGTGAAATATATCAAGAGCTTCAAAAGGTGTCAAAAATATGAGGAGCATGAAACGGTCTAAAAAATGGGAGGAGCATGAAGCGGTGTTAAAAAACATGCAGAGCCTGAAAAGGTGTGAAAAATATGAAGAACTAGAAAAGGTGTTAAATATATGAGGAGCTTGAAACGGTCTAAAAAATAGGAGGAGCATGAAGTGTTGTTGAAAAACATGAAGAGCATGAAAAAGTGTGAAAAATATGAAGAGCTTCAAAAGGTATGAAATATATGAGGAGTATGAAACGGTCTTGAAAATAGGAGGAGCATGAAGCGGTGTTAAAAAACATGAAGAGGTTTAAAAGGTGTGAAATATATGAAGAGCTTCAAAAGGTGTGAAAAATATGAGGAGCATGAAACCGTCTGAAAAATAGGAGAAGCATGAAGCGGTGTTCAAAAACAAGAAGAGCCTGAAAATGTGTGAAAAATATGAAGAGCTTCAAAATGTGTCAAAAATAGGAAGAGCATGAAGCGGTGTTCAAAAACATGAAGAGCCTGAAAAGGTTTGAAAAATATGAAGAGCTTCAAAATGTGTCAAAAATGTGAGGAGCATGAAACGGTCTGAAAATTAGGAGCAGCAAGAAGCGGTATTGAAAAACCTGAAGAGCCTGAAAAAGTGTGGAAAATATGAAGAGCTTCAAAAGCTTGGAAAAATATTAAGAGTTTGACAAGATGTTAAAAATGAGATGAGCATGAAACGGTCTGAAAAATAGGAGGAGCAAGAAGTGGTGTTCAAAAAAATGAAGAGCCTGAGAAGGTGTGAAATATATCAAGAGCTTCAAAAGGTGTCAAAAATATGAGGAGCATGAAACGGTCTAAAAAATGGGAGGAGCATGAAGCGGTGTTAAAAAACATGCAGAGCCTGAAAAGGTGTGAAAAATATGAAGAACTAGAAAAGGTGTTAAATATATGAGGAGCTTGAAACGGTCTAAAAAATAGGAGGAGCATGAAGTGTTGTTGAAAAACATGAAGAGCATGAAAAAGTGTGAAAAATATGAAGAGCTTCAAAAGGTATGAAATATATGAGGAGTATGAAACGGTCTTGAAAATAGGAGGAGCATGAAGCGGTGTTAAAAAACATGAAGAGGTTTAAAAGGTGTGAAATATATGAAGAGCTTCAAAAGGTGTCAAAAATATGAGGAGCATGTAACAGTCTGAAAAATAGGAGGAGCATGAAGCGGTGTTCAAAAACATGAAGTGCCTGAAAAGATGTGAAAAATATGAAGAGCTTCAAAAGGTGTCAAACATAAGAAGAGCTTGAAACGGTCTAAAAAACAGGAGGAGCATGAAGTGTTGTTGAAAAACATGAAGAGCCTGAAAAAGTGTGAAAAATATGAAGAGCTTCAAAAGGTGTCAAATATATGAAGAGCTTCAAAAGGTGTCAAAAATGAGATGAGCATGAAACGGTCTGAAAAATAGGAGGAGCAAGAAGTGGTGTTCAAAAAAATGAAGAGCCTGAGAAGGTGTGAAATATATCAAGAGCTTCAAAAGGTGTCAAAAATATGAGGAGCATGAAACGGTCTAAAAAATGGGAGGAGCATGAAGCGGTGTTAAAAAACATGCAGAGCCTGAAAAGGTGTGAAAAATATGAAGAACTAGAAAAGGTGTTAAATATATGAGGAGCTTGAAACGGTCTAAAAAATAGGAGGAGCATGAAGTGTTGTTGAAAAACATGAAGAGCATGAAAAAGTGTGAAAAATATGAAGAGCTTCAAAAGGTATGAAATATATGAGGAGTATGAAACGGTCTTGAAAATAGGAGGAGCATGAAGCGGTGTTAAAAAACATGAAGAGGTTTAAAAGGTGTGAAATATATGAAGAGCTTCAAAAGGTGTGAAAAATATGAGGAGCATGAAACCGTCTGAAAAATAGGAGAAGCATGAAGCGGTGTTCAAAAACAAGAAGAGCCTGAAAATGTGTGAAAAATATGAAGAGCTTCAAAATGTGTCAAAAATAGGAAGAGCATGAAGCGGTGTTCAAAAACATGAAGAGCCTGAAAAGGTTTGAAAAATATGAAGAGCTTCAAAATGTGTCAAAAATGTGAGGAGCATGAAACGGTCTGAAAATTAGGAGCAGCAAGAAGCGGTATTGAAAAACCTGAAGAGCCTGAAAAAGTGTGGAAAATATGAAGAGCTTCAAAAGCTTGGAAAAATATTAAGAGTTTGACAAGATGTTAAAAATGAGATGAGCATGAAACGGTCTGAAAAATAGGGGGAGCATGAAGTTGTGTTGAAAAATATGAAGAGCCTGAAAATGTGTGAAATATTTGAAAAGCTTCAAAATGTGTCAGAAAGGAGAGGAGCATGAAACGATCTGAAAAATAGGAGGAGCATGAATCGGTGTTGAAAAACATGAAGAGCCTGAAATTAAGTGAAAAATATGAAGAGCTTCAAATGGTGTCAAAAATATAAGGAGCATGAAATGGTCTGAAATATAGGAGGAGCATGAAACGGTGTTCAAAAACATGAAGAGCCTGAAAAGTTGTGAAAAATATGAAGAGCATCAAAAGGTGTGAAAAATATGAAGAACTTCAAAAGGTGTGAAAATTATGAGGAGCTTCAAAAGGTGTCCAAAATATGATGAGCATGGAACGGTCTGAAAAATTGGGGGAGCATGAAACGGTGTTGAAAAACATGAAGAGCCTGAAAAGGTGTGAACATTATGAAGAGCTTCCAAAGGTGTGAAATACATGAGGAGCATGGAACGGTCTGAAAAATAGGAGGAGCATGAAGCGGTGTTGAAAAACATGAAGAGCCTCAAATGCTGTAAAATATGAACAGCGTCAAAATGTGTTAAAACTATGAGGAGCATGAAACGGTTTGAAAAACAGGAGCAGCATGAAGTGGTGCTCAAAAACATGAAGAACCTGAAAAGGTGTGAAACATACGAAGAGCTTCAAAAGGTGTGAAATACATGAGGAGCATGAAACGGTCTGAAAATTAGGAACAGTTTGAAACTGTGTTCAAAAACATGAAGAGCCTGAAAAGGTGTGAATAATATGAAGAGCTTCAAAAGGTGTAAAAAATATGAGGAGCTTCAAAAGGTGTCAAATATATTAGGAGCATGAAACGGTCTGAAAAAGAGGAGGAGCATAAAGCTGTGATGAAAAACATGAAGAACGTGAAAACGTGTGAGAAATATGAAGAGCTTCAAAAGGTGTCAAAAATATGAGGAGCATGACACGGTCTGAAAATTAGGAACAGGATGAAACTGTGTTCAAAATCATGAAGAGCCTGAAAAGGTGTGAACAATGTGAAGAGCTTCAAAAGGTGTCAAAAATATGAGGAGCATGAAACGGTCTGAAAAATAGGACGAGCATGAAGTGGTGTTGAAAAACATGAAGAGGCTGAAAAGGTGTGAAAAATATGAAGAGCTTCTAAAGGTGTCAAAAATATGAGGAGCATGAAACGGTCTGAAAAATAGATGTGGCATGAAATGGTGTTGAAAAACATGAAGAGAGTGAAAAGGTGTGAAAAATATGAAGAGCTTCAAAAGGTGTGAAATACATGAGGAGCATGAAACGAGCTGAAAAATAGAAGCATGAAGTGGTGTGGAAAAACATGAAGAGCCTGAAAAGGTGTGAAAAATATGAAGAGCTTCAAAAGGAGTGAAATACATTAGGAGCATGAAACTCTCTGAAAAATAGGAGGAGCATGAAGTGGTGTTGAAAAACATGAAGAGCCTGAAAAGGTGTGAAAAATATGAAGAGCTTTAAAAGGTGTGAAATACATGAGGAGCATGAACGGTCTGAAAAATAGGAGGAGCATGAAACCGTGTTCAAAAACATGAAGAGCCTGAAAAGGTGGGTAAAATATGAAGAGCTTCAAAAGGTGTCAAAAATATGAGGAGCATGAAACGGTCTGAAAAATAGGAGGAGCATTAAACGGTGTTCAAAAACATGAAGAGCCTGAAATGGTGTGAAATATGAAGAGCTTCAAAAGGTGTCAAAAATAGGAGGAGCATGAAACAGTCTGAAAAATAGGAGGAGCATGAAGCGGTGTAAAAAACATGAAGAGCCTGAAAAGGTGTGAAAAATAGGAAGAGCTTCAAAGATGTGAAAAAAATGAAGAGCTTCAAAATGTGTCAAAAATATGAGGAGCATGAAAAGATCTGAAAAATAGGAGCAGCATGAAACGGTGTTGAAAGACAAGAAGAGCATGAAAATGTGTGAAAAATATGAAGATCTTCAAAACGTGTCAAAATATGAGGAGCATGAAACGGTCTGAAAAACAGGAGGATCATGAAGCCGGGTTGAAAAACATGGGGAGGCTGCAAAGGTGTGAAAAATATGAAGAGCATCAAAAGGTGTGAAAAATATGAGGAGCTTCAAAAGGTGTGAAAAATATGAGGAGCATGAAACGGTCTGAAAAATAGGAGGAGCATGAAGCGTTGTTGAAAAACATGAAGGGCCTGAAAATGCATGAAAAATATGAAGAGCTTCAAAAGGTGTGAAAAATATGAGGGGCAAGAAACGGTCTGAAAAATAGGAGGAGCATGAAGCTTTGTTGAAAAACAGGAAGAGCCTGAAAAGGTGTGAAATATATGAAGAGCTTCAAAAGGTGTCAAAAATGAGATGAGCATGAAACGGTCTGAAAAATAGGAGGAGCATGAAGTGGTGTTCAGAAAAATGACGAGACTGAAAAGGTGTGAAGTATATGAAGAGCTTCAAAAGGTGTCAAAAATATGTGGAGCATGAAACGGTCTGAAAATAGGAGGAGCATGAAGCGGTTTCAAAAACTTGAAGAGCCTGAAACGTGTGAAAAATATGAAGAGCTTCAAAAGGTGTGAAAAATATTAAGAGCTTCAAAAGATGTCAAAAATGAGATGAGCATGAAACGGTCTGAAAAATAGGAGGAGCATGAAGTGGTGTTCAGAAAAATGACGAGCCTGAAAATGTGTGAAATATATGAAGAGCTTCAAAAGGTGTCAAAAATATGAGGAGCATGAAACGGTCTGAAAAAGAGGAGGAGCATGAAGCGGTGTTGAAAAACATGAAGAGCCTGAAAAAGTGTGAGAAATATGAAGAGCTTCAAAAGGTGTCAAAAATATGAAGAGCTTCAAAAGGTGTCAAAAATGAGATGAGCATGAAGTCGTCTGAAAAATATGTGGAGGATGAAGTCGTGTTGAAAAAGATGAAGAGCCTGAAAAGGTGTGAAATATCTGAAGAGCTTCAACAAGTGTCAAAAATATGAGGAGCATGAAACGGTCTGAAAAAGAGGAGGATCATGAAGCGGTGTTGAAAAACATGAACAGCCTGAAAAGGTGTGAAAAATATGAAGAGCCTCTAAAGGTGTCAAAAATATGAGGAGCATGAAACGATCTGAAAAGTAGGAGCAGCATGAAATGATGTTCAAAAACCTGAAGAGCCTGAAAAGGAGTTGAATAATATGAAGAGCTTCAAAAGGTGTGAAATACATGAGGAGCATGAAACGGTCTGAAAATAGGAGGAGCATGATGCGCTGTTCAAAAACATGTGGAGCCTGAAAAGGAGTGAAAAATATGAAGAGCTTCAAAAGGTGTCAAAAAAAAGAGGAGCATGAAACGACCTGAAAAATAGGAGGAGTATGAAGCATTGTTCAAAAACATGAAGAGCCTGAAAAGGTGTGAAATATATGAAGAGCTTCAAAAGGTGTCAAAAATATGAGGAGCATGTAACAGTCTGAAAAATAGGAGGAGCATGAAGCGGTGTTCAAAAACATGAAGTGCCTGAAAAGATGTGAAAAATATGAAGAGCTTCAAAAGGTGTCAAACATAAGAGGAGCTTGAAACGGTCTAAAAAACAGGAGGAGCATGAAGTGTTGTTGAAAAACATGAAGAGCCTGAAAAAGTGTGAAAAATATGAAGAGCTTCAAAAGGTGTCAAATATATGAAGAGCTTCAAAAGGTGTCAAAAATGAGATGAGCATGAAACGGTCTGAAAAATAGGAGGAGCAAGAAGTGGTGTTCAAAAAAATGAAGAGCCTGAGAAGGTGTGAAATATATCAAGAGCTTCAAAAGGTGTCAAAAATATGAGGAGCATGAAACGGTCTAAAAAATGGGAGGAGCATGAAGCGGTGTTAAAAAACATGCAGAGCCTGAAAAGGTGTGAAAAATATGAAGAACTAGAAAAGGTGTTAAATATATGAGGAGCTTGAAACGGTCTAAAAAATAGGAGGAGCATGAAGTGTTGTTGAAAAACATGAAGAGCATGAAAAAGTGTGAAAAATATGAAGAGCTTCAAAAGGTATGAAATATATGAGGAGTATGAAACGGTCTTGAAAATAGGAGGAGCATGAAGCGGTGTTAAAAAACATGAAGAGGTTTAAAAGGTGTGAAATATATGAAGAGCTTCAAAAGGTGTGAAAAATATGAGGAGCATGAAACCGTCTGAAAAATAGGAGAAGCATGAAGCGGTGTTCAAAAACAAGAAGAGCCTGAAAATGTGTGAAAAATATGAAGAGCTTCAAAATGTGTCAAAAATAGGAAGAGCATGAAGCGGTGTTCAAAAACATGAAGAGCCTGAAAAGGTTTGAAAAATATGAAGAGCTTCAAAATGTGTCAAAAATGTGAGGAGCATGAAACGGTCTGAAAATTAGGAGCAGCAAGAAGCGGTATTGAAAAACCTGAAGAGCCTGAAAAAGTGTGGAAAATATGAAGAGCTTCAAAAGCTTGGAAAAATATTAAGAGTTTGACAAGATGTTAAAAATGAGATGAGCATGAAACGGTCTGAAAAATAGGGGGAGCATGAAGTTGTGTTGAAAAATATGAAGAGCCTGAAAATGTGTGAAATATTTGAAAAGCTTCAAAATGTGTCAGAAAGGAGAGGAGCATGAAACGATCTGAAAAATAGGAGGAGCATGAATCGGTGTTGAAAAACATGAAGAGCCTGAAATTAAGTGAAAAATATGAAGAGCTTCAAATGGTGTCAAAAATATAAGGAGCATGAAATGGTCTGAAATATAGGAGGAGCATGAAACGGTGTTCAAAAACATGAAGAGCCTGAAAAGTTGTGAAAAATATGAAGAGCATCAAAAGGTGTGAAAAATATGAAGAACTTCAAAAGGTGTGAAAATTATGAGGAGCTTCAAAAGGTGTCCAAAATATGATGAGCATGGAACGGTCTGAAAAATTGGGGGAGCATGAAACGGTGTTGAAAAACATGAAGAGCCTGAAAAGGTGTGAACATTATGAAGAGCTTCCAAAGGTGTGAAATACATGAGGAGCATGGAACGGTCTGAAAAATAGGAGGAGCATGAAGCGGTGTTGAAAAACATGAAGAGCCTCAAATGCTGTAAAATATGAACAGCGTCAAAATGTGTTAAAACTATGAGGAGCATGAAACGGTTTGAAAAACAGGAGCAGCATGAAGTGGTGCTCAAAAACATGAAGAACCTGAAAAGGTGTGAAACATACGAAGAGCTTCAAAAGGTGTGAAATACATGAGGAGCATGAAACGGTCTGAAAATTAGGAACAGTTTGAAACTGTGTTCAAAAACATGAAGAGCCTGAAAAGGTGTGAATAATATGAAGAGCTTCAAAAGGTGTAAAAAATATGAGGAGCTTCAAAAGGTGTCAAATATATTAGGAGCATGAAACGGTCTGAAAAAGAGGAGGAGCATAAAGCTGTGATGAAAAACATGAAGAACGTGAAAACGTGTGAGAAATATGAAGAGCTTCAAAAGGTGTCAAAAATATGAGGAGCATGACACGGTCTGAAAATTAGGAACAGGATGAAACTGTGTTCAAAATCATGAAGAGCCTGAAAAGGTGTGAACAATGTGAAGAGCTTCAAAAGGTGTCAAAAATATGAGGAGCATGAAACGGTCTGAAAAATAGGACGAGCATGAAGTGGTGTTGAAAAACATGAAGAGGCTGAAAAGGTGTGAAAAATATGAAGAGCTTCTAAAGGTGTCAAAAATATGAGGAGCATGAAACGGTCTGAAAAATAGATGTGGCATGAAATGGTGTTGAAAAACATGAAGAGAGTGAAAAGGTGTGAAAAATATGAAGAGCTTCAAAAGGTGTGAAATACATGAGGAGCATGAAACGAGCTGAAAAATAGAAGCATGAAGTGGTGTGGAAAAACATGAAGAGCCTGAAAAGGTGTGAAAAATATGAAGAGCTTCAAAAGGAGTGAAATACATTAGGAGCATGAAACTCTCTGAAAAATAGGAGGAGCATGAAGTGGTGTTGAAAAACATGAAGAGCCTGAAAAGGTGTGAAAAATATGAAGAGCTTTAAAAGGTGTGAAATACATGAGGAGCATGAACGGTCTGAAAAATAGGAGGAGCATGAAACCGTGTTCAAAAACATGAAGAGCCTGAAAAGGTGGGTAAAATATGAAGAGCTTCAAAAGGTGTCAAAAATATGAGGAGCATGAAACGGTCTGAAAAATAGGAGGAGCATTAAACGGTGTTCAAAAACATGAAGAGCCTGAAATGGTGTGAAATATGAAGAGCTTCAAAAGGTGTCAAAAATAGGAGGAGCATGAAACAGTCTGAAAAATAGGAGGAGCATGAAGCGGTGTAAAAAACATGAAGAGCCTGAAAAGGTGTGAAAAATAGGAAGAGCTTCAAAGATGTGAAAAAAATGAAGAGCTTCAAAATGTGTCAAAAATATGAGGAGCATGAAAAGATCTGAAAAATAGGAGCAGCATGAAACGGTGTTGAAAGACAAGAAGAGCATGAAAATGTGTGAAAAATATGAAGATCTTCAAAACGTGTCAAAATATGAGGAGCATGAAACGGTCTGAAAAACAGGAGGATCATGAAGCCGGGTTGAAAAACATGGGGAGGCTGCAAAGGTGTGAAAAATATGAAGAGCTTCAAAAGGTGTGAAAAATATGAGGAGCTTCAAAAGGTGTGAAAAATATGAGGAGCATGAAACGGTCTGAAAAATAGGAGGAGCATGAAGCGTTGTTGAAAAACATGAAGGGCCTGAAAATGCATGAAAAATATGAAGAGCTTCAAAAGGTGTGAAAAATATGAGGGGCAAGAAACGGTCTGAAAAATAGGAGGAGCATGAAGCTTTGTTGAAAAACAGGAAGAGCCTGAAAAGGTGTGAAATATATGAAGAGCTTCAAAAGGTGTCAAAAATATGAGGAGCATGAAACGGTCTGAAAAATAAGAGGAGCATGAAGTGGCATTGAAAAACATGAAGAGACTGAAAAGGTGTGAAAAATATGAAGAGCTTCAAAAGGGGTCAAAAATATAAAGAGCATGAAACGGTCTGTAAAATAGGAGGTTCATGAAGCGGTGTTCAAAATCATGAAGAGCCTGAAAACGTGTGAAAAATATGAAGAGCTTCAAAAGGTGTCAAAAATATGACGAGCATGAAACCCTCTTAAAAATAGGAGGAGAATGAAGCGGTGTTCAAAAACATGAAGAGCCTGAAAAGGTGTGCAAAATATGAAGAGCTTCAAATGGTGTCAAAAATATGAGAAGCATGAAACGGTGTGAAAGATAGGAGGAGCCTGAAACGGTGATCAGAAACATGAAGAGCCTGAAACGTTGTGAAAAATATGAAGAGCTTCAAAATGTGTGAAATTCATGAGAAGCATGAAAAGTTTTGAAAATTACGAGAAGCATGAAGTGGTGTGGAAAAACATGAAGAACCTGAAAAGGTGTGAAAAATATGAAGAGTTTCAAAAGGTGTCAAAAATATGAAGAGCATGAAACGGTCTGAAAATTCGGAGGAACATGTGCAGTGTTGAAAAACATGAGGAGCCTGAAAAGGTGTGAAAATTATGAAGAGCTTCAAATGGTGTCAAAAATATGAGAAGCATGAAACGGTGTGAAAGATAGGAGGAGCCTGAAACGGTGATCAGAAACATGAAGAGCCTGAAAGGTTGTGAAAAATATGAAGAGCTTCAAAATGTGTGAAATTCATGAGAAGCATGAAATGGTTTGAAAATTACGAGAAGCATGAAGTGGTGTGGAAAAACATGAAGAGCCTGAAAAGGTGTGAAAAATATGAAGAGCTTGAAAAGGTGTGAAATACATGAGGAGCATGAAACTCTCTGAAAAATAGGAGGAGCATGAAGTGGTGTTCAAAAACATGAAGAGTCTGAAAAGGTGTGAAAAATATGAAGAGCTTCAATAGGTGTGAAAAATATGAGGAGCAGTATACGGTGTGAAAAATAGGAGAAGCATGAAGCGGTGTTCAAAAACATGAAGAGCCTGAAAAGGTGTGAAAAATATGAAAAGTTTGAAAAGGTGTCAAAAATGAGATGAGCATGAAACGGTCTGAAAAATTGGAGGAGCATGAAGTGGTGTTGAAAAACATGAAGAGCCTGGAAAGTTGTGAAAAATATGAAGAGATTCTAAAGGTTTTAAAAATGAGATGAGCATGAAACGGTCTGAAAAATAGGAGGAGCATGAAGTGGTGGTGCAAAACAAGAAGAGCCTGAAAATGCATGAAAAATATGAAGAGGTTCAAAAGGTGTGAAATACATGAGGTGCATGAAACTCTCTGAAAAATAGGAGGAGCATGAAGCGGTGTTCAAAAACATGAAGAGCCTGAAATGTTGTGAAAATTTGAAAAGCTTCAAAAGGTGTCAAAAATGAGATGAGCATGAAACTGTCTGAAAAATAGGAGGACCATGAAGTTGTGTTGAAAAACATGAAGAGCCTGAAAAGGAGTGAAAAATATGAAGAGCTTCAATAAGTGTCAAAAATATGAGGAGCATGAAACGGTCTGAAAAAGAGGAGGAGCATGAAACGGTGATCAAAAACATGAAGAGTCTGAAAAGCTGTGAAAAATATGAAGAGCTTCAAAAGGTGTGAAAAATATGAGGAGCATGAAAGGTCTGAAAAATAGGACGAGCATGAAGTGGTGCTAAAACACATGAAGAGCCTGAAAAGTTGTGAAATAATGAAGAGCTTCTAAAGGTGTCAAAAATATGAGGACGATGAAACGGTCTGAAAAATAGGAGGAGCATGAAGTGTTGTTGAAAAACGTGAAGAGCCTGAAATGGTGTGAAATATATGAAGAGCTTCAAAAATGTGAAAAATATGAAGAGCTTCAAAAGGTGTGAAATATATGAAGAGTTTCAAAGGGTGTTAAAAATTAGAAGAGCATGAAACGGTCTGAAAAATAGGAGGAGCATGAAGTGGTGTTGAAAACATGAAGAGCCTGAAAAGGTGTGAAAAATATAAAGAGCTTCAAAAGGTGTGAATTACATGAGGAGCATGAAAAAGCCTGAAAAAAAGGAGGAGCATAAGGCGGTGTTGAAAAACATGAAGAGCCTGAAAAGGTGTGAAAAATATGAAGAGCTTCAAAAGGTGTCAAAAATACGAGGAGCATGAAACGGTCTGAAAAATAGGAGGAGCATGAAGCGTTGTTCAAAAACGTGAAGAGCCTGAAAAGGTGTGAAAAATATGAAGAGCTTCAAAACGTGTCAAAAATATGAGGAGCATGAAACGGTCGGAAAAATAGAAGCAGCATGAAGCGGTGTTCAAAAACATGAAGAGCCTGAAAAGGTGTGAAAAATATGAAGAGCTTCAAAAGGTGTCAAAAATATGAGGAGCAAGAAATGGTCTGAAAATTAGAAGGAGCATGAAACGGTCTTCAAAAACATGAAGAGCCTGAAAAGGTGTGAAAAATATGAAGAGCTTCAAAAGGTGTCAAAAATGTGAGGAGCATGAAACAATCTGAAAAATAGGAGGAGCATAAAGCGGTGTTCAAAAACATGAAGAGCCTGAAATGGTGTGAAAAATATGAAGAGATTCAAAACGTGTCAAAAATATGAGGAGCATGAAACGGTCTGAAAAAAGGAAGAGCAAGAAAGGGTGTTGAAAAACATGAAGAGACTGAAAACGTGTGAAAAATATGAAGAGCTTCCAAAGATGTGAAAAATATGAAGAGCTTCAAAAGGTGTCAAAAATGAGATGAGCATGAAGTGGTCTGAAAAATACGAGGAGCATGAAGGTGTGTTGAAAATCATGAAAAGCCTGAAAAGGCATGAAAAATATGAAGAGCTTCAAAAGATGTGAAAAATATGAAGAGCATCAAAAGATGTCAAAATGAGATGAGCATGAAACGGTCTGAAAAATAGGAGGAGCATGAAGTGGTGTTGAAAAAAATGAAAAGCCTGAAATGGTGTGAAATATATGAAGAGCTTCAAAATGTGTTAAAAATATGAGGAGAAAGAAACGGTCTGCAAAATAGGAGGAGCATGAAATGGTGTTCAAAAAAACGAAGAGCATGAAAAGCTGTGAGAAATATGTAGTGCTTCAAAAGGTGTGAAAAATATGAGGAGCATGAAATGGTCTGAAAAATAGGAGGAGCATGAAGCGGTGTTCAAAAACATGAGGAGCCTGAAAAGGTGTGAAAAATATGAAGAGCTTCAAAAGGTGTAAAAAATGAGATGAGCATGAAGCGGTCTGAAAAATAGGAGGAACATGAAGTCGTGTTGAAGAACATGAAGTGCCTGAAAAGGTGTGAAATATATAATGAGCTTCAAAAGGTGTGAAAAATATGAGGAGCATGAAACGGTCTGAAAAATATGAGGATCATGAAGCGGTTGTGAAAAACATGAAATGCCTGAAAAAGTGTGAAAAATATGAACAGCTTCAAAAGGTGTGAAAAATATGAGGAGCTTCAACAGGTGTGAACAATATGAGGAGCATGAAACGGTCTGAAAAATAGGAGGAGCATGAAACGGTGTTCAAAAACATGAAGAGCTTGAAAAGGTGTGAAAAATATGAAGAGCTTCAAAAGGTGTGAAAAATATGAGGAGCATGAAACGGTGTGAAAAATAGGAGGAGAATGAAGCCGTGTTCAAAAAAATGAAGAGCCTGAAAAGGTGTGAAAAATATGAAGAGCTTCAAAAGGTGTCAAAAATATGAGGAGCCTGAAACGGTCTGAAAAATAGGAGGAGCATGAAGCGGTGTTCAAAAAAATGAAGAGACTGAAAATGTGTGAAAAATATGAGGAGCTTCAAAAGGTGTCAAATTATGAGGAGCATGAAAAGTTCTGAAAAATAGGAGGAACATAAAACGGTGTTCAAAAACATGAAGGGCCTGAAAACGTGTGAAATATATGAAGAGCTTCAAAAGGTGTGAAAAATATGAAGAGATTCAAAGGTGTCAAAAATATGAGGAGCATTAAACGGTCTGAAAAATAGGAGGAGCATGAAACGGTGTTCAAAAACATGAAGAGCCTGAAAAGGTGTGAAAAATATGAAGAGCTTCAAAAGTTGTCGAAAATATGAGGAGCATGAAACGGTCTGAAAAATAGGAGGAGCATTGAAGCGTTGTTCAAAATCTTGAAGAGCCTGAAAAGGTGTGAAAAATATGAAGAGCTTCAAAAGGTGTCAAAAATATGAGGAGCATGAAACGGTCTGAAAAATAGGAGGAGCATGAAGCAATGTTCAAAAACATGAAGAGCTTCAAAAGGTGTGAAATATATGAAGATCTTCAAAAGGTGTGAAAAATATGATGAGCTTCAAAAGCTGTAAAAAATTAGATGAGCATGAAACGGACTGAAAAATAGGAGGAGCATAAAGTGGTGTTGAAAAACATGAAGAGACTGAAAAAGTGTGAAATATAA
This sequence comes from Dama dama, assembly GCF_033118175.1. NCBI lineage: Eukaryota > Metazoa > Chordata > Mammalia > Artiodactyla > Cervidae > Dama > Dama dama. Next base: position 254,488 of record NW_026870980.1, read on the forward strand.
GAAGAGCTTCAAAAGGTGTGAAAAATATGAGGAGCTTCAAAAGGTGTCAAAAATATGAGGAGCATGAAATTATCTGAAAAATAGGAGCAGAATGAAACGGTGTTCAAAAACATGAAGAGCCTGAAAAGGTGTGAAAAGTATGAAGAGCTACAAAAGGTGTGAAAAATATGAGGAGAATGAAACGGCCTGAAAAGTAAAAGGAGCATGATGCGGTGTTCAAAAAAATGAAGAGCCTGAAAAGATGTGAAAAATATGAAGAGCTTCAAAAGTTGTGAAATACATGAGGAGCATGAAACGGTCTGAAAAATAGGAGGAACATAAAAAGCTGTTCAAAAACATGAAGGGCCTGAAAAGGTGTGAAATATATGAAGAGTCTCAAAACGTGTCAAAATATAAGGAGCATGAAACGGTCTGAAAAATAGGAGGAGCATGAAGTGGTGTTGAAAAACATGAAGAGACTGAACACGTGTGAAAAATATGAAGAGCTTCAAAAGGTGTGAAATACATGAGGAGCATGAAACGGTCTGAAAAATAGGAGGAGCATGAAGCGGTGTTTAAAAACATGAAGAGCCTGAAAAGGTGTGAAATATATGAAGAGATTCAAAAGGTGTCAAAAATATGAGGAGCATGAAATGGTCTGAAAAATATGAGGATCATGAAGTGGTTGTGAAAAACATGTAAAGCCTGAAAAGGTGTGAAAAATATGAAGAGCTTCAAAAGTTGTCAAATATATGAGGAGCATGAAACATTCTGAAAAATAGGAGGAGCCTGAAACCATGTTCTAAAACATGAAGAGCCTGAAAAGCTGTGAAAAATATGAAGAGCTTCAAAAGGTGTGAAATACATGAGGAGCATGAAACTGTTTGAGAAATAGGAGCAGAATGAAACGGTGTTGAAAAACATGAAGAGCCTGAAAAGGTGTGAAAAATATGAAGAGCTTCAAAAGGTGTGAAAAATATGAGGAGCATGAAACGGTCTGAAAACGAAGAGGAACAAGAAGCGGTGTTGAAAAAGATTAAGAGCCTGAAAAGATGTGAAAAATATGAAGAGCTTCAAAAGGTGTGGAAAATATGAAGAGCTTCAAAATGTGTCAAAATTGAGATGAGTATGAAACGGTCTGAAAAATAGGAGGGGCATGAAGTGATATTGAAAAACATGAAGATCCTGAAAATCTGTGAAATATATGAAGAGCTTCAAAATGTGTCAGAAATGAGAGAAGCATGAAATGGTCTGAAAAATAGGATGAGCAAGAAGGGGTGTTGAAAAACATGAAGAGCCTGAAAACGTTTGAGAAATATGAAGAGCTTCAAAAGGTGTGAAAAATATGAAGAGCTTCAAAAGCTGTTAAAAATGAGATGAGCATGACACAGTTTGAAAAATAGGAAGAGCATGAAACCGTGTTCAAAAACATGAAGAGCCTAAAAATGTTGAAAAATATGAAGAGCTTCAAAAGGTGTCAAAAATATAAGGAGCATGAGATGCTCTGAAAAATAGGAGGAGCATGAACGGTGTTCAAAAAATGAAGGGCCTGAAAAGTTGTGAAAAATATGATGAGCTTCAAAAGGTGTGAAATACATGAGAAGCATGAAACGGTTTGAAAAATAGAAGGAGCATGAAGCTGTGTCGAAAAACATGAAGAGACTGAAAAGGTGTGAAAAATATGAAGAGCTTCAAAAGGTGTGAAAAATATGAAGAGCTTCAGAAGGTGTCAAAAATGAGATGAGCATGAAACGATTTGAAAAATAGGAGGAGCATGAAGTGGTGTTGAAAAACATGAAGAGCCTGAAAAGGTGTGAAATATATGAAGAGCTTCAAAAGGTGTCAGAAATTAGAGGAGCATGAAACGGTCTGAAAAATAGGAGGAGCATGAAGCGGTGGTGAGAAACATGAAGAGCCTGAAAAGGTATTGAAAAATATGAAGAGCTTCAAAAGGTGTCAAAAATATGAGGAGCCTGAAACGGTCTGAAAAATAGGAGGAACATAAAACGGTGTTCAAAAACATGAAGGGCCTGAAAAGGTGTGAAAAATATGAAGAGCTTCAAAAGGTGTGAAAAATATGAGGAGCATGAAACGGTCTGAAAAAGAAGAGGAGCATGAAGAGGTGTTGAAAAACATTTAGAGACTGAAAACGTGTGAAAAATAAGAAGAGTTTCAAAAGGTGTGAAAAATATGAAGAGATTCAAAGGTGTAAAAAATATGAGGAGCATGAAACGGTCTGAAAAATAGGAGGAGCATGAAACGGTGTTCAGAAACATGAGGAGCCTTAAAAGGTGTGAAAAATATGAAGAGCTTCCATAGGTGTGAAAAATATGAGGAGCATGAAACGGTCTGAAAAATAGAAGGAGCATGAAGCCGTGTTCAAAAACATGAAGAGCCTGAAAAGAGGTAAAAAATATGAAGAGCTTCAAAAGGTGTCAAATATATGAGGAACATGAAACGGTCTCAACAATAGGAGGAGCATGAAGTGGTATTGAAATTCATGAAGAGCCTCAAAAGGTGTGTAAATATGAAGAGCTTGAAAAGGTGTGAAATACATGAGGAGCATGAGACGGTCTGAAAAATAGGAGGCGCATGAAGTGGTGTGGAAAACATGAAGAGCTTGAAAAAGTGTGAAATATATGAAGATCTTCAAAAGGTGTGAAAAATATGATGAGCTTCAAAAGCTGTCAAAAATGAGATGAACATGAAACGGTCTGAAAAATAGGAGGAGCATGAAGTGGTGTTGACAAACATAAAGGGCCTGAAAAAGTGTGAAATATATGAAGAGCTTTTAAAGGTGTGAAAAATATGAGGAGCTTCAAAAGGTGTCAAAAATATGAGGAGCATGAAATGGTCGGAAAATTAGGAGGAGCATGAAACGGTGTTCAAAACATGAAGTGCCAGAAATGGTGTGAAAAATATGAAGAGCTTCAAAAGGTGTGAAAAATATGAGGAGCATGAAATGGTCTGAAAAAGAAGAGGAGCATGAAGAGGTGTTGAAAAACATGAAGAGCCTTAAATGGTGTGAAAAATATGAAGAGCTTCAAAAGGTGTCAAAAATATGAGGAGCATGAGACGGTCTGAAAAATAGGAGGAGCATGACGGGGTTCAAAAACATGAAGAGCCTGAAAAGGTGAGAAAAATATGAAGAGTTTCAAAAGATGTGAAAAATATAAAGAGCTTCAAAAGCTCTCAAAAATTAAATGAGCATGAAACGGTCTGAATAATAGGAGGAGCATGAAACGGTGTTCAAAAACATGAAGAGCCTGAAAAGGTGTGGAAAATATGAAGAGCCTCAAAACGTATCAAAAATATAAGGAGCATGAAACGGTTTGAAAAATAGGAGGAGCATGAAGCGGTGTTGAAAAACATGAAGAGCCTGAAAACGTGTAAGAATATGAAGAGCTTCAAAACGTGTGAAAAATATGAAGAGCTTCAGAAGGTGTGAAATACATGAGGAGCATGAAACGGTCTGAAAAATAAGAGGAGCATGAAACCCTGTTCAAAAACATGAAGAGCCTGAAAAGGTGTGAAAAATATGAAGAGCTTCAAAAGGTGGCAAAAATAGGAGGAGCATGAAACGTTCTGAAAATTAGGAGGTGCATGAGGCAGTGTTGAAAAACATGATGAGCGTGAAAAGGTTTGAAAAATATGAAGAGCTTCAAAGGTTGTCAAAAATATAAGGAGCATGAAACGGTCTGAAAAGTGGAGGAGCATGAAGCGGTGTTGAAAAACATGAAGAGCCTGAAAAGTTGTGAAATACATGAAGAGCTTCAAAAGGTTTCAAAAATATGAGGAGCATGAACGGTCTGAAAAATAGGAGGAGCATGAAGCGGTTGTGAAAAACATGAAATGCCTGAAAAAGTGTGAAATATATGAACAGCTTCAAAAGGTGTGAAAAATATGAGGAGCTTCAACAGGTGTGAACAATATGAGGAGCATGAAACGGTCTGAAAAATAGGAGGAGCATGAAACGGTGTTCAAAAACATGAAGAGCCTGAAAAGGTGTGAAAAATATGAAGAGCTTCAAAAGGTGTGAAAAATATGACGAGCATGAAACGGTGTGAAAAATAGGAGGAGAATGAAGCCGTGTTCAAAAAAATGAAGAGCCTGAAAAGGTGTGAAAAATATGAAGAGCTTCAAAAGGTGTCAAAAATATGAGGAGCCTGAAACGGTCTGAAAAATAGGAGGAGCATGAAGCGGTGTTCAAAAAAATGAAGAGACTGAAAATGTGTGAAAAATATGAGGAGCTTCAAAAGGTGTCAAATTATGAGGAGCATGAAAAGTTCTGAAAAATAGGAGGAACATAAAACGGTGTTCAAAAACATGAAGGGCCTGAAAACGTGTGAAATATATGAAGAGCTTCAAAAGGTGTGAAAAATATGAAGAGATTCAAAGGTGTCAAAAATATGAGGAGCATTAAACGGTCTGAAAAATAGGAGGAGCATGAAACGGTGTTCAAAAACATGAAGAGCCTGAAAAGGTGTGAAAAATATGAAGAGCTTCAAAAGTTGTCGAAAATATGAGGAGCATGAAACGGTCTGAAAAATAGGAGGAGCATTGAAGCGTTGTTCAAAATCTTGAAGAGCCTGAAAAGGTGTGAAAAATATGAAGAGCTTCAAAAGGTGTCAAAAATATGAGGAGCATGAAACGGTCTGAAAAATAGGAGGAGCATGAAGCAATGTTCAAAAACATGAAGAGCTTCAAAAGGTGTGAAATATACGAAGATCTTCAAAAGGTGTGAAAAATATGATGAGCTTCAAAAGCTGTAAAAAATTAGATGAGCATGAAACGGACTGAAAAATAGGAGGAGCATGAAGTGGTGTTGAAAAACATGAAGAGACTGAACACGTGTGAAAAATATGAAGAGCTTCAAAAGATGTGAAATACATGAGGAGCATGAAACGGTCTGAAAAATAGGAGGAGCATGAAGCGGTGTTTAAAAACATGAAGAGCCTGAAAAGGTGTGAAATATATGAAGAGATTCAAAAGGTGCCAAAAATATGAGGAGCATGAAATGGTCTGAAAAATATGAGGATCATGAAGTGGTTGTGAAAAACATGTAAAGCCTGAAAAGGTGTGAAAAATATGAAGAGCTTCAAAAGTTGTCAAATATATGAGGAGCATGAAACATTCTGAAAAATAGGAGGAGCCTGAAACCATGTTCTAAAACATGAAGAGCCTGAAAAGCTGTGAAAAATATGAAGAGCTTCAAAAGGTGTGAAATACATGAGGAGCATGAAACTGTTTGAGAAATAGGAGCAGAATGAAACGGTGTTGAAAAACATGAAGAGCCTGAAAAGGTGTGAAAAATATGAAGAGCTTCAAAAGGTGTGAAAAATATGAGGAGCATGAAACGGTCTGAAAACGAAGAGGAACAAGAAGCGGTGTTGAAAAAGATTAAGAGCCTGAAAAAATGTGAAAAATATGAAGAGCTTCAAAAGGTGTGGAAAATATGAAGAGCTTCAAAATGTGTCAAAATTGAGATGAGTATGAAACGGCCTGAAAAATAGGAGGGGCATGAAGTGATATTGAAAAACATGAAGATCCTGAAAATCTGTGAAATATATGAAGAGCTTCAAAATGTGTCAGAAATGAGAGAAGCATGAAATGGTCTGAAAAATAGGATGAGCAAGAAGGGGTGTTGAAAAACATGAAGAGCCTGAAAACGTTTGAGAAATATGAAGAGCTTCAAAAGGTGTGAAAAATATGAAGAGCTTCAAAAGTTGTTAAAAATGAGATGAGCATGACACAGTTTGAAAAATACGAGGAGCATGAAACCGTGTTCAAAAACATGAAGAGCCTAAAAATGTTGAAAAATATGAAGAGCTTCAAAAGGTGTGAAAAATACGAGGAGCATAAAATGGTCTGAAAAATAGGAGAAGCATGACGTTGTGTTGAAAAACATGAAGAGCCTGAAAAAGTGTGAAATAGATGAAGAGCTTCAAAAGGTGTCAAAAATATGAGGAGCATGAAACGGTCTGAAAAATAGGAGGACCACAAGTCGTGTTCAAAAACATGAAGAGCCTGAAAAGGTGTGAAAAATATGAAGAGATTCAAAAGGTGTCAAAATATGAGGAGCATGAATCGGTGTTGAAAACATGAAGAGCCTGAAAATGTGTGAGAAATATGAAGAGCCTCAAAAGGTGTCAAAAATATGAGGAGCATGAAACGGTCTGAAAAATAGGAGAAGCATGAAGTTGTGTTGAAAAACATGAAGAACATGAAAAGGTGTGAAAAATATGAAGAGCTTCAAAAGGTGTCAAATATATGAGGAGCATGAACCGGTCTGAAAAATTGGAGGAGTGAAGCGGTGTTCCAAAACATGAAGAGCATGAAAAGGTGTGAAAAATGTGAAGAGCTTCAAAAGGTGTCAAAAATATGAGGAGCATGAAACGGTCTGAAAAATAGGAAGAGCATGAAGCGGTGTTGAGAAACATGAAGAGCCTGAAAAGGTGTGAAAAATATGAAGAGCTTCAAAAGGTGTCAAAAATATGAGGAGCATGAAACGGTCTGAAAAATAGGAGGAGCATGAAGCGGTGTTGAAAAACATGTAGAGCATGAAAAGGTGTGAAAAATATGAATAGCTTCAAAAGTTTTCAAATATATGAGGAGCATGAAACTGTCTTTAAAATAGGAGGAGCATCAAACGGTGTTGAGAAACATGAAGAGCCTGAAAAGGTGTGAAAAATATGAAGAGCTTCAAAAGGTGTCAAAAAGAGGAGGCACATGAAACTGTTTGAAAAATAGGAGGAGCATGAAGTGGTGTAGAAAAACATGAAGAGACTGAAAGGTGTGAAAAATATGAAGAGCTTCTAAAGGTGTCAAAAATATGAGGATCATGAAACGGTATGAAAATCAGGAGGAGCATGAAGTGGTGTTGAGAAACATGAAGAGACTGAAAAGGTGTGAAAAATATGAATAGCTTCAAAAGGTGTCAAAAATATGAGTAGCATGAAACGGTCTGAAAAATAGTAGGAGCATGAAGCGGTGTGGAAAAACATGAAGAGCCTGAATACATGTGAAAAATCTGAAGCATTTCAAAAGGTTTCAGAAATATGAGGAGCATGAAACGGTCTGAAAAATAGGAGGAGCATGAAACGGTTTTCAAATCGTGAAGAGCCTGAAAAGGTGTGAATAATATGAAGAACTTCAAAAGCTGTCAAAAATATGAGGCAAATGAATCGGTGTTCAAAAACATGAAGAGCCTGAAAAGCTGTGAAAAATATGAAGAGCATCAAGAGGTGTCAAAATATGAGGAGCATGAAATGGTCTAAAAAATAGGAGGAGCATGAAACGCTGTTGAAAAACATGAAGAGCCTGAAAAAGTGTGAAAAATATGAAGAGCTTCAAAAGGTGTCAAAAATATGAGGAGCATGAAATGCTCTGAAAAATAGGAGGAGAATAAAGCGGTGTTGAAAAACATGAAGAGCCTGAAAAGGTGTGAAAAACATGAAAAGCTTCAAAAGGTGTCAAAAATATGAGGAGCATGAAACAGTCTGAAAAATAGGAGGAGAATAAAGCGGTGTTGAAAAACATGAAGAGCCTGAAAAGGTGTGAAAAATATGAAAAGCTTCAAAAGGTGTCAAAAATATGAGGAGCATGAAACAGTCTGAAAAATAGGAGGAGCAGAAGCAGATTTGAAAAACATGAAGAGCCTGAAAAGGTGTGATAATTATGAAGCGCTTCAAAAGGTGTCAAAATTATGGGGAGCATTAAACGGTCTGAAATATAGGAGGAGCATGAAACCTTGTTGAAAAATATGAAGACCCTGAAAAGGTGTGAAAAATATGAAGAGCTTCAAAAGGTGTCAAAATATGAGGAGCATGAAACGGTCTGAAAAAGAGGAGGAGCATGAAGCGGTGTTGAAAAACATGAAGAGACTGAAAAGGTGTGAAAAATATGAAGAGCTTCAAAATGTGTCAAAAATATGAGGATCATGAAACGGTCTGAAAAATAGGAGAAGCAGGAAGTGGTGTTGAAAAACATGAAGAGCCTGAAAACGTGTGAAAAATATGAAGAGCTTCAAAAGGTGATAAAAATGAGATGAGCATGAAACGGTCTGAAAAATATGAGGAGCATGAAGCGGTGTTGGAAATCATGAAGAGTCTGAAAAGGTGTGAAATATATTAAGAGCTTCAAAAGGTGTCAAAAATATGAGGAGCATGAAACGGTCTGAAAAATAGGAGGAGCATGAAGCGGTGTTGAAAATCATGAAGAACCTGAAAAGGTGTGAAAAATATGAAGAGCTTCAAAAGGTGTCAAAACTATGAGGAGCATGAAACGGTCTGAAAAATAGGAGGAGCATGAAAAGGTGTTCAAAAATATGAAGAGCCTGAAAAGGTGTGAAAAAAATGAAGAGCTTCAAAAGGTGTAAAATACATGAGGAACATGAAACGGTCTGGATAATAGGATGAGCATGAAGTTGTGTTGAAAAACATGAAGAGACTGAAAAGGTGTGAAAAATATGAAGAGGTTCAAAAGGTGTGAAAAATATGACGAGTATGATACGGTCTGAAAAATAAGAGGAGAATGAAGCTCTGTTCAAAAACATGAAGAGCCTGAAAAGTTGTGAAAAATATGAAAAGCTTCTAAAGTTGTCAAAAATATGAGGAGCATGAAACATTCTGAAAAATAGGAGTATCATGAAGCGGTGTTCAAAATCATGAAGAGGCTGAAAAGGTGTGAAAAATATGAAGAGCTTCAAAACGTGTGAAATACATGAGGAGCATGAAACGGTCTGAAAAATAGGAGGAGCATGAAGCAGTGTTCAAAAACATGAAGAGCCTGAAAAGGTGTGAAAAATATGAAGAGCTTCAAAAAATATCAAAAATATGAGGAGCATTAAACGGTCTGAAAAATAGGAGCAGCATGAAACGGTGTTCAAAAACATGAAGATCCTGATAAGGTGTGAAAAATATGAAGAGCTTCAAAACGTGTCAAAAATATGAGGAGCATGAAACGGTCTGAAAATTAGGAGGGGCAAGAAGTGGTGTTGAAAAACATGAACAGCCTGAAAAGCTGTGAAAAATATGCAAAGCTTCAAAAGCTGTGAAAAAAATGAAGTGCTTCAAAAGGTGTCAAAAATGAGATGAGCATGAAACGGTCTGAAAAATAGGAGGAGCATGAAGTTGTGTTGAAAAACATGAAGAGCCTGAAAAGGTGTGAAAAATATGAAGAGCTTCAAAACGTGTGAAATACATGAGGAGCATGAAACTCTCTGAAATATAGGAGGAGCATGAAGTGGTGTTGAAAAACATGAAGAGGCTGAAAACTTGTGAAAAATATGAGGAGGTTCAAAAGGTGTGAAACCTATGAGGAGCATGATACGGTCTGAAAAATAGGAGGAGCATGAAGCGGTGTTCAAAAACATGAAGAGCCTGAAAAATTGTGAAAAATATGAAAAGCTTCAAAAGGTGTCAAAAATATGAGGAGCATGAAACAGTCTGAAAAATAGGAGGAGCAGAAGCAGATTTGAAAAACATGAAGAACCTGAAAAGGTGTGATAATTATGAAGCGCTTCAAAAGGTGTCAAAATTATGGGGAGCATTAAACGGTCTGAAATATAGGAGGAGCATGAAACCTTGTTGAAAAATATGAAGACCCTGAAAAGGTGTGAAAAATATGAAGAGCTTCAAAAGGTGTCAAAATATGAGGAGCATGAAACGGTCTAAAAATTAGGAGGAGGATGAAACGGTGTTCAAAACATGAAGAGGCTGAAAAGGTTTGAAAAATGTGAAGAGCTTGAAAAGGTGTCAAAAATATGAGGGCCATGAAACGGTCTGAAAAAGAGGATGAGCAAGAAGCGGTGTTGAAAAACATGAAGAGCCTGAAAAGGTGTGAAAAATATGAAGAACTTCAAAAGGAGTCAAAATATGAGGAGCAGGAAACGGTCTGAAAAATAGGAGGTGCAAGAAACGGTGTTCAAAAACATGAACAGCCTGAAAAGGTTTGAAAAATGTGAAGAGCTTGAAAAGGTGTCAAAAATATGAGGGGCATGAAACTGTCTGAAAAATAGGAGGAGCATGAAACCTTTTTGAAAAATATGAAGAGCCTGAAAAGGTGTGAAAAATATGAAGAGCTTCAAAAGGTGTCAAAATATGAGGAGCATGAAACGGTCTGAAAATTAGGAGGAGCATGAAACCGTGTTGAAAACATGAAGAGCCTGAAAAGGTGTGAAAAATATGAAGAGCTTCAAAAGGTGTCAAAAATATGAGAAGCATGAAACGGTCTGAAAAATATGAGGAGCATGAAACGGTGTTCAAAAACATGAAAACCCTGAAAAGGTGTGAAATATATGAAGAGCTTCAAAAGATGTCAAAAATAGGAGGAGCATGAAGCGGTGTAGAAAAACATGAAGAGTCTGAAAAGGCGTGAAAAATATGAAGTGCTTCAAAACATGTCAAAAATATGAGGAGCATGACACGGTCAGAAATATAGGAGGAGCATGAAGTGGTGTTGAAAACATGAAGAGCCTGAAAAGGTGTGAAAAATATGAAGAGCTTCAAAAGGTGTCAAAATATGAGGAGCATGAAACGGTCTGAAAATTAGGAGGAGCATGAAACCGTGTTGAAAACATGAAGAGCCTGAAAAGGTGTGAAAAATATGAAGAGCTTCAAAAGGTGTCAAAAATATGAGAAGCATGAAACGGTCTGAAAAATATGAGGAGCATGAAACGGTGTTCAAAAACATGAAAACCCTGAAAAGGTGTGAAATATATGAAGAGCTTCAAAAGATGTCAAAAATAGGAGGAGCATGAAGCGGTGTAGAAAAACATGAAGAGTCTGAAAAGGCGTGAAAAATATGAAGTGCTTCAAAACATGTCAAAAATATGAGGAGCATGACACGGTCAGAAATATAGGAGGAGCATGAAGTGGTGTTGAAAACATGAAGAACCTGAAAAGTTGTGAAAAATATGAAGAGCTTCAAAAGGTGTCAAATATATGAGGAGTATGAAACGGTCTGAAAAATGGGAGGAGCATGAAGCGCTGTTGAGAAAGATGAAGAGCTTGAATACGTGTGAAAAATATGAAGAGCTTCAAAAGGTGTCAAAAATATGAGGAGCATGAAACAGTCTGAAAAATAGGAGGAGCATGAAGTGGATTTGAAAAGCATGAAGAGCCTGAAAAGGTGTGAAACATATGAAGAGCTTCAAAAGGTGTAAAAATTATGAGGAGCTTGAAACGGTCTGAAACATCAGAGGATCTGGTTTCCTCAGTGTGTATGCCCAGAAGTGGGATTGCTGGGTCATATGGCAGTTCTATTTCCAGTTTTTTAAGAAATCTCCACACTGTTTTCCATAGGGGCTGTACTAGTGTGCATTCCCACCAACAGTGTAAGAGGGTTCCCTTTTCTCCACACCATCTCCAGCATTTATTGCTTGTAGACTTTTGGATAGCAGCCATCCTGGCTGGCATGTAATGGTACCTCATTGTGGTTTTGATTTGCATTTCTCTAATAATGAGTGATGTTGAGCATCTTTTCATGTGTTTGTTATCCATCTGTATGTCTTCTTTGGAGAAATGTCTGTTTAGTTCTTTGGCTCATTTTTTATTGGGTCATTTATTTTTCTGCAATTGAGCTGCAGGATTTGCTTGTATATTTTTGAGATTAATCCTTTGTCTGTTTCTTCATTTGCTATTATTTTCTCCCAATCTGAGGGCTGTCTTTTCACCTTACTTATAGTTTCCTTTGTAGTGCAAAAGCTTTTAAGTTTCATTAGGTCCCATTTGTTTAGTTTTGCTTTTATTTCCAATATTCTGGGAGGTGGGTCATAGAGGATCTTGCTTTGATTTATGTCGGAGAGTGTTTTGCCTATCTTCTCCTCTAGGAGTTTTATAGTTTCTGGTCTTACATTTAGATCTTTAATCCATTTTGAGTTTATTTTTGTGTATGGTGTTAGAAAGTGTTCTAGTTTCATTCTTTTACAAGTGGTTGACCAGTTTTCCCAGCACCACTTGTTAAAGAGGTTGTCTTTTTTCCATTGTATATCCTTGCCTCCTTTGTCAAAGATAAGGTGTCCATAGGTTCGTCTGAAAGAGACACGTGCACCCCAATGTTCATCGCAGCACTGTTTATAATAGCCAGGACATGGAAGCAACCTAGATGCCCGTCAGCAGATGAATGGATAAGAAAGCTGTGGTACATATACACCATGGAATATTACTCAGCCATTAAAAAGAATTCATTTGAATCAGTCCTAATGAGATGGATGAAGCTGGAGCCCATTATACAGAGTGAAGTAAGCCAGAAAGATAAAGAACATTAGAGCATGCTGACACATGTATATGGAATTTAGAAAGGTGATAACGATAACCCTATATGCAGAACAGAAAAAGAGACACAGAAATACAGAACAGACTTTTGAACTTTGTGGGAGAATGTGAGGTTGGGATATTTCAAAAGAACAGCATGTATGCTATCTATGGTGAAACAGATCACCAGCCCAGGTAGGATGCATGAGACAAGTGCTCTGGCTTGGTGCACTGGGAAGACCGAGAGGAATCGGGTGGAGAGGGAGGTGGGAGGGGGGATTGGGATTGGGAATACATGTAAATCCATGGCTGATTCATATCAATGTATGACAAAACCGACTGGGAAAAAAAAATAAAAATAATAAAAAAAAAATTAAAAAAAATAACAATAAAAAAAAAATAAGAAGAGCATGAAATGGTGTTCAAAAACATGAAGAGCCTGAAAAGGTGTGGAAATTATGAAGAGCTTCAAAAGGTGTCAAATATATGAGGAGCATAAAACGGTCTAAAACATAGGAGGAGCATGAAGCGGTGTTGAAAAACATGAAGAGCCTGAAAAGGTGTGAAAAATATGAAGAGCATCAAAAGGTGCCAAAAATATGAAGAGCATGAAACGGTCTGAAAAATAGGAGGAGCATGAAATGATGTTCAAAAACATGAAGACCTGAAAAGGTGTGAAAAATATGAAGAGCTTCAAAAGGTGCCAAAAATATGAGGAGCATGAAACGGTCTGACAAAGTGGAGGAGCATGAAGCGGTGTTGAAAAACATGAAGAGCCTGAAAAGTTGTGAAAAATATGAAGAGCTTCAAAAGGTGTCAAAATATGAGAAGCATGAAACGGTCTGAAAAATAGGAGGAGCATGAAGCAGTGTTGAAAAACATGAAGAGTCTGAAAAGGTGTGAAAAATATGAAGAGCTTCAAAGGTGTCAAAAATATGAGGAGCATGAAACGGTCTGAAAAATAGGAGGAGCATGAAGCGGTGTTGAAAAACATGAAGAGCCTGAAAAGGTGTGAAAAATATGAAGAGCTTCAAAATATGTGAAAAATATGAAGAGCTTCAAAAGGTGTAAAAAATGAGATGAGCATGAAACGGTCTGAAAAATAGGAGTAGCAATAAGCGGTGTTGAAAAATATGAAGAGCCTGAAAAGGTGTGAAAAATATGAAGAGCTTCAAAAGGTGTGAAAAATATGAAGACCTTCAAAAGGTGTCAAAAATTAGATTAGCATGAAAGGGACTGAAAAATAGGAGGAGCATGAAGCGGTGTTCTAAAACATGAAGAGCCTGAAAAGGTCTGAAAAATATTAAGAGCTTCAAAAGCTGTGAAAAATATGAAGAGCTTCAAAAGGTGTCAAAAATCGATGAGCAGGAAATGGTCTGAAAAATAGGAGGAGCATGAAGTTGTGTTAAAAACATGAAGAGCCTGAAAAGGTGTGAAATATATGAAGAGCTTCAAAAGGTGTCAAAAATATGAGGAGAATGAAACGGTCTTAAAATAGGAGGAGCATGAAGTAGTGTTGAAAAACATGAAGATCCTGAAATGGTGTGAAATATATGAAGAGCTTCACAATGTGTGAAAAATATGAGGAGCTTCAAAAAGTGTCAGAAATATGAGGAGCATGAAACGGTCTGAAAAATAGGAAGAGCATGAAATGGTGTTGAAAAACATGAGGAGCCTGAAAAGTGTGAAAAATATGAAAAGCTTCAAAAGGTGTCAAAAATATGAGGAGCATGAAACGGTCTGAAAAATAGGAGGAGCATGAAGTGGTGTTAAAAACATGAAGAGCCTGAAAAGGTGTGAAAAATATGAAGAGCTTCAAAAGGAGTGAAATACATTAGGAGCATGAAACTCTCTGAAAAATAGGAGGAGCATGAAGCGGTGTTCAAAAACCTGAAGAGCCTAAAGAGTTGTGAAAAATATGAAAAGCTTCAAAAGGTGTCAAAAATGAGATGAGCATGAAACGGTCTGAAAAATAGGAGGATCATGAAACGGTATTGAAAAACATGAAGAGCCTGGAAAGGTGTGAAAAATATGAAGAGTTTCAAAAGGTGTCAAAAATATGAGGAGCATGTAACGGTCTGAAAAATAGGAGGATCATGAAGCTGTGTTCAAAAATATGAAGAGCCTGAAAGGTGTGAAAAATATGAAGAGCTTCAAAAGGTGTGAAAAATATGAGGAGCATGAAACGGTCTGAAAAATAGAAGCAGCATGAAACGGTGTTGAAAAACATGAAGAGCCTGAAAAGCTGTGAAAAATATGAAGAGCTTCAAAAGGTGTGAAAAATATGAGGAGCATGAAACGGTCTGAAAAATAGGAGGAGCTTGAAGCAGTGTTCAAAAACATGACGAGCCTGAAAAGGTGTGAAAAATATGAAGAGCTTCAAAAGGTGTGAAATAAATGAGGAGCATGAAACGGTCTGGAATATAGAAGGAGCATGAAGCGGTGTTCAAAGACATGAAGAGCCTGAAAAGGTGTTAAAAATATGAAGAGCTTCAAAAGGAGTCAAATATATGAGGAGCAGGAAACGGTCTGAAAAACAGGAGTAGCATGAAGTGGTGTTGAATAAAATCAAGAGCCTGAAAAGGTGTGAAAAATATGAAGACCTTCAAAAGGGGTGAAATACATGAGGAGCATGAAACGGGCTGAAAAATAGGAGAAGCATGAAGTGGTGTGGAAAAACATGAAGAGCCTGAAAAGGTGTGAAAAATATGAAGAGCTCAAAAGGTGTGAAAAATATGAGGAGCATGAAACGGCCTGAAAAATAGAAGCTGCATGAAACAGTGTGGAAAAACATGAAGAGCCTGAAAAGGTGTGAAAAATATGAAGAGCTTCAAATGGTGTCAAAAATATGAGGAGCATGTAACCTTCTGAAAAATAGGAGGAGCATGAGACGGTGATCAAAAACATGAGGAGCCTGAGAAGGTGTAATAAATATGAAGAGCTTCAAATGGTGTCAAAAATATGAGAAGCATGAAACGGTCTGAAAGATAGGAGGAGCATGAAACGGGGATCAGAAACATGAAGAGCCTGAAAAGTTGTGAAAAATATGAAGAGCTTCAAAAGGTGTGAAATTCATGAGGAGCATGAAACGGTCTGAAAAATAGGAGAAGCATGAAGTGGTGTGGAAAAACATGAAGAGCCTGAAAATATGTGAAAAATATGAAGAGCTTCAAAAGGTGTGAAATACATGACGAGCATGAAACTCTCTGAAAAATAGGAGGAGCATGAAGTGCTGTACAAAAACATGAAGAGCCTGAAAAGGTGAGAAAAATATGAAGAGCTTCAAAAGGGGTGAAAAATATGAGGAGCATGATGCAGCCGAAAAAATAGGAGGAGCATGAAGCAGAGTTAAAAAACATGAAGAGCCTGAAAAGGTGTGAATAATATGAAAAGCTTCAAAAGGTGTCAAAAATGAGAAGACCATGAAACGGTCTGAAAATTAGAAGGAGAATGAAGCGATGTTGAAAAATATGAAGAGACTGAAAACGTGTGAGACATATGAAGAGCTTCAAAAGGTGTCAACAATATGAGGAGCATGAAACGGTCTTAAAAATAGGAGGAGTATGAAGCGCTGTTCAAAAACATGAAGAGGATGAAAAGGTGTGAAAAATATGAAGAGCTTTAAAAGGTGTCAAAAATATGAGGAGCATGAAACGGTCCTGAAAAATAGGAGGATTATGAAACGGTGTTCAAAAACATGAAGAGCCTGAAAAGTTGTGAGAAATATGAAGAGATTCAAAAGGTGTGAAAATTATGAGGAGTCTGAAACGGTCTGAAAAATAGGAGGAGCATGAAGAGGTGTTCAAAAACATGAAGAGCCTGAAAAGCTGTGAAAAATATGCAAAGCTTCAAAAGGTGTCAAAACTGAGATGAGCATGAAACGGTCTGCAAAATATGAGGAGCATGAAATGGTGTTCAAAAACATGAAGAGCCTGAAAAGGTGTGAAAAATATGAAGAGATTCAAAAGGTGTGGAATACATTAGGAGGATTAAACGGTCTGAAACATAGGAGGAGCATGAAGCGGTGTTGAAAAACATGAAGAGCCTTAAAAGATGTGAAAAATATGAAGAGCTTCAAAATGTGTGAAATACATGAGGAGTATGAAACTGTCAGAAAAATAGCAGGAGCATGAAGCGGTGTTAAAAACATGAAGAGTCTGAAAAGGTGTGAAAAGTATGAAGAGCTTCAAAAATGTGAAAAATATGAAGAGGTTCAAAAGGTGTGAAAAATATGAAGAGCTTCAAAAGGTGTCAAAAAAGAGTTGAGCATGAAAAGGTCTGAAAAATACGAGGAGCATGAAGCAGTGTTGAAAATCATGAAGAGCCTGAAAAGGTATGAAAAATATGAAGAGCTTCATAAGGTGAGAAATATATGAAGATCTTCAAAAGTTGTCAAAATGAGATGAGCATGAAACGATTTGAAAAAAAGGAGGATCATGAATTGGTGTTGAAAGAAATGAAGAGCCTGAAAAGGTGTGAAATATCTGAAGAGATTCAAAATGTGTCAAATATATGAGGAGAATGAAACGGTCTGAAAAATAGGCAGAACATGAAGTGGTGATCAAAAACATGAAGAGCCTGAAAAGGTGTGAATAATATGACGAGCTTCTAAAGGTGTCAAAAATATCAGGAGCATAAAACGTCCTGAAAAATAGGCGGAGCATGAAGCGGTGTTGAAAATCATCAAGAGACTGAAAAGTGTGAAATATATGAAGAGCTTCAAAAGGTTTGAAAAATATGAGGAGCATGAAACGGTCTGAAAAATAGGAGGAGCATGAAGCGGTGTTTAAAAACATGAAGAGCCTGAAAAGTTGTGAAAAATATGAAGAGCTTCAAAAGGCGTCAAAAATATGAGGAGCATGAAACGGTCTGAAAAATAGGAGGAGCATGAAGCGGTGTTGAAAAACATGAAGAGCCTGAAAACGTGTGGAAAATATGTGTAGCTTCAAAAGGTGTTAAATACATGAGGAGCATGAAACCGTCTGAAAAATAAGAGGAGCATGAATCAGTGTTCAAAAACATGAAGAGCCTGAAAAGGTGTGAAAAATATGAAGAGCTTCAAAATGTGTGAAATACATGAGGAGCATGAAAAGGTCTGAAAAATAGGAGGAGCATGAAGTGGTGTTCAGAAACATGAAGAGCCTGAAAACGTGTGAAAAATATGAGGAGCTTCAAAAATGTGAAAAATATGAAGAGCTTCAAAAGGTGTCAAAAATATGAGGAACAGGAAACGGTCTTAAAAATAGGAGGAGGATGAAGTGGTGTTCAAAAACATGAAGAGCCTGAAAAGGTGTGAAAAATATGAAGAGACTCAATACGTGTCAAAAATATGAGGAGTATGAAACGGTCGGAAAAATTGCAGGAGCATGAAGCGGTGTTGAAAAACATGAAGAGTCTGAAAACGTGTGAAAAATAATGAAGAGCTTCAAAAATGTGAAAAATATGAAGAGCTTCAACAGGTGTGAAAAATATGAAGAGCTTCAAAAGGTGTCAAAAAAGAGATGAGCATGAAAGGTCTGAAAAATACGAGGAGCATGAAGCGGTGTTGAAAATCATGAAGAGCCTGAAAAGGTATGAAAAATATGAAGAGATTCATAAGGTGTGAAATATATGAAGAGCTTCAAAAGGTGTCAAAATGAGATGAGCATGAAACGATTTGAAAAATAGGAGGAGCATGAAATAGTGTTGAAAAAAATGAAGAGCCTGAAAAGGTGTGAAATATCTGAAGAGCTTCAAAAGGTGTCAAAGATATGAGGAGAATGAAACGGTCTGAAAAATAGGAGGAGAATGAAGCGGTGATCAAAAACATGAAGAGCCTGAAAAGGTGTGAATAATATGAAGAGCTTCTAAAGGTGTCAAAAATATGAGGAGCAAGAAACGGCCTGAAAAATAGGCGGAGCATGAAGCGGTGTTGAAAAACATCAAGAGCCTGAAAAGTGTGAAAAATATGAAGAGCTTCAAAAGGTGTGAAAAATATGAGGAGCATGAAACGTTCTGAAAAATAGGAGGAGCATGAAGCGGTTTTTAAAAACATGAAGAGCCTGAAAAGTTGTGAAAAATATGAAGAGCTTCAAAAGGTGTCAAAATATGAGGAGCATGAAACGGTCTGAAAAATAGGAGGAGCATGAAGCGGTGTTGAAAAACATGAAGAGCCTGAAAAGGTGTGAAAAGTATGAAGAGCTTCAAATGGGGTGAAAAATATGAGGAGCATGATACGGTCGAAAAAATAGGAGGAGCATGAAGCGGAGTTCAAAAACATGAAGAGCCTGAAAAGGTGTGAATAATATGAAAAGCTTCAAAAGTTGTCAAAAATGAGAAGAGGATGAAATGGTCTGAAAAATTAGGAGGAGCATGAAGCGAAGTTGAAAAATATGAAGAGACTGAAAAGGTGTGAGACATATGAAGAGCTTCAAAAGGTGTCAAATATATGAGGAGAATGAAACGGTCTGAAAAATAGGCGGAGCATGAAGCGGTGATCAAAAACATGAAGAGCCTGAAAAGCTATGAATAATATGACGAGTTTCTAAAGGTGTCAAAAATATCAGGAGCATGAAACGACCTGAAAAATAGGCGGAGCATGAAGCGGTGTTGAAAATCATCAAGAGACTGAAAAGTGTGAAATATATGAAGAGCTTCAAAAGGTGTGAAAAATATGAGGAGCATGAAACGGTCTGAAAAATAGGAGGAGCATGAAGCGGTGTTTAAAAACATGAAGAGCCTGAAAATTTGTGAAAAATGTGAAGAGCTTCAAAAGGTGTCAAAAATATGAGGAGCATGAAACGGTCTGAAAAATAGGAGGAGCATGAATCGGTGTTGAAAAACATGAAGAGCCTGAAAACGTGTGGAAAATATGTTTAGCTTCAAAAGGTGTTAAATACATGAGGAGCATGAAACCGTCTGAAAAATAAGAGGAGCATGAATCAGTGTTCAAAAACATGAAGAGCCTGAAAAGGTGTGAAAAATATGAAGAGCTTCAAAATGTGTGAAATACATGAGGAGCATGAAAAGGTCTGAAAAATAGGAGGAGCATGAAGTGGTGTTCAAAAGCATGAAGAGCCTGAAAACGTGTGAAAAATATGAGGAGCTTCAAAAGTGTGAAAAATATGAAGAGCTTCAAAAGGTGTCAAAAATATGAGGAGCATGAAACGGTCTTAAAAATAGGAGGAGGATGAAGTGGTGTTCAAAAACTTGAAGAGCCTGAAAAGTTGTGAAAAATATGAAGAGCTTCAAAAGGTGTCAAAATATGAGGAGCATGAAACGGTCTGAAAAATACGAGGAGCATGAAGCGGTGTTGAAAAACATGAAGAGCCTGAAAAGGTGTGAAAAGTATGAAGAGCTTCAAAAGGTGTGAAATACATGACGAGCATGAAACTCTCTGAAAAATAGGAGGAGCATGAAGTGGTGTGGAAAAACATGAAGAACCTGAAAAGGTGTGAAAAGTATGAAGATCTTCAAAAGGTGTGAAATACATGACGGGCATGAAACTCTCCGAAAAATAGGAGGAGCATGAAATGCTGTACAAAAACATGAAGAGCCTGAAAAGGTGTGAAAAATATGAAGAGCTTCAAAAGATGTCAAAAATAGGAGGAGCATGAAGCGGTCAAAAAAATATGAGGAGCATGAAACGGTGTTCAAAAACATGAAAACCCTGAAAAGGTGTGAAATATATGAAGAGCTTCAAAAGATGTCAAAAATAGGAGGAGCATGAAGCGGTGTAGAAAAACATGAAGAGTCTGAAAAGGCGTGAAAAATATGAAGAGCTTCAAAACATGTCAAAAATATGAGGAGCATGACACGGTCAGAAATATAGGAGGAGCATGAAGTGGTGTTGAAAACATGAAGAACCTGAAAAGTTGTGAAAAATATGAAGAGCTTCAAAAGGTGTCAAAAATATGAGGAGCATGAAACATTCTGAAAAATAGGAGGAGCATGAAGCGGATTTGAAAAGCATGAAGAGCCTGAAAAGGTGTGAAACATATGAAGAGCTTCAAAAGGTGTAAAAAATATGAGGAGCTTGAAACGGTCTGAAACATCAGAGGATCTGGTTTCCTCAGTGTGTATGCCCAGAAGTGGGATTGCTGGGTCATATGGCAGTTCTATTTCCAGTTTTTTAAGAAATCTCCACACTGTTTTCCATAGGGGCTGTACTAGTGTGCATTCCCACCAACAGTGTAAGAGGGTTCCCTTTTCTCCACACCATCTCCAGCATTTATTGCTTGTAGACTTTTGGATAGCAGCCATCCTGGCTGGCATGTAATGGTACCTCATTGTGGTTTTGATTTGCATTTCTCTAATAATGAGTGATGTTGAGCATCTTTTCATGTGTTTGTTATCCATCTGTATGTCTTCTTTGGAGAAATGTCTGTTTAGTTCTTTGGCTCATTTTTTATTGGGTCATTTATTTTTCTGCAATTGAGCTGCAGGATTTGCTTGTATATTTTTGAGATTAATCCTTTGTCTGTTTCTTCATTTGCTATTATTTTCTCCCAATCTGAGGGCTGTCTTTTCACCTTACTTATAGTTTCCTTTGTAGTGCAAAAGCTTTTAAGTTTCATTAGGTCCCATTTGTTTAGTTTTGCTTTTATTTCCAATATTCTGGGAGGTGGGTCATAGAGGATCTTGCTTTGATTTATGTCGGAGAGTGTTTTGCCTATCTTCTCCTCTAGGAGTTTTATAGTTTCTGGTCTTACATTTAGATCTTTAATCCATTTTGAGTTTATTTTTGTGTATGGTGTTAGAAAGTGTTCTAGTTTCATTCTTTTACAAGTGGTTGACCAGTTTTCCCAGCACCACTTGTTAAAGAGGTTGTCTTTTTTCCATTGTATATCCTTGCCTCCTTTGTCAAAGATAAGGTGTCCATAGGTTCGTCTGAAAGAGACACGTGCACCCCAATGTTCATCGCAGCACTGTTTATAATAGCCAGGACATGGAAGCAACCTAGATGCCCGTCAGCAGATGAATGGATAAGAAAGCTGTGGTACATATACACCATGGAATATTACTCAGCCATTAAAAAGAATTCATTTGAATCAGTCCTAATGAGATGGATGAAGCTGGAGCCCATTATACAGAGTGAAGTAAGCCAGAAAGATAAAGAACATTAGAGCATGCTGACACATGTATATGGAATTTAGAAAGGTGATAACGATAACCCTATATGCAGAACAGAAAAAGAGACACAGAAATACAGAACAGACTTTTGAACTTTGTGGGAGAATGCGAGGTTGGGATATTTCAAAAGAACAGCATGTATGCTATCTATGGTGAAACAGATCACCAGCCCAGGTAGGATGCATGAGACAAGTGCTCTGGCTTGGTGCACTGGGAAGACCGAGAGGAATCGGGTGGAGAGGGAGGTGGGAGGGGGGATTGGGATTGGGAATACATGTAAATCCATGGCTGATTCATATCAATGTATGACAAAACCGACTGGGAAAAAAAAATAAAAATAATAAAAAAAAAAATTTAAAAAAATAACAATAAAAAAAAAAATAAGAAAAGCATGAAATGGTGTTCAAAAACATGAAGAGCCTGAAAAGGTGTGGAAATTATGAAGAGCTTCAAAAGGTGTCAAATATATGAGGAGCATAAAACGGTCTAAAACATAGGAGGAGCATGAAGCGGTGTTGAAAAACATGAAGAGCCTGAAAAGGTGTGAAAAATATGAAGAGCTTGAAAAGGTGCCAAAAATATGAAGAGCATGAAACGGTCTGAAAAATAGGAGGAGCATGAAATGATGTTCAAAAACATGAAGACCTGAAAAGGTGTGAAAAATATGAAGAGCTTCAAAAGGTGTGAAAAATATGAGGAGCATGAAACGGTCTGACAAAGTGGAGGAGCATGAAGCGGTGTTGAAAAACATGAAGAGCCTGAAAAGTTGTGAAAAATATGAAGAGCTTCAAAAGGTGTCAAAATATGAGAAGCATGAAACGGTCTGAAAAATAGGAGGAGCATGAAGCAGTGTTGAAAAACATGAAGAGTCTGAAAAGGTGTGAAAAATATGAAGAGCTTCAAAGGTGTCAAAAATATGAGGAGCATGAAACGGTCTGAAAAATAGGAGGAGCATGAAGCGGTGTTGAAAAACATGAAGAGCCTGAAAAGGTGTGTAAAATATGAAGAGCTTCAAAATATGTGAAAAATATGAAGAGCTTCAAAAGGTGTAAAAAATGAGATGAGCATGAAACGGTCTGAAAAATAGGAGTAGCAATAAGCGGTGTTGAAAAATATGAAGAGCCTGAAAAGGTGTAAAAAATATGAAGAGCTTCTAAAGGTGTCAAAAATATGAAGAGCTTCAAAAGGTGTCAAAAATGAGATGAGCATTAAACGGTGTGAAAAAAATGAGGAACATGAAGCCGTGTTGGAAATCATGAAGAGTCTGAAAAGGTATGAAATATACGAGGAGCTTCAAAAGGGGTCATAAATATGAGTGTCATGAAACGGTCTGAAAATTAGGGGGAGCATGAAGCGGTGTTGAAAAACATGAAGAGCCTGAAAAGTTGTCAAAAATATGAAGAGCTTCTAAAGGGGTCAAAAGTAGAGGAGCTTCAAAAGGTGTCAAAAATGAGATGAGCATGAAATGGTGTGAAAATATGAGGAGCATGAAGCCGTTTTGAAAATCATGTAGAATCTGAAAAGGTGTGAAAAATATGAAGAGCATCAAAAGGTGTCAAAAATATGAGGAGCATGAAACGGTCTGAAAAAGAGGAGGAGCATGAAGCGGTGTTGAAAAACATGAAGAGACTGAAAAGGTGTGAAAAATATGAAGAGCTTCAAAATGTGTCAAAAATATGAGGATCATGAAACGGTCTGAAAAATAGGAGAAGCAGGAAGTGGTGTTGAAAAACATGAAGAGCCTGAAAACGTGTGAAAAATATGAAGAGCTTCAAAAGGTGATAAAAATGAGATGAGCATGAAACGGTCTGAAAAATATGAGGAGCATGAAGCGGTGTTGGAAATCATGAAGAGTCTGAAAAGGTGTGAAATATATTAAGAGCTTTAAAACATGTGAAAAATACGAAGAGCTTCAAAAGATGTGAAAAATATGAAGAGCTTCAAAAGGTGTCAAAAATATGAGGAGCATAAAACGGTCTTAAAAATATGAGGAGCATTAAGCGGTGTTGAAAATCATGAAGAGCCTGAAAAGGTGTGAAAAATATGAAGAGCTTCAAAAGGTGTCAAAAATATGAGGAGCATTAAACGGTCTGAAAAATAGGAGGAGCATGAAGCGGTGTTCAAAAACATGAAGAGCATGAAAAGGTGTGAAATATATGAAGAGTTTCAAAACGTGTGAAATACATGAGGAGCATGAAACGATCTGAAAAATAGGAGTACCATGAAGCAGTGTTCAAATACATGAAGAGCCTGAAAAAGTGTGAAAAATATGAAGAGCTTCAAAAGGTGTCAAAAATGCGATATGCATGAAACGGTCTGAAAAATAGGAGGAGCATGAAGCGGTGTTGGAAATCGTGAAGAGTCTGAAAAGGTGTGAAATATATGAAGAGCTTCAAAAGGTGTGAAAAATATGAGGAACATGAAACGGTCTGAAAAATAGGAGCAGCATCAAACGATATTCAAAAACATGAAGAGCCTGAAGAGGTGTGATATATATGAAGAGCTTCAAAAGGTGTGAAAAATATGAGGAACATGAAACGGTCTGAAAAATAGGAGCAGCATCAAACGATATTCAAAAACATGAAGAGCCTGAAGAGGTGTGATATATATGAAGAGCTTCAAAAGGTGTGAAAATTAGGAGGAGCATGAAACGGTCTGAAAAATAGGAGGAGCATGAAGTGGTGTTGAAAAAGGTGAATAGCCTGTAAAGGTGTGAATATATGAAGAGCTTCAAAAGGTGTAAAAAATATGAGAGGCATGAAACGACTGAAAAATAGGAGGAGCATGAAGTGGTGTTGAAAAAGGTGAATAGCCTGTAAAGGTGTGAATATATGAAGAGCTTCAAAAGGTGTCAAAACTATGAGGAGCATGAAACGGTCTGAAAAATAGGAGGAGCATGAAGCGGGTGTTGAAAAAAATGAAGAGCTTGAAAAGGTGTGAAAATATGAAGAGCTTCAAAAGGTGTCAAAAATATAGGGAGAATGAAACGGTCTGAAAAATAGGAGGAGCATGAAACGGTGTTCAAAACATGAAGAGCTGAAAAGGTGTGAAAAATATGAAGAGCTTCAAAAGGTGTCAAAAATATGAGGAGCATGAAACGGTCTGAAAAATAGGAGGAGCATGAAGCGGTGTTAAAAAACATGAAGAGCCTGAAAAGATGTGAAAAATATGAAGAGCTTCAAAAGTTGTCAAAAATATGAGGAGCATGAAACGGTCTGAAAAAAAGGAGGAGCATGAAGCGGTGTTGAAAACATGAAAAGCCTGAAAATGTGTGAAAAATATGAAGAGCTTTCAAAGGTGTGAAAAATATGAATAGCTTCAAAATGTGTCAATAATGAGAGGAGCATGAAACGGTGTGAAAAATAGGAGGAGCATGAAGCGGTGTGCAAAAACATGAAGAGCCTGAAAAGGTGTGAAAAATATGAAGAGCTTCAAAAGGTGTTAAAAATATGAGGAGCATGAAACGGTCTGAAAAATAGGAGGAGCATGAAACGGTGTTGAAAACATGAAGAGCCTGAAAAGGTGTGAAAAATATGAAGAGCTTCAAAAGATGTCAAAAATATGAGGAGCATGAAGCGGTCCGAAAAATAGGATGAGCATGAAGCGGTGTTGAAAACATTAAGAGCCTGAAAAGGTGGGAAAATATAAAGAGTTTGAAAAGGTGTCAAAAATATGAGGAGCATGAAACGGTGTGAAAAATAGGAGAAGCATGAAGTGATGTTGAGAAACCTGAAGAGACTGAAAAGGTGTGAAAAATATGAAGAGCTACAAAAGATGTGAAATATATGAGGAGCATGAAATGATCTGAAAAATAGGAGGAGCATGAAACGGTGTTGAAAAACATGAAGAGCCTGAAAAGGTGTGAAAATTATGAAGACCTTCAAAATGTGTCAAAAAAAAGGAGGAGCATGAAATGGTGTTCAAAAACATGAAGAGCCTGAAAAGGTGTGAAAAATATGAACAGCTTCAAAAGGTGTCAAAAATATGAGGAGCATGACATGGTCTGAAAAATAGGAGGAGCATGAAACGGTGTTGAAAAACATGAAGAGCCTGAAAAGGTGTGAAAAATAGGAAGAGCTTCACAAGGTGTCAAATATATGAGGAGCATGAAACGGTCTGAAAAATAGGAGGAGCATGAAGCAGTCGTCAAAAACATGAAGAATTTGAAAAGTTTTGTAAAATATGAAGAGCTTCAAAAGGTGTGAAAAATATGAGGAACATGAAACGGTCTGAAAAATAGGAGCAGCATGAAACAGTGTTGAAAGACATGAAGAGCTTCAAAAGTGTCAAAAATATGAGGAGCATGAAACGGTCTGAAAAATAAGAGGATCATGAAACGTTGTTCAAAACATGAAGAGCCTGAAAAGCTGTGAAAAATATGAAGAGCTTTAAAAGGTCTCAAATATATGAGGAGCATGAAATTTTCTGAAAAATAGGAGGAGCATGAAACGTTGTTCAAAACATGAAGAGCCTGAAAAGCTGTGAAAAATTCGAAGAGCTTCAAAAGGTGTGAAATACATGAGGAGCAGGAAACGGGCTGATAAATAGGAGGAGCATGAAGCGGTGTTCGAAAACATGAAGACCATGAAAATGTGTGAAAAAAATGAAGAGCCTCAAAACGTGTCAAAAATATGAAGAGCATGAAACGGTCTGAAAAATAGGAGAAACATGATGCGGTGTTCAAAAACATGAAGAGCCTGAAAAGGTGTGAAAAATATGAAGAGCTTCAAAAGGTGTGAAAGACATGAGGAGCATAAAACGGTCTGAAAAATGGGAGGCGCATGAAACGGTGTTCAAAAACATTAAGAGCCTGAACATGTGAAACATATGAAGAGCTTCCAAAGGTGTCAAAAATGAAATGAGCATGAAACAGCCTGAAAAATAGGAGGAGCACGAAGCCGTGTTCAAAAATATGAAGAGCCTGAAAAGGTGTGAAAAATATGAAGAGCTTCAAAAGGAGTGTAATATATGAGGAGCATGAAACGGTCTGAAAAATAGGAAGAGCATGAATAGGTGTTCAAAAACATGAAGAGCCTGAACATGTGAAACATATGAAGAGCTTCCAAAGGTGTCAAAAATGAAATGAGCATGAAACGGCCTGAAAAATAGGAGGAGCATGAAGCGGTGTTTAAAAACATGAAGAGCCTGAAAAGGTGTGAAAAATATTATAAGCTTCAAAAGATGTCAAAAGTATGAGGAGCATGAAACGGTCTGAAAAATAGGAGGAGAATGAAACGGTGTTCAAAAATATGAAGAGCCTGAAAGTGTGAAAAATTTGAAGAGCTTCACAAGGTGTCAAATACATGAGGTGCATGAAACGGTATGAAAAATAGGAGGAGCAAGAAGCGGTGTTCAAAAACATCAAGAGTCTGAAAAGGTGTGAAATATATGAAGAGCTTCAAAAGGTGTCAAAAATATGAGCAGCATGAAACGGTCTGAAAAATAGGAGGAGCATGAAGCGATGTTCAAAAACATGAAGAGCCTGAAAAGGTGTGAAAAATTTGAAGAGATTCAAAAGGTGTGAAATATATGAGGAGCATGAAACTGTCTGAAAAATAGGAGGAGCATGAAGCGGTGTTCAAAAACATGAAGAGTCTAAAACGGTGTGAAATATATGAAGAGCTTCAAAACGTGTCAAAAATATGAGGAGCATGAAACGGTCTGAAAAATAGGAGGAGCATGAAGCGGTGTTCAAAAACATGAAGAGTCTAAAAAGTTGTGAAAAATACGAAGAGCTTCAAAAGGTGTGAAATACAAGAGGAGCATGAATCGGTCTGAAAAATAAGAGGAGCATGAAGCGGTGTTGAAAGACATGAAGAGCCTGAAAAGGTGTGAAAAATATGAAGAGCTTCAAAAGTTGTCAAAAATATGAGGAGCATGAAACGGTCTCAAAAATAGGAGGAACATGAAGCGGTGTTCAAAAACCTAGAGAGAGTGAAAAAGTGTGAAAAATATGAGGAGCTGAAAATGTGTGAAATATATGAAGAGCTTCAGAAGGTGTCAAAAATGATATGAGCATGAAACGGTCTGACAAATAAGAGGAGCATGAAATGGTGATCAAAACGTGAAGAGCCTGAAAAGGAGTGAAAAATATGAAGAGCTTCAAAAGGTGTGAAATACATGAGGAGCATGAAACGGGCTGATAAATAGGAGAAGCATGAAGCGTTGTTCAAAAACATGAAGAGCCTGAAAAGGTGTGAAAAATATGAAGAGCTTCAAAAGGTGTCAAAAATATTAGGAGCATGAAACGGTCTGAAAAATAGGAGGAGCATAAAGTGGTGTTGAAAAACATGAAGAGCCTGAAAGGGTGTGAATATTAAGAGAGCTTCAAAAGGTGTCAAAAATATGAGGAGCATGAAACGGTCTGAAAAATAGGAGGAGCATGAAGCGGATTTGAAAAGCATGAAGAGCCTGAAAAGGTGTGAAACATATGAAGAGCTTCAAAAGGTGTAAAAAATATGAGGAGCTTGAAACGGTCTGAAACATCAGAGGATCTGGTTTCCTCAGTGTGTATGCCCAGAAGTGGGATTGCTGGGTCATATGGCAGTTCTATTTCCAGTTTTTTAAGAAATCTCCACACTGTTTTCCATAGGGGCTGTACTAGTGTGCATTCCCACCAACAGTGTAAGAGGGTTCCCTTTTCTCCACACCATCTCCAGCATTTATTGCTTGTAGACTTTTGGATAGCAGCCATCCTGGCTGGCATGTAATGGTACCTCATTGTGGTTTTGATTTGCATTTCTCTAATAATGAGTGATGTTGAGCATCTTTTCATGTGTTTGTTATCCATCTGTATGTCTTCTTTGGAGAAATGTCTGTTTAGTTCTTTGGCTCATTTTTTATTGGGTCATTTATTTTTCTGCAATTGAGCTGCAGGATTTGCTTGTATATTTTTGAGATTAATCCTTTGTCTGTTTCTTCATTTGCTATTATTTTCTCCCAATCTGAGGGCTGTCTTTTCACCTTACTTATAGTTTCCTTTGTAGTGCAAAAGCTTTTAAGTTTCATTAGGTCCCATTTGTTTAGTTTTGCTTTTATTTCCAATATTCTGGGAGGTGGGTCATAGAGGATCTTGCTTTGATTTATGTCGGAGAGTGTTTTGCCTATCTTCTCCTCTAGGAGTTTTATAGTTTCTGGTCTTACATTTAGATCTTTAATCCATTTTGAGTTTATTTTTGTGTATGGTGTTAGAAAGTGTTCTAGTTTCATTCTTTTACAAGTGGTTGACCAGTTTTCCCAGCACCACTTGTTAAAGAGGTTGTCTTTTTTCCATTGTATATCCTTGCCTCCTTTGTCAAAGATAAGGTGTCCATAGGTTCGTCTGAAAGAGACACGTGCACCCCAATGTTCATCGCAGCACTGTTTATAATAGCCAGGACATGGAAGCAACCTAGATGCCCGTCAGCAGATGAATGGATAAGAAAGCTGTGGTACATATACACCATGGAATATTACTCAGCCATTAAAAAGAATTCATTTGAATCAGTCCTAATGAGATGGATGAAGCTGGAGCCCATTATACAGAGTGAAGTAAGCCAGAAAGATAAAGAACATTAGAGCATGCTGACACATGTATATGGAATTTAGAAAGGTGATAACGATAACCCTATATGCAGAACAGAAAAAGAGACACAGAAATACAGAACAGACTTTTGAACTTTGTGGGAGAATGCGAGGTTGGGATATTTCAAAAGAACAGCATGTATGCTATCTATGGTGAAACAGATCACCAGCCCAGGTAGGATGCATGAGACAAGTGCTCTGGCTTGGTGCACTGGGAAGACCGAGAGGAATCGGGTGGAGAGGGAGGTGGGAGGGGGGATTGGGATTGGGAATACATGTAAATCCATGGCTGATTCATATCAATGTATGACAAAACCGACTGGGAAAAAAAAATAAAAATAATAAAAAAAAAAATTTAAAAAAATAACAATAAAAAAAAAAATAAGAAAAGCATGAAATGGTGTTCAAAAACATGAAGAGCCTGAAAAGGTGTGGAAATTATGAAGAGCTTCAAAAGGTGTCAAATATATGAGGAGCATAAAACGGTCTAAAACATAGGAGGAGCATGAAGCGGTGTTGAAAAACATGAAGAGCCTGAAAAGGTGTGAAAAATATGAAGAGCTTGAAAAGGTGCCAAAAATATGAAGAGCATGAAACGGTCTGAAAAATAGGAGGAGCATGAAATGATGTTCAAAAACATGAAGACCTGAAAAGGTGTGAAAAATATGAAGAGCTTCAAAAGGTGTGAAAAATATGAGGAGCATGAAACGGTCTGACAAAGTGGAGGAGCATGAAGCGGTGTTGAAAAACATGAAGAGCCTGAAAAGTTGTGAAAAATATGAAGAGCTTCAAAAGGTGTCAAAATATGAGAAGCATGAAACGGTCTGAAAAATAGGAGGAGCATGAAGCAGTGTTGAAAAACATGAAGAGTCTGAAAAGGTGTGAAAAATATGAACAGCTTCAAAAGGTGTCAAAAATATGAGGAGCATGACATGGTCTGAAAAATAGGAGGAGCATGAAACGGTGTTGAAAAACATGAAGAGCCTGAAAAGGTGTGAAAAATAGGAAGAGCTTCACAAGGTGTCAAATATATGAGGAGCATGAAACGGTCTGAAAAATAGGAGGAGCATGAAGCAGTCGTCAAAAACATGAAGAATTTGAAAAGTTTTGTAAAATATGAAGAGCTTCAAAAGGTGTGAAAAATATGAGGAACATGAAACGGTCTGAAAAATAGGAGCAGCATGAAACAGTGTTGAAAGACATGAAGAGCTTCAAAAGTGTCAAAAATATGAGGAGCATGAAACGGTCTGAAAAATAAGAGGATCATGAAACGTTGTTCAAAACATGAAGAGCCTGAAAAGCTGTGAAAAATATGAAGAGCTTTAAAAGGTCTCAAATATATGAGGAGCATGAAATTTTCTGAAAAATAGGAGGAGCATGAAACGTTGTTCAAAACATGAAGAGCCTGAAAAGCTGTGAAAAATTCGAAGAGCTTCAAAAGGTGTGAAATACATGAGGAGCAGGAAACGGGCTGATAAATAGGAGGAGCATGAAGCGGTGTTCGAAAACATGAAGACCATGAAAATGTGTGAAAAAAATGAAGAGCCTCAAAACGTGTCAAAAATATGAAGAGCATGAAACGGTCTGAAAAATAGGAGAAACATGATGCGGTGTTCAAAAACATGAAGAGCCTGAAAAGGTGTGAAAAATATGAAGAGCTTCAAAAGGTGTGAAAGACATGAGGAGCATAAAACGGTCTGAAAAATGGGAGGCGCATGAAACGGTGTTCAAAAACATTAAGAGCCTGAACATGTGAAACATATGAAGAGCTTCCAAAGGTGTCAAAAATGAAATGAGCATGAAACAGCCTGAAAAATAGGAGGAGCACGAAGCCGTGTTCAAAAATATGAAGAGCCTGAAAAGGTGTGAAAAATATGAAGAGCTTCAAAAGGAGTGTAATATATGAGGAGCATGAAACGGTCTGAAAAATAGGAAGAGCATGAATAGGTGTTCAAAAACATGAAGAGCCTGAACATGTGAAACATATGAAGAGCTTCCAAAGGTGTCAAAAATGAAATGAGCATGAAACGGCCTGAAAAATAGGAGGAGCATGAAGCGGTGTTTAAAAACATGAAGAGCCTGAAAAGGTGTGAAAAATATTATAAGCTTCAAAAGATGTCAAAAGTATGAGGAGCAT
This sequence comes from Dama dama, assembly GCF_033118175.1. NCBI lineage: Eukaryota > Metazoa > Chordata > Mammalia > Artiodactyla > Cervidae > Dama > Dama dama. The sequence goes on from NW_026870980.1 coordinate 285,532, forward strand.
GAAACGGTCTGAAAAATAGGAGGAGAATGAAACGGTGTTCAAAAATATGAAGAGCCTGAAAGTGTGAAAAATTTGAAGAGCTTCACAAGGTGTCAAATACATGAGGTGCATGAAACGGTATGAAAAATAGGAGGAGCAAGAAGCGGTGTTCAAAAACATCAAGAGTCTGAAAAGGTGTGAAATATATGAAGAGCTTCAAAAGGTGTCAAAAATATGAGCAGCATGAAACGGTCTGAAAAATAGGAGGAGCATGAAGCGATGTTCAAAAACATGAAGAGCCTGAAAAGGTGTGAAAAATTTGAAGAGATTCAAAAGGTGTGAAATATATGAGGAGCATGAAACTGTCTGAAAAATAGGAGGAGCATGAAGCGGTGTTCAAAAACATGAAGAGTCTAAAACGGTGTGAAATATATGAAGAGCTTCAAAACGTGTCAAAAATATGAGGAGCATGAAACGGTCTGAAAAATAGGAGGAGCATGAAGCGGTGTTCAAAAACATGAAGAGTCTAAAAAGTTGTGAAAAATACGAAGAGCTTCAAAAGGTGTGAAATACAAGAGGAGCATGAATCGGTCTGAAAAATAAGAGGAGCATGAAGCGGTGTTGAAAGACATGAAGAGCCTGAAAAGGTGTGAAAAATATGAAGAGCTTCAAAAGTTGTCAAAAATATGAGGAGCATGAAACGGTCTCAAAAATAGGAGGAACATGAAGCGGTGTTCAAAAACCTAGAGAGAGTGAAAAAGTGTGAAAAATATGAGGAGCTGAAAATGTGTGAAATATATGAAGAGCTTCAGAAGGTGTCAAAAATGATATGAGCATGAAACGGTCTGACAAATAAGAGGAGCATGAAATGGTGATCAAAACGTGAAGAGCCTGAAAAGGAGTGAAAAATATGAAGAGCTTCAAAAGGTGTGAAATACATGAGGAGCATGAAACGGGCTGATAAATAGGAGAAGCATGAAGCGTTGTTCAAAAACATGAAGAGCCTGAAAAGGTGTGAAAAATATGAAGAGCTTCAAAAGGTGTCAAAAATATTAGGAGCATGAAACGGTCTGAAAAATAGGAGGAGCATAAAGTGGTGTTGAAAAACATGAAGAGCCTGAAAGGGTGTGAATATTAAGAGAGCTTCAAAAGGTGTCAAAAATATGAGGAGCATGAAACGGTCTGAAAAATAGGAGGAGCATGAAGCTGGGTTGAAAAACATGAAGAGCCTGAAAAGGTGTGAAAAATATGAAGAGCTTTAAAAGGTGTCAAAAGTATGAGGAGCATGAAACGGTCTGAAAAATAGGAGGAGCATGAAGTGGTGTTGAAAAACATGAAGAGCCTGAAAGGGTGTGAGAATAATGAAGAGCTTCAAAATGTGTGAAATACATGAGGAGCATGAAACGGGCTGAAAAAAAGGAGAAGCATGAAGTGGTGTGGAAAAACATGAAGAGCCTGAAAAGGTGTGAAAAATATGAAGAGCTTCAAAAGTTGAGAAAGACATGAGGAGCATGAAACTCTCTGAAAAATAGAAGGAGCATGAAGCGGTGTTCAAAAACATGAAGAGCCTGAAAAGGTGTGAAAATATGAAGAGCTTCAAAAGGTGTGAAAAATATGAAGAGCTTCAAAAGGTGTCAAAAATTAGATGAGTATGAAACGGTCTGAAAATTTGGAGGAGCAAGAAGTAGTGTTGAAAAAAATGAACAGCCTGAAAAGGTGTGAAAAATATGAAAAACTTCAAAAGGTGTCAAAAATATGAGGAGCATGAAACGGTCTGAAAAATAGCAGGAGCATGACACGGTGTTGAAAAACATGAAGAGCTTGAAAAGGTGTGAAAAATATGAAGAGCTTCAAAAGGTGTCAAAAATATGAGAGGCATGAAACGGTCTGAAAAATAGGAGGAGCATGAAGCGTTGTTGAAAAACATGAGGAGCCAGAGAACTTGTGAAAAATATGAAGAGCTTCAAAAGGTGTCAAAAATGAGATGAGCATGAAACGGTCTGAAAAATAGGAGGAGCATGAAGCTGTGTTCAAAAACATGAAAAGCCTGAAAAGGTGTGAAAAATATGAGGAGCTTCAAAAGGTGTGAAAATATGAGGAGCATGAAACGGTCTGAAAAATAGGAGGAGCATGAAGCGGTGAGGAAAACATGAAAAGCCTGAAAATGTGTGAAAAATATGAAGAGCTTCCAAACGTGTGAAAAATATGAATAGCTTCGAAATGTGTCAATAAAGAGAGGAGCATGAAACGGTGTGAAAAATAGGAGGAGCATGAAGCGGTGTGCAAAAACATGAAGAGCCTGAAAAGGTGTGAAAAATATGAAGAGCTTCAAAAGGTGTTAAAAATATGAGGAGCATGAAACGGTCTGAAAAATAGGATGAGCATGAAGCGGTGTTGAAAACATTAAGAGCCTGAAAAGGGGGGAAATATATAAAGAGCTTGAAAAGGTGTCAAAAATATGAGGAGCATGAAACGGTGTGAAAAATAGGAGAAGCATGAAGTGATGTTGAGAAACCTGACGAGACTGAAAAGGTGTGAAAAATATGAAGAGCTACAAAAGATGTGAAATATATGAGGAGCATGAAATGATCTGAAAAATAGGAGGAGCATGAAACGGTGTTGAAAAACAGGAAGAGCCTGAAAAGCTGTGAAAATTATGAAGACCTTCAAAATGTGTCAAAAAAAAGGAGGAGCATGAAATGGTGTTCAAAAACATGAAGAGCCTGTAAAGGTGTTAAAAATATTAAGATCTTCAAAAGGTGTCAAAAATATGAGGAGCATAAAACGGTCTGAAAAATAGGAGGAACATGAAGCACGGTTGAAAAACATGAAGAGCCTGAAAAGTGTGAAAAATATGAAGAGCTTCAAAAGGTGTCAAAAATATGAGGAGCATGAAACAGTCTGAAAAATAGGAGAAGCATGAAGCGTTGTTGAAAAACATGAAGAGCCTGAAAAGGTGTGAAAAATCTGAAGAGCATTAAAAGGTGTCAAAAATATGAGGAGCATGAAACGGTCTGTAAATAAGGAGGAGTATGAAGCGGTGTTGAAAACATGAAAAGCCTGAAAATGTGTGATAAATATGAAGAGCTTCCAAAGGTGTGAAAAATATGAATAGCTTCAAAAGGTGTGAAAAATATGAAGAGCTTCAAAAAGTGTGAAAAATATGAAGAGCTTCAAAAGGTGTGAAAAATATGAAGAGCTTCAAAAAGTGTGAAAATTATGAGGAGCATGAAACGGTCTGAAAAATAGGAGGAGCATGAAGCGATGTTGAAAAACATGAAGAGCGTGAAAACGTGTGATAAATATGCAGAGCTTCAAAAGGTGTGAAAAATAGGAGAAACATGAAGCATTGTTCAAAAACATGAAGAGCCTGAAAATGTGTGAAAAATATGAAGAGCTTCAAAATGTGTCAAAAATATGAGGAGCATGAAACGTTCTGAAAAATAGGAGGAGCATGAAGCAGTGTTGAAAAACATGAAGAGCCTGAAAAGGTGTGAAAAATAAGAAGAGATTCAAAAGGTGTGAAAAATATGAGGAGCATGAAACGGTCTGAAAATTAGGAGGAGCATGAAGCGGTGTTGAATATATGAAGAGCCTCAAAAGTTGAGAAGAATATGAAGAGCTTCAAAAGATGTGACAAATATGAGAATCTTGAAACGGTCCGAAAAATAGGAGGAGCATGAAGCGATGTTAAAAAACATGAAGAGCCTGAAAAGGTGTGAAAAATAGGAAGAGATTCAAAAGGTGTGAAATATATGAGGAGCATGAAACGGTCTGAAAAATAGGAGGAAGATGAAGCTTTGTTCAAAAGCATGAGAGCGTGAAAATGTGTGAAAAATATGACGAGCTTCAAAATGTGTGAAAAATATGAGGAGGATGAAAAGGTCTGAAAAATAGGAGGAGCATGAAGCGGTGTTGAAAAATATGAAGAGCCTGAAAAGGTGTGAAATATATGAAAAGCTTCAAAAGTTTTCAAAAAAACGAGGAGCATGAAACGGTCTGAGAAATAGGAGGAGTATGAAAAGTTGTTTAAAAACATGAAGAGCCTGGAAAGGTGTGAAAAATATGAAGAGCTTCAAAAGGAGTGAAATACATGAGGAGCATGAAACGGTCTGAAAAATAGGAGCAGCATGAAAAGGTCTTCAAAAACATGAAGAGCCTGAAAAGATGTGAAAACTATGAAGAGATTCAAAAGTTGTCAAATATATGAGGAGCATGAAACAGTCTGAAAAATAGGAGGAGCATGAAGCGATGTTGAAAAACATGAAGAGCGTGAAAACGTGTGATAAATATGAAGAGCTTCAAAAGGTGTCTAAAAGAGATGAGCATGAAACGGTCTGAAAAATAGGAGGAGCAAGAAGCTGTGTTCAAAAACATGAGAACCAGAAAAGGTGTGAAAAATATGAAGAGCTTCAAAAGGTGTGAAATACATGCTGAGAATTAAACTGTCTGAAAAATAGGAGGAACATGAAGCGGTGTTCAAAACATGAAGAGACTGAAAAGGTGGGAAAATATGAAGAGCTTCAAAAGGTGTGAAAAATATGAGGAGCATGAAACGGTCTGAAAAATAGGAGGAGCATGAAGCGGGGTTCAAAAACATGAAGAGCCTGGAAAGGTGTGAAAATTATGAAGAGCTTCAAAAGGTGTGTAATATATGAGGAACATGAAACGGTCTAAAAAATACGAGGAGCATGAAGCAGTGTTGAAAAACATGAAGAGCCTGTAAAGGAGTGAAATAAATGAAGAGCTTCAAAAGTTGTCAAAAATATGAGGAGAAAGAAACGGTCTGAAAAATAGGAAGAGCATGAAGCGGTGTTGAAAAACATGAAGAGCCTGAAAAGGTGTGAAATATATGAAGAGCTTCAAAAGGTGTCAAAAATATGAGGAGCAAGAAACGGTCTGAAAAAGATGAGGAGCATGAAGCGGCGTTGAAAATCATGAAGAGCTTCAAAAGGTGTCAAAAATATGAAGAGCTTCGAGTGGTGTCAAAAATATTATGAGCATGAAACGGTCTGAAAAATAGGAGGAGCATGAAGCAGTGTTGAAAAACATGATGAGCTTGAAAAGGTGTCAAAAATAGGAAGTGATTCAAAAGGTGTCAAAAATATGAGGAGCATGAAACGGTCTGAAAAATAGGAGGAGCATGAAGCGGTGTTGAAAAACATGAAGAGCCTGAAAAGGAGTGAAAAACATGAAGAGCTTCAAAAGGTGTCAAAAATATGAGGAGCATGAAACGGTCTGAAAAATAGGAGGAGCATGAAGCAGTGTTCAAAAACATGAAGAGTTTGAAAAAGTGTGAAATATATGAAGAGCTTCAAAAGGTGTCAAAAATAGGAGGAGAATGAAACTGTCTGAAAAAAAGGAGGAGCATGAAGCGGTGTTGAAAAACATGAAGAGCCTGAAAAGGTGTGAAAAATATGAAGAGCTTCAAAAGGTGTCAAAAATATGAGGAGCATGATACGGTCTGAAAAATAGGAGGAGCATGAATCTGTGTTCAAAAACATGAAGAGCCTGAAAAGATGTGAAAAATATGAAGAGCTTCAAAAGGTGTGAAAAATATGAAGAGCTTGACAAGGTGTCAAAAATATGAGGAACACGATACGGTCTGAAAAATAGGAGGAGCATGAAGTGGTGTGGAAAAACATGAAGGGCCTGAAAAGGTGTGAAAAATATGAAGAGCTTCAAAAGGTGTGAAATACGTGATGAGCATGAAACTCTCTGAAAAATAGGAGGAGCCTGAAATGGTGTTCAAAAACATGAATAGACTGAAAACGTGTGAAAAATATGAAGAGCTTCAAAAGGTGTGAAAAATATGAGGAGCATGATACGGTCTGAAAAATAGGAGGAGCATGAAGCTGTGTTCAAAAACATGAAGAGCCTGAAAAATTGTGAAAAATATGAAAAGCTTCAAAAGGTGTCAAAAATGAGATGAGCATGAAACGGTCTGAAAAATAGGAGGAGCATGAAGCGATGTTCAAAAATATGAAGAGCCTGAAAAGTTGTGAAAAATATGAAAGGCTTCAAAAGGTGTGAAAAATATGAGGAGCATGAAACGATCTGAAAAATATGAGGATCATGAAGCGGTGTTCAAAAACATGAGAAGCCTGAAAACGTGTGAAAAATATGAAGCGCTTCAACGGTGTCAAAAACATGAGGAGCATGAAACGGTCTGAAAAATAGGGGGAGCATGAAACTGTGTTCAAAACAATGAAGAGCCTGAAAAGTTGTGAAAAATATGAAGAGCTTCAAAACATGTCATAAATATGAGGAGCATGAAAATTTCTGAAATATAGGAGGAACATGAAGTGGTGTTCAAAAACATGGACACCCTGAAACGGTCTGAAAAATACGAGGAGCATGAAACGGTCTGAAAAATAGGAGGAGCATGGAGCGGTGTTCAAAAGCATGAAGAGCCTGAAAAGGTGTGAAAAATAGGAAGAGCTTCAAAAGGTGTGAAATATATGAGGAGCTTGAAACGCTCTGAAAAACAGGAGGAGCATGAAGAAGTGTTGAAAAACATGAAGAGCATGAAAAAGTGTGAAAAATATGAAGAGCTTCAAAAGATGTGAAAAATATGAAGAGTTTAAAAAGGTGTCAAAAATATGAGGAGCATGAAACGGTCTGAAAAATAGGAGGAGCAAGAAGCTGTGTTGAAAAACAAGAAGAGTCTGAAAAGGTGTGAAATATATGAAGAGCTTCAAAAGGTGTCAAAAATGAGATGATAATGAAGCAGTCTGAAAAACTGGAGAAGCATGAAGCACTGTTGAAAATCATGAAGAGCCTGAAAAGGTGTGAAAAATATGAAAAGCTACAAAAGGTGTCAAAAATATGAGGAGCACGAAACGGTCTAAAAAATAGGAGGAGCATGAAATGCTGTTGAAAAACATGAAGAGCCTGAAAAGGTGAGAAAAAATGAAGATATTCAAAAGGTTCAAAAATATGAGGAGCATGAAACGGTCTGAAAAATAGGAGGAGCATGCAATGGTGTTCAAAAACATGAAGAGCCTGAAAAGGTCTGAAAAATAGGAAGAGCTTCAAAAGGTGTGAAATATATGAGGAGCATGAAACGGTCTGAAAAATAGGAGAAGCATGAAGCTGTATTCAAAAACATGAGAACCAGAAAAGGTGTGAAAAATATGAAGAGCTTCAAATGGTGTGAAATATATGCGGAGCATGAAACGGTCTGAAAAATAGGAGGATCATGAAGCCGTGTTCAAAACATGAAGAGACTGAAAAGGTGTGAAAAATATGAAGAGCTTCAAAAGGTGTCAAAATTATGGGGAGCATTAAACGTTCTAAACATAGGAGGAGCATAAAGTGGTGTTGAAAAATATGAAGAGCCAGAAAAAGTGTGAAAAATATGAAGAGCTGCAAAAGGTGTCAAAATTATTAAGAGCATTAAACGTTCTAAACATAGGAGGAGCATTAAATGCTGTTTAAAAATATGAAGAGCCAGAAAAGGTGTGAAAAATATGAAGAACTGCAAAAGGTGTGAAAAATATGAGGAGCATGGAATGTTCCGAAAAATAGGAGGAGCATGAAACGATGTTCAAAAACCTGAAGAGCCTGAAAATCTGTGAAATATATGAAGAGCTTCAAAAGGTGTCAAAATATGAGGAGCATGAAACGTTCTGAAAATTAGGAGGAGCATGAAGCGGTGTTGAAAAACATGATGACCGTGAAAAGGTGTGAAAAATATGAAGAGCTTCAAAAGGTGGCAAAAATGGAAGGAGCATGAAACGTTCTGAAAATTAGGAGGAGCATGAAGCGGTGTTGAAAAACATGAAGAGCCTGAAAACGTGTGAAAAATATGAAGAGTTTCAAAAGGTGTGAAAAATATGAAGAGCTTCAAAAGGTGTAAAAAATGAGATGAGCATGAAACGGTCTGAAAAATAGGAGGAGCATGAAGTGGTGTTGAAAAACATGAAGAGCTTGAAATTGTGTCAAAAATATAAAGAGCCTCAAAAGGTGTCAAAATTATGAGGAGCATGAAATGGTCTGAAAAATAGAAGGAGCAGGAAGCCGTGTTGAAAAACATGAAGAGCCTGAAAAGGTGTGAAAAAAATGAAGATATTCAAAAGGTGTCAAAACTATGAGGAGCATGAAACGGTCTGAAAAATAGGAGGAGCATGAAGCGGTGTTGAAAAACATGAAGAGCCTGAAAAGGTGTGAAAAATATGAAGAGCTTCAAAAGGTGTCAAAAATATGAGGCGCATGAAATGGTCTGAAAAATAGGAGGAGCATGAAGCGGTGTTGAAAAACATGAAGAGCCTGAAAAGGTGTGAAAAATATGAAGAGCTTCAAAACGTGTCAAAAATATGAGGAGCATGAAACGGTGTGAAATATAGGAGGAGCATGAAGCCGAATTCAAAAACATGAAGAGCATGAAAAGGTGTGAAAACTATGAAGAGCTTCAAAATGTGTCAAAATATGAGGAGCATGAAACGGCCTGAAAAATAGGAGGAGCATGAAACGGTCTGAAAAATAGGAGGAGCATGAATCGGTGTTGAAAACATGAAGAGCATGAAAAAGTGTGAAAAATATGAAGAGCTTCAAAAGGTATCAAAAATATGAGGAGCATGAAAAGTTCTGAAAAATAGGAGGAAAATGAAGCGGTTTTGAAAAACATGAAGTTCCTGAAAAGGTGTGAAATATATGAAGAGCTTCAAAACTTGTCAAATATGAGGAGCATGAAACGGTCTGAAAAATAGGAGGAGCATGCAGTGGTGTTCAAAAACATGAAGAGCCTGAAAAGTTGTGAAATATATGAAGAGTTTCAAAAGGTGTCAAAAATATGAGGAATATGAAACGGTCTGAAAAAGAAGAGGAGCATGAAGGGGTGTTCAAAAACATGAAGAGCCTGAAAAGCTGTGAAAAATATGAAGAGCTTCAAAAAGGTGTCAAAAATATGAGAAGTATGAAGCGTTCTGAAAAACAGGAGGAGCATGAAGCGGTTTGAAAAACATGAAGAGCCTGAAAACGTGTGAAAAATATGAAGAGCTAGAAAAGGTGTCAAAGATATGAGGAGCATGAAACGGCCTGAAAAATAGGAGGAGCATGAAACGGTATGACAAATAGGAGGAGCATGAAGCGGTGTTCAAAAACATGAAGAGCTTGAAAAAGTGTGAAATATATGAAGAGCTTCAAAAGGTGTCAAAAATAGGAGGAGAAGGAAACTGTCTGAATAAAGGAGGAGCATGAAGCAGTGTTGAAAACCATGAAGAGCCTGAAAAGGTGTGAAAAATATGAAGAGCTTCAAAAGGATTGAAATACATGAGGAGCACGAAACGGTCTGAAAAAAAGGAGGAGCATGAAGCCGTGTTCAAAAACATGAAGAGCCTGAAAAGGTGTGAAAAATATGAAGAGCTTCAAAATGTGTCAAAAATATTAGGAGCAGGAAACGGTCTGAAAAAATAAGAGGAGCATGAAACGGTGTTCAAAAATATGAAGAGCCTGGAAATGTGTGAAAAATATGAAGAGCTTCAAAGGTGTGTAATATATGAGGAGCATGAAACGCTCTAAAAAATAAGAGGAGCATGAAGCTGTGTTGAAAAACATGAAGAGCCTGTAAAGGAGTGAAATAAATGAAGAGCTTCAAAATATGTCAAAAATATGAGGAGCAAGAAACGGTCTGATATATAGGAGGAGAATGAAGCGGTGTTGAAAAACATGAAGAGCCTGAAAAGGTGTGAAATATATGAAGAGCTTCAAAAGGTGTCAAAAATATGAGGAGCATGAAACATTCTGAAAAATAGAAGGAGCATGAAGCGGTGTTCAAAAACATGAAGAGCATTAAAAGGTGTCAAATATATGAGGAGCTTCGAATGGTGTGAAAAATATTTTGAGCATGAAACGGTCTGAAAAATAGGAGGAGCATGAAGTGGTGTTGAAAAACATGAAGAGCCTGAAATGGTGTGAAATATATGAAGAGCTTCAAAATGTGTGAAAAATATGAGGAGCTTCAAAATGTGCCAAAAATATGAGGAGCAAGAAACTGTCTGAAAAATACGAGGAGCATGAAGAGGTGTTGAAAAAAATGAAGAGCCTGAAAAGGTGTGAAAAATATGAAGAGCTTCTAAAGGTGTCAAAAACATGAGGAGCATGAAGGTCTGAAAAATAGGAGGAGCGTGAAGTGGTGTTGAAAAACATGAAGAGCCTGAAAAGTGTGAAAAATATGAAGAGCTTCAAAAGGTGTCAAAAATATGAGGAGCATGAAAGAGTCTGAAAAATAGGAGGAGCATGAAGCGGTGTTGAAAAACATGAAGAGCCTGAAAACGTGTGAAAAAATATGAAAAGCTTCAAAAGGTGTGAAGAATATGAAGAGTTTCATAAGGTGTCAAAAATGAGATGAGCATGAAACGGTCTGAAAAATAGGAGGAGCATGAAACGGTGTTGAAAAACATGAAGAGCTTGAAAAGGTGTGTAAAATATGAAGAGCTTCAAAAGGTGTCAAAAATGAAATGAGCATGAAACGGTCTGAAAAATGAGAGGAGCATGAAGCGGTGTTCAAAAACATGAAGAGCATGAAAAGATATGACAAATATGAAGAGCTTCAAAAGGTGTCAAAAATAAGAGGAGCATGAAACGGTCCGAAAAATAGGAGGAGCATGAAGCGGTGTTGAAAAACATGAAGAGCCTGAAAAGGTATGAAAAATATGAAGAGCTTCAAAAGGTGTGAAATTCATGAGGAGCATGAAACTCTCTGAAAAATAGGAGGAGCATGAAGCGGTGTTCAATAACATGAAGAGCCTGAAATGTTGTGAAAAATATGAAAAGCTTCTAAAGGTGTTAAAGATGAGATGAGTATGAAACGGTCTGAAAAATAGGAGGATCAAGAAACGGTGTTGAAAAACGTGAAGAGCAAGAAAACGTGTGAAAAATATGAAGAGCTACAAAAGGTGTCAAAAATGAGATGAGCATGAAACGGTTTGAAAAATAGGAGGAGCGAGAAACGGTGTTCAAAAACATGAAGAGCCTGAAAAGGTGTGTAAAATATGAAGAGCTTCAAAAGGTGTCAAAAATATGAGGAGCATGAAACGGTCTGAAAATAGGAGGGGCATGACACGGTGTTGAAAAACATCAAGAGCATGAAAAGGTGTCAAAATTATGAGGAGCATGAAATGGTCTGAAAAAAAGGAGGAGCAGGAAGCGGTGTTGAAAAACATGAAGAGCTTGAAATTGTGTCAAAAATATAAAGAGCTTCAAAAGGTGTCAAAATTATGAGGAGCATGAAATGGTCTGAAAAATAGAAGGAGCAGGAAGCCGTGTTGAAAAACATGAAGAGCCTGAAAAGGTGTGAAAAATATGAAGAGCTTCAAAAGGTGTCAAAACAATGCGGAGCATGAAACGGTCTGAAAAATAGGAGGAGCATGAAGCGGTATTGAAAAACATGAAGAGCATGAAAAGGTGTGAAAAATATGAAGAGCTTCAAAACGTGTCAAAAATATGAGGAGCATGAAACGGTCTGAAAAATAGGAGGAGCATGAAGCGGTGTTGAAAAACATGAAGAGCCTGAAAAGGTGTGAAAAATATGAAGAGCTTCAAAAGGTGTCAAAACTATGAGGAGCATGAAACGGTGTGAAATATAGGAGGAGCATGAAGCTGAATTCAAAAACATGAAGAGCATGAAAAGGTGTGAAAATTATGAAGAGCTTCAAAATGTGTCAAAATATGAGGAGCATGAAACGGCCTGAAAAATAGGAGGAGCATGAAACGGTCTGAAAAATAGGAGGAGCATGAATCGGTGTTGAAAACATGAAGAGCATGAAAAAGTGTGAAAAATATGAAGAGCTTCAAAAGGTATCAAAAATATGAGGAGCATGAAAAGTTCTGAAAAATAGGAGGAAAATGAAGCGGTTTTGAAAAACATGAAGTGCCTGAAAAGGTGTGAAATATATGAAGAGCTTCAAAACTTGTCAAATATGAGGAGCATGAAACGGTCTGAAAAATAGGAGGAGCATGCAGTGGTGTTCAAAAACATGAAGAGCCTGAAAAGTTGTGAAATATATGAAGAGTTTCAAAAGGTGTCAAATATATGAGGAATATGAAATGGTCTGAAAAAGAAGAGGAGCATGAAGGGGTGTTCAAAAACATGAAGAGCCTGAAAAGCTGTGAAAAATATGAAGAGCTTCAAAAGGTGTCAAAAATATGAGAAGTATGAAACGTTCTGAAAAACAGGAGGAGCATGAAGCGGTTTTGAAAAACATGAAGAGCCTGAAAACGTGTGAAAAATATGAAGAGCTAGAAAAGGTGTCAAAGATATGAGGAGCATGAAACGGCCTGAAAAATAGGAGGAGCATGAAACTGTATGACAAATAGGAGGAGCATGAAGCGGTGTTCAAAAACATGAAGAGCTTGAAAAAGTGTGAAATATATGAAGAGCTTCAAAAGGTGTCAAAAATAGGAGGAGAAGGAAACTGTCTGAATAAAGGAGGAGCATGAAGCGGTGTTGAAAACCATGAAGAGCCTGAAAAGGTGTGAAAAATAAGAAGAGCTTCAAAAGGATTGAAATACATGAGGAGCACGAAACAGTCTGAAAAAAAGGAGGAGCATGAAGCCGTGTTCAAAAACATGAAGAGCCTGAAAAGGTGTGAAAAATATGAAGAGCTTCAAAATGTGTCAAAAATATTAGGAGCAGGAAACGGTCTGAAAAAATAAGAGGAGCATGAAACGGTGTTCAAAAATATGAAGAGCCTGGAAATGTGTGAAAAATATGAAGAGCTTCAAAGGTGTGTAATATATGAGGAGCATGAAACTCTCTAAAAAATAAGAGGAGCATGAAGCTGTGTTGAAAAACATGAAGAGCCTGTAAAGGAGTGAAATAAATGAAGAGCTTCAAAATGTGTCAAAAATATGAGGAGCAAGAAACGGTCTGATATATAGGAGGAGAATGAAGCGGTGTTGAAAAACATGAAGAGCCTGAAGAGGTGTGAAATATATGAAGAGCTTCAAAAGGTGTCAAAAATATGAGGAGCATGAAACATTCTGAAAAATAGAAGGAGCATGAAGCGGTGTTCAAAAACATGAAGAGCATTAAAAGGTGTCAAATATATGAAGAGCTTCGAATGGTGTCAAAAATATTTTGAGCATGAAACGGTCTGAAAAATAGGAGGAGCATGAAGTGGTGTTGAAAAACATGAAGAGCTTGAAAAGGTGTGAAAAATATGAAGAGCTTCAAAATGTGTCAAAAATATGACGAGCATGAAACCCTCTTAAAACTAGGAGGAGGATGAAGCGGTGTTCAAAAACATGAAGAGCCAGAAAATGTGTGCAAAATATGAAGAGCTGCACAAGGAGTGAAATACATGAGGAGCATGAAAAGGTGTTCAAAAACATGCAGAGACTTAAAAGGTGTGAAAAATATGAAGAGCTTCAAAAAGTGTCAAAAATTAGATTAGCATGAAAGGGTCTGAAAAATAGGAGGAGCCTGAAGAGGTGTTGAAAAACATGAAGAGCCTGAAAAAGTGTGAAAAATATGAAGAGCTTCAAAAATATGAAAATTATGAAGAGCTTCAAAAGGTGTGAAAATTATGAAGAGTTTCAAAAGGTGTGAAATACATGAGGAGCATGAAACGTTCTGAAACATGGGAGGACAATGAAGCGGTGTTGAAAAACATGAAGAGCCTGAAAAGGTGTGAAAAACATGAAGAGCTTCAAAAGGTGTCAAAAATATTAGGGGCAGGATCGGTCTGAAAAATAGGAGGAGCATGAAACGGTGTTCAAAAACATGAAGAGCGTGAAAAGGTGTGAAAATTATGAAGAGCTTCAAAAGGTGTGAAATACATGAGGAGCATGAAACGGTGTTCAAAAACATGCAGAGACTGAAAAGGTGTGAAAAATATGAAGAGCTTCAAAACGTGTCAAAAATTAGATTAGCATGAAAGGGTCTGAAAAATAGGAGGAGCCTGAAGTGGTGTTGAACAACATGAAGAGCCTGAAAAAGTGTGAAAAATAAGAAGAGCTTCAAAAATATGAAAATTATGAAGAGATTCAAAAGGTGTAAAAAATATGAAGAGCTTCAAAAGGTGTCAAAAATGAGATGAGCATGAAACGGTCTGAAAATTAGGAGGAGCATGAGGCGTTGTTGAAAAACATGAAGAGCCTGAGAAGTTGTGAAAAATATGAAGAGCTTCAAAAGGTGTGAAAAATATGAAGAGCTTCAAATGTGTCAAAAATGAGATGAGCATGAAACGGTCTGAAAAATAAGAGGAGCATGAAGTGGTGTTGAAAAAAAAGTAGAGGCTGAAAAGGTGTGAAATAAATGAAGACCTTCAAAAGGTGTCAAAAATATGAGGAGAATGAAACGTTCTGAATAATAGGAGGAGCATGAAGCGGTGTTGAAAAACATGAAGAGCCTGAAAACGTGTGAAAAATATGAAGAGCATCAAAAGGTGTCAAAAATATGAGGAGCATGAAACGGTCTGAAAAATAGGAGGAGCATGAAGCGGTGTTGAAAAACCTGAAGAGCCTGAAAAGGTATGAAAAATATGAAGAGCTTCAAAAGGTGTGAAATTCATGAGGAGCATGAAACTCTCTGAAAAATAGGAGGAGCATGAAGCGGTGTTCAATAACATGAAGAGCCTGAAATGTTGTGAAAAATATGAAAAGCTTCTAAAGGTGTTAAAGATGAGATGAGCATGAAACGGTCTGAAAAATAGGAGGATCAAGAAACGGTGTTGAAAAACATGAAGAGCCAGAAAACGTGTGAAAAATATGAAGAGCTACAAAAGGTGTCAAAAATGAGATGAGCATGAAACGGTCTGAAGAAAAGGAGGAGCATGAAGCGGAGTTCACAAAAATGAAGAGCCTGAAAAGGTGGAAAATATATGAAGAGCTTCAAAAGGTGTCAAAAATTTGAGGAGCATGAAACAGTCTGAAAAATAGGAGGAGCATGAAGCGGTTTTTAAAAACATGAAGAGCCTGAAAGATATGTAAAATATGAAGAGCTTCAAAAGGTGTGAAATACATGAGGAGCATGAAATGGTCTGAAAAATAGGAGGAGCATGAAGCGGTGTTGAAAAACATGAAGAGCCTGAAAAGGTGTGAAAAAAATGAAAAGCTTCAAAAGGTGTCAATAATAAGATGTGCATGAAACAGTCTGAAAAATAGGAGGAGCATGAAACGGTCTGAAATATAGGAGGAGCATGAAGCGGTGTTCAAAACAAGAAGAGCCTGAAAAGGTGTGACAAATATAAAGAGCTTCAAAACGTGTGAAAAATATGAGGAGCATGTAAAGGTCTGAAAAATAGGAGGAGCATGAAACGGTGTGAAAAACATGAAGAGCATGAAAAGGTGTGAAAAATATGAAGAGCTTCAAAAGGTGTCAAAAATATGAGGAGCATGAAACGGTCTCAAAAATAGGAGGAGCATGAAGCGGTGTTGAAAAACATGAAGAGCCTGAAAAGGTGTGAAAAAAATGAAGAGCTTCAAAAGGTGTCAAAAATATGAGGAGCATGAAACGGCCTGAAAAATAGGAGGAACATGAATCTGTGCTCAAATACATGAAGCGCCTGAGAAGGTGCGAAAAATATGAAGAGCTTCAAAAGGTGTGAAAAATATGAGGACCATGAAACGATCTCAAAAATAGGAGGAGCATGAAGCGGTGTTAAAAAACATGAAGAGCCTGAAAAGGTGTGACAAATATAAAGAGCTTCAAGATGTGTGAAAAATATGAGGAGCATGAAACGGTCTGAAAAATAGGAGGAACATGAATCTGTGCTCAAATACATGAAGCGCTTGAGAAGGTGCGAAAAATATGCAGAGCTTCAAAAGGTGTGAAAAATATGAGGACCATGAAACGATCTCAAAAATAGGAGGAGCATGAAGCGGTGTTAAAAAACATGAAGAGCCTGAAAAGGTGTGACAAATATAAAGAGCTTCAAGATGTGTGAAAAATATGAGGAGCGTGAAACGGTCTGAAAAATAGGAGGAACATGAATCTGTGCTCAAATACATGAAGCGACTGAGAAGGTGCGAAAAATATGAAGAGCTTCAAAAGGTGTGAAAAATATGAGGACCATGAAACCATCTCAAAAATAGGAGGAGCATGAAGCGGTGTTAAAAAACATGAAGAGCCTGAAAAGGTGTGACAAATATAAAGAGCTTCAAGATGTGTCAAAAATAGGAGCAACATGAAACGGTCTGAAAAATAAGAGGAGCATGAAATGGTGTTGAAAAACAGGAAGAGGCTGAAAATGCGAGAAAAATATGAAAAGCTTCAAAAGGTTTCAAAAATATGAGGAGCATGAAACTTTCTGAAAAAGAGGAGGAGCATGAACTGGTGTTGAAAAACATGAAGAGCCTGAAAAGGTGTGAAAAATATGAAGAGGTTTAAAAGGTGTCAAAAATATGAGGAGCATGAAACATTCTGAAAAATAGGAGGATCATGAAACCATGTTCAAAAACATGAAGACCCTGAAAAGGTGTGAAAAACATGAAGAGCTTCAAAATGTGTCAAAATATGAGGAACATGAAACGGTCTGAAAAATAGGAGGAGCAAGAAGCGGTGTTGAAAAACATGAAGAGCCTGAAAATGTGTGAAGAATATGAAGAGCTTCAAAAGGTGTGAAAAATATGAAGAGCTTCAAAAGCTGTCAAATGAGATGAGCATGAAACGGTCTGAAAAATAGCAGGAGCATGAAGCGGTGTTCAAAAACATGAAGAGCCTGAAAAGGGGTGAAAAATATGAAGAGCTTCAAAAGGTGTCAATAATAAGACGTGCATAAAACAGTCTGAAAAATAGGAGGAGGATGAAACGGTCTGAAATATAGGAGGAGCATGAATCTGTGCTCAAATACATGAAGCGCCTGAGAAGGTGCGAAAAATATGAAGAGCTTCAAAAGGTGTGAAAAATATGAGGAGCATAAAACGATCTCAAAAATAGGAGGAGCATGAAGCGGTGTTAAAAAACATGAAGAGCCTGAAAAGGTGTGACAAATATAAAGAGCTTCAAGATGTGTGAAAAATAGGAGCAACAAGAAACGGTCTGAAAAATAAGAGGAGCATGAAATGGTGTTGAAAAACAGGAAGAGCCTGAAAATGCAAGAAAAATATGAAGAGCTTCAAAACGTTTCAAAAATATGAGGAGCATGAAACTTTCTGAAAAAGAGGAGGAGCATGAACCGGTGTTGAAAAACATGAAGAGCCTGAAAAGGTGTGAAAAATATGAAGAGGTTTAAAAGGTGTCAAAAATATGAGGAGCATGAAACATTCTGAAAAATAGGAGGATCATGAAACCGTGTTCAAAAACATGAAGAGCCTGAAAAGGTGTGAAAAATATGAAGAGCCTTAAAAAATGTCAAAAATATGAGGAGTATGAAACGGTCTGAAAAATAGCAGGAGCATGAAGCGGTGTTGAAAAACATGAAGAGCCTGAAAAGGTGTGAAAAATATGAAGAGCGTCAAAAGGTGTGAAAAATATGAAGAGCTTCAAAAGGTGTCAAAAATATGAGGAGCATTAAACGGTTTGAAAAATAGGAAGAGCATGAAGCTGTGTTCAACAACATGAAGAGACTGAAAAGGTGCGAAAAATATGAAGAGCTTCAAAAGGTGTCAAAATTATGAGGAGCATTAAACGGTTTGAAAAATAGGAAGAGCATGAAGCTGTGTTCAACAACATGAAGAGACTGAAAAGGTGCGAAAAATATGAAGAGCCTGAAAAGGTGTGAAAAATATGAAGAGCTTCAAAAGGTGTCAAAAATTAGATGAGCATGAAACGGTCTGAAAAATAGGAGGAGCATTAAACGGCGTGGAGAAACATGAAGAGCCGGAAAAGGTGTGGAAAAATAGGAGGAGCTTCAAAATGTGTCAAATATATGAGGAGAATGAAACGGTCTGAAAAATAGGAGGAGCATGAAACGGTCTGAAAAATAAGAAGAGCATGAAACGGTCTGAAAAATAGGAGGATCATGAAGCGGTGTTGAAAATCGTGAAGAGCCTGAAATGGTGTGAAAAATGTGAAGAGCTTCAACAGGTGTCAAAAACTTGAGGAGAATGAAACGGTCTGAAAAATAGGAGGAGCATGAAGCTGTGTTGAAAAACATGAAGAGCCTGAAAAGGTGTGTAAAATATGAAGAGCTTCAAAAGGTGTAAAAAATGAGATGAGCATGAAACGGTCTGAAAAATAGGAGGAGCATGAACTGGTGCTGAAAACATGAAGAGCCTGAAAAGGTGTGAAAAATATGAAGAGCTTTAAAAGGTGTGAAAAATATGACGAGCATGAAACGGTCTGAAAAATAGGAGGAGCATGAAGCTGTGTTCAAAAACATGAAGAGCCAGAAAAGGTGTGAAAAATATGAAGAGCTTCAAAAAGTGTCAAAAATATGAGGAGCAAGAAACGGTCAGAAAATAGGAGGAGCATGAAATGATCTGAAAAATAGGAGGAGCAGGAAGCTGTGTTCAAAAACATGAAGAGCCTGAAAAGGTGTGAAAAATATGAAGAGCTTCAAAAGTTTTCAAAAATATGAGGATCATGAAACGGTCTGAAAAATAGGAGCAACATGAAACGGTCGTAAAAATAGGAGGATTATGAAGCAGTGTTGAAAAACATGAAGAGCCTGAAAAGGTGTGAAAAATATGAAGAGCTTCAAAAGGTGTGAAAAATATGAAGAGCTTCAAAAGGTGTCAAAAATATGAGGAAACTGAAAGGTCTGAAAAACAGGAGGATCATGAAACAGTGTTCAAAAACATGAAGAGCCTGAAAAGGTGTGAAAAACATGAAGAGCTTCAAAACGTGTCAAAATATGAGGAACATGAAACGGTCTGAAAAATAGGAGGAGCAGGAAGCGGTGTTGAAAAACAAAAAGAGCCTGAAAATGTGTGAAGAATATGAAGAGCTTCAAAGGTGTGAAAAATATGAAGAGCTTCAAAAGCTGTCAAATGAGATGAGCATGAAACTGTCTGAAAAATAGCAGGAGCATGAAGCGGTGTTCAAAAACATGATGAGCCTGAAAAGGGGTGAAAAATATGAAGAGCTTCAAAAGGTGTCAAAAATATGAGGATCATGAAACGGTCTGAAAAATAGTAGGAACATGAAGCGGTGTTGAAATACATGAAGAGCCTGAAGAGGTGAGAAAAACATGAAGAGCTTCAAAAGGTGTCAAAAATAGGAGGAGCATGAAACGGTCTGAAAAATAGGAGGAGCATTAATCGGTGTTGAAAAACAGGATGTGCCTGAAAAGCTGTGAAATTATGACAAGCTTCAAAAGATGTGAAAAATATGAGGAGCATGAAACGGTCTGAAAAATAGGAGGAGTATAAAGCGGTGTTAAAAAACATGAAGAGCCTGAAATGGTGTGAAATATATGAAGAGCTTCAAAAGGTGTCAAAAATATCAGGAGCATGAAACGGTCTGAAATATCGGAGGAGCAAGAAACGGAGTTCAAAAAGATGAAGAGTCTGAAAAGGTGTGAAAAATATGAAGAGCTTCAAAAGGTGTCAATAATAAGACGTGCATGAAACAGTCTGAAAAATAGGAGGAGCATGAAACGGTCTGAAATATAGGAGGAGCATGAATCTGTGCTCAAATACATGAAGCGCCTGAGAAGGTGCGAAAAATATGAAGAGCTTCAAAAGGTGTGAAAAATATGAGGAGCATAAAACGATCTCAAAAATAGGAGGAGCATGAAGCGGTGTTCAAAAATATGGAGAGCCTGAAAAGGTGTGACAAATATTAAGAGCTTCAAAAGGTGTCAAAAATATGAGGAGCATGAAACGGTCTCAAAAATAGGAGGAGCATGAAGCGGTGTTCAAAAATATGGAGAGCCTGAAAAGGTGTGAAAAATATGAAGAGCTTCAAAAGGTGTCAAAAATATGAGGAGCATGAAACGGTCTGAAAAATAGGAGGAGCATGAAGCGGTGTTCAAAAACATGAAGAGCCTTAAAAGGTGTGAAAAATATGAAGAGCTTCAAAAGGTGTCAAAAATATGAGGATCATGAAACGGTCTGAAAAATAGTAGGAACATGAAGCGGTGTTGAAATACATGAAGAGCCTGAAGAGGTGAGAAAAACATGAAGAGCTTCAAAAGGTGTCAAAAATATGAGGAGCATGAAACGGTCTGAAAAATAGGAGGAGCATTAATCGGTGTTGAAAAACAGGATGTGCCTGAAAAGCTGTGAAATTATGACAAGCTTCAAAAGATGTGAAAAATATGAGGAGCATGAAACGGTCTGAAAAATAGGAGGAGTATAAAGCGGTGTTAAAAAACATGAAGAGCCTGAAATGGTGTGAAATATATGAAGAGCTTCAAAAGGTGTCAAAAATATCAGGAGCATGAAACGGTCTGAAATATCGGAGGAGCAAGAAACGGAGTTCAAAAAGATGAAGAGCCTGAAAAGGTGTGAAAAATATGAAGAGCTTCAAAAGGTGTCGTATATATGAGGAGCATGAAACGGTCTGAAAAATAGGAGGAGCATGAAGTGGTATTCAAAAACATGAAGAGCCAGAAAAGGTGTGACAAATATGAAGAGCTTCAAAAGGTGTCAAAAATATGAGGAGCATGAAACGGTCTCAAAAATAGGAGGAGCATGAAGCGGTGTTCAAAAATATGTAGAGCCTGAAAAGGTATGAAAAATATGAAGAGCTTCAAAAGGTGTCAAAATAATGAGGAACATGAAACGGTCTGAAAAAAAGAAGGAGCATGAAGCGGTGTTTAAAAATATGAAGAGCCTGAAAAGGTGTGAAAAATATGAAGAGCTTCAAAAGGTTTGAAAAATATGAAGAGCAGGGAATGGTCTGAAAAATAGGAGGAGGATAAAGCGATGTTCAAAATCATGAAGAGCCTGAAAAGGTGTGACAAATATTAAGAGCTTCAAAAGGTGTCAAAAATATGAGGAGAATGAAACGGTCTCAAAAATAGGAGGAGCATGAAGCGGTGTTCAAAAATATGGAGAGCCTGAAAAGGTGTGAAAAATATGAAGAGCTTCAAAAGGTGTCAAAAATATGAGGAGCATGAAACGGTCTGAAAAATAGGAGGAGCATGAAGCGGTGTTCAAAAACATGAAGAGCCTTAAAAGGTGTGAAAAATATGAAGAGCTTCAAAAGGTGTCAAAAATATGAGGATCATGAAACGGTCTGAAAAATAGTAGGAACATGAAGCGGTGTTGAAATACATGAAGAGCCTGAAGAGGTGAGAAAAACATGAAGAGCTTCAAAAGGTGTCAAAAATAGGAGGAGCATGAAACGGTCTGAAAAATAGGAGGAGCATTAATCGGTGTTGAAAAACAGGATGTGCCTGAAAAGCTGTGAAATTATGACAAGCTTCAAAAGATGTGAAAAATATGAGGAGCATGAAACGGTCTGAAAAATAGGAGGAGTATAAAGCGGTGTTAAAAAACATGAAGAGCCTGAAATGGTGTGAAATATATGAAGAGCTTCAAAAGGTGTCAAAAATATCAGGAGCATGAAACGGTCTGAAATATCGGAGGAGCAAGAAACGGAGTTCAAAAAGATGAAGAGTCTGAAAAGGTGTGAAAAATATGAAGAGCTTCAAAAGGTGTCAATAATAAGACGTGCATGAAACAGTCTGAAAAATAGGAGGAGCATGAAACGGTCTGAAATATAGGAGGAGCATGAATCTGTGCTCAAATACATGAAGCGCCTGAGAAGGTGCGAAAAATATGAAGAGCTTCAAAAGGTGTGAAAAATATGAGGAGCATAAAACGATCTCAAAAATAGGAGGAGCATGAAGCGGTGTTCAAAAATATGGAGAGCCTGAAAAGGTGTGACAAATATTAAGAGCTTCAAAAGGTGTCAAAAATATGAGGAGCATGAAACGGTCTCAAAAATAGGAGGAGCATGAAGCGGTGTTCAAAAATATGGAGAGCCTGAAAAGGTGTGAAAAATATGAAGAGCTTCAAAAGGTGTCAAAAATATGAGGAGCATGAAACGGTCTGAAAAATAGGAGGAGCATGAAGCGGTGTTCAAAAACATGAAGAGCCTTAAAAGGTGTGAAAAATATGAAGAGCTTCAAAAGGTGTCAAAAATATGAGGATCATGAAACGGTCTGAAAAATAGTAGGAACATGAAGCGGTGTTGAAATACATGAAGAGCCTGAAGAGGTGAGAAAAACATGAAGAGCTTCAAAAGGTGTCAAAAATATGAGGAGCATGAAACGGTCTGAAAAATAGGAGGAGCATTAATCGGTGTTGAAAAACAGGATGTGCCTGAAAAGCTGTGAAATTATGACAAGCTTCAAAAGATGTGAAAAATATGAGGAGCATGAAACGGTCTGAAAAATAGGAGGAGTATAAAGCGGTGTTAAAAAACATGAAGAGCCTGAAATGGTGTGAAATATATGAAGAGCTTCAAAAGGTGTCAAAAATATCAGGAGCATGAAACGGTCTGAAATATCGGAGGAGCAAGAAGCGGTGTTGAAAAACATGAAGAGCCTGAAAATGTGTGAAAAATATGAAGAGCCTGAAAAGGTGTGAAAAATATGAAGAGCTTCAAAAGGTGTCAAAATTATGAGGAGCATTAAACGGTTTGAAAAATAGGAAGAGCATGAAGCTGTGTTCAACAACATGAAGAGACTGAAAAGGTGCGAAAAATATGAAGAGCCTGAAAAGGTGTGAAAAATATGAAGAGCTTCAAAAGGTGTCAAAAATTAGATGAGCATGAAACGGTCTGAAAAATAGGAGGAGCATTAAACGGCGTGGAGAAACATGAAGAGCCGGAAAAGGTGTGGAAAAATAGGAGGAGCTTCAAAATGTGTCAAATATATGAGGAGAATGAAACGGTCTGAAAAATAGGAGGAGCATGAAACGGTCTGAAAAATAAGAAGAGCATGAAACGGTCTGAAAAATAGGAGGATCATGAAGCGGTGTTGAAAATCGTGAAGAGCCTGAAATGGTGTGAAAAATGTGAAGAGCTTCAACAGGTGTCAAAAACTTGAGGAGAATGAAACGGTCTGAAAAATAGGAGGAGCATGAAGCTGTGTTGAAAAACATGAAGAGCCTGAAAAGGTGTGTAAAATATGAAGAGCTTCAAAAGGTGTAAAAAATGAGATGAGCATGAAACGGTCTGAAAAATAGGAGGAGCATGAACTGGTGCTGAAAACATGAAGAGCCTGAAAAGGTGTGAAAAATATGAAGAGCTTTAAAAGGTGTGAAAAATATGACGAGCATGAAACGGTCTGAAAAATAGGAGGAGCATGAAGCTGTGT
Source organism: Dama dama (assembly GCF_033118175.1). Classification (NCBI taxonomy): domain Eukaryota; kingdom Metazoa; phylum Chordata; class Mammalia; order Artiodactyla; family Cervidae; genus Dama; species Dama dama. The sequence goes on from NW_026870980.1 coordinate 308,670, forward strand.
TCAAAAACATGAAGAGCCAGAAAAGGTGTGAAAAATATGAAGAGCTTCAAAAAGTGTCAAAAATATGAGGAGCAAGAAACGGTCAGAAAATAGGAGGAGCATGAAATGATCTGAAAAATAGGAGGAGCAGGAAGCTGTGTTCAAAAACATGAAGAGCCTGAAAAGGTGTGAAAAATATGAAGAGCTTCAAAAGGTGTAAAAAACTTGAGCAGCATGAAACGGTCTGAAAAATAGGAGGAGCATGAAGTGGAACTGAAAAACATGAAGTGCCTGAAAAGGTGTGCAAAATATGAAGAGTTTCAAAAGGTGTAAAAATGAGATGAGCATGAAACGGTCTGAAAAATAGGAGGAGCACGAACTGGTGCTGAAAAACATGAAGAGCCTGAAAAGGTGTGAAAAATATGAAGAGCTTCAAAAGGTGTGAAAAATATGAGGAGCATGAAACGGTCTGAAAAATATGAGGAGCATGAAGTGGTGTTCAAAAACATGAAGAGCCTGAAAAGGTGTGAAAAATATGAAGAGCTTCAAAAAGTGTCAAATATATGAGGAGAAAGAAACGGTCTGAAAAAAAGGAGGAGCATGAAGCGTTGTTGAAAATCTTGAAGAGCTTGAAAAGGTGTGAAAAATATGAAGAGCTTCAAAAGTTTTCAAAAATATGAGGATCATGAAACAGTCTGAAAAATAGGAGCAACATGAAACGGTCGTAAAAATAGGAGGATTATGAAGCAGTGTTGAAAAACATGAAGAGCCTGAAAAGGTGTGAAAAATATGAAGAGCTTCAAAAGGTGTGAAAAATATGAAGAGCTTCAAAAGGTGTCAAAAATATGAGGAAACTGAAAGGTCTGAAAAACAGGAGGATCATGAAACAGTGTTCAAAAACATGAAGAGCCTGAAAAGGTGTGAAAAACATGAAGAGCTTCAAAACGTGTCAAAATATGAGGAACATGAAACGGTCTGAAAAATAGGAGGAGCAAGAAGCGGTGTTGAAAAACAAAAAGAGCCTGAAAATGTGTGAAGAATATGAAGAGCTTCAAAGGTGTGAAAAATATGAAGAGCTTCAAAAGCTGTCAAATGAGATGAGCATGAAACTGTCTGAAAAATAGCAGGAGCATGAAGCGGTGTTCAAAAACATGATGAGCCTGAAAAGGGGTGAAAAATATGAAGAGCTTCAAAAGGTGTCAAAAATATGAGGATCATGAAACGGTCTGAAAAATAGTAGGAACATGAAGCGGTGTTGAAATACATGAAGAGCCTGAAGAGGTGAGAAAAACATGAAGAGCTTCAAAAGGTGTCAAAAATAGGAGGAGCATGAAACGGTCTGAAAAATAGGAGGAGCATTAATCGGTGTTGAAAAACAGGATGTGCCTGAAAAGCTGTGAAATTATGACAAGCTTCAAAAGATGTGAAAAATATGAGGAGCATGAAACGGTCTGAAAAATAGGAGGAGTATAAAGCGGTGTTAAAAAACATGAAGAGCCTGAAATGGTGTGAAATATATGAAGAGCTTCAAAAGGTGTCAAAAATATCAGGAGCATGAAACGGTCTGAAATATCGGAGGAGCAAGAAACGGAGTTCAAAAAGATGAAGAGTCTGAAAAGGTGTGAAAAATATGAAGAGCTTCAAAAGGTGTCAATAATAAGACGTGCATGAAACAGTCTGAAAAATAGGAGGAGCATGAAACGGTCTGAAATATAGGAGGAGCATGAATCTGTGCTCAAATACATGAAGCGCCTGAGAAGGTGCGAAAAATATGAAGAGCTTCAAAAGGTGTGAAAAATATGAGGAGCATAAAACGATCTCAAAAATAGGAGGAGCATGAAGCGGTGTTCAAAAATATGGAGAGCCTGAAAAGGTGTGACAAATATTAAGAGCTTCAAAAGGTGTCAAAAATATGAGGAGCATGAAACGGTCTCAAAAATAGGAGGAGCATGAAGCGGTGTTCAAAAATATGGAGAGCCTGAAAAGGTGTGAAAAATATGAAGAGCTTCAAAAGGTGTCAAAAATATGAGGAGCATGAAACGGTCTGAAAAATAGGAGGAGCATGAAGCGGTGTTCAAAAACATGAAGAGCCTTAAAAGGTGTGAAAAATATGAAGAGCTTCAAAAGGTGTCAAAAATATGAGGATCATGAAACGGTCTGAAAAATAGTAGGAACATGAAGCGGTGTTGAAATACATGAAGAGCCTGAAGAGGTGAGAAAAACATGAAGAGCTTCAAAAGGTGTCAAAAATATGAGGAGCATGAAACGGTCTGAAAAATAGGAGGAGCATTAATCGGTGTTGAAAAACAGGATGTGCCTGAAAAGCTGTGAAATTATGACAAGCTTCAAAAGATGTGAAAAATATGAGGAGCATGAAACGGTCTGAAAAATAGGAGGAGTATAAAGCGGTGTTAAAAAACATGAAGAGCCTGAAATGGTGTGAAATATATGAAGAGCTTCAAAAGGTGTCAAAAATATCAGGAGCATGAAACGGTCTGAAATATCGGAGGAGCAAGAAACGGAGTTCAAAAAGATGAAGAGCCTGAAAAGGTGTGAAAAATATGAAGAGCTTCAAAAGGTGTCGTATATATGAGGAGCATGAAACGGTCTGAAAAATAGGAGGAGCATGAAGTGGTATTCAAAAACATGAAGAGCCAGAAAAGGTGTGACAAATATGAAGAGCTTCAAAAGGTGTCAAAAATATGAGGAGCATGAAACGGTCTCAAAAATAGGAGGAGCATGAAGCGGTGTTCAAAAATATGTAGAGCCTGAAAAGGTATGAAAAATATGAAGAGCTTCAAAAGGTGTCAAAATAATGAGGAACATGAAACGGTCTGAAAAAAAGAAGGAGCATGAAGCAGTGTTTAAAAATATGAAGAGCCTGAAAAGGTGTGAAAAATATGAAGAGCTTCAAAAGGTTTGAAAAATATGAAGAGCAGGGAATGGTCTGAAAAATAGGAGGAGGATAAAGCGATGTTCAAAATCATGAAGAGCCTGAAAAGGTGTGACAAATATTAAGAGCTTCAAAAGGTGTCAAAAATATGAGGAGAATGAAACGGTCTCAAAAATAGGAGGAGCATGAAGCGGTGTTCAAAAATATGGAGAGCCTGAAAAGGTGTGAAAAATATGAAGAGCTTCAAAAGGTGTCAAAAATATGAGGAGCATGAAACGGTCTGAAAAATAGGAGGAGCATGAAGCGGTGTTCAAAAACATGAAGAGCCTTAAAAGGTGTGAAAAATATGAAGAGCTTCAAAAGGTGTCAAAAATATGAGGATCATGAAACGGTCTGAAAAATAGTAGGAACATGAAGCGGTGTTGAAATACATGAAGAGCCTGAAGAGGTGAGAAAAACATGAAGAGCTTCAAAAGGTGTCAAAAATAGGAGGAGCATGAAACGGTCTGAAAAATAGGAGGAGCATTAATCGGTGTTGAAAAACAGGATGTGCCTGAAAAGCTGTGAAATTATGACAAGCTTCAAAAGATGTGAAAAATATGAGGAGCATGAAACGGTCTGAAAAATAGGAGGAGTATAAAGCGGTGTTAAAAAACATGAAGAGCCTGAAATGGTGTGAAATATATGAAGAGCTTCAAAAGGTGTCAAAAATATCAGGAGCATGAAACGGTCTGAAATATCGGAGGAGCAAGAAACGGAGTTCAAAAAGATGAAGAGTCTGAAAAGGTGTGAAAAATATGAAGAGCTTCAAAAGGTGTCAATAATAAGACGTGCATGAAACAGTCTGAAAAATAGGAGGAGCATGAAACGGTCTGAAATATAGGAGGAGCATGAATCTGTGCTCAAATACATGAAGCGCCTGAGAAGGTGCGAAAAATATGAAGAGCTTCAAAAGGTGTGAAAAATATGAGGAGCATAAAACGATCTCAAAAATAGGAGGAGCATGAAGCGGTGTTCAAAAATATGGAGAGCCTGAAAAGGTGTGACAAATATTAAGAGCTTCAAAAGGTGTCAAAAATATGAGGAGCATGAAACGGTCTCAAAAATAGGAGGAGCATGAAGCGGTGTTCAAAAATATGTAGAGCCTGAAAAGGTGTGAAAAATATGAAGAGCTTCAAAAGGTGTCAAAAATATGAGGAGCATGAAACGGTCTGAAAAATAGGAGGAGCATGAAGCGGTGTTCAAAAACATGAAGAGCCTTAAAAGGTGTGAAAAATATGAAGAGCTTCAAAAGGTGTCAAAAATATGAGGATCATGAAACGGTCTGAAAAATAGTAGGAACATGAAGCGGTGTTGAAATACATGAAGAGCCTGAAGAGGTGAGAAAAACATGAAGAGCTTCAAAAGGTGTCAAAAATATGAGGAGCATGAAACGGTCTGAAAAATAGGAGGAGCATTAATCGGTGTTGAAAAACAGGATGTGCCTGAAAAGCTGTGAAATTATGACAAGCTTCAAAAGATGTGAAAAATATGAGGAGCATGAAACGGTCTGAAAAATAGGAGGAGTATAAAGCGGTGTTAAAAAACATGAAGAGCCTGAAATGGTGTGAAATATATGAAGAGCTTCAAAAGGTGTCAAAAATATCAGGAGCATGAAACGGTCTGAAATATCGGAGGAGCAAGAAACGGAGTTCAAAAAGATGAAGAGCCTGAAAAGGTGTGAAAAATATGAAGAGCTTCAAAAGGTGTCGTATATATGAGGAGCATGAAACGGTCTGAAAAATAGGAGGAGCATGAAGTGGTATTCAAAAACATGAAGAGCCAGAAAAGGTGTGACAAATATGAAGAGCTTCAAAAGGTGTCAAAAATATGAGGAGCATGAAACGGTCTCAAAAATAGGAGGAGCATGAAGCGGTGTTCAAAAATATGTAGAGCCTGAAAAGGTATGAAAAATATGAAGAGCTTCAAAAGGTGTCAAAATAATGAGGAACATGAAACGGTCTGAAAAAAAGAAGGAGCATGAAGCGGTGTTTAAAAATATGAAGAGCCTGAAAAGGTGTGAAAAATATGAAGAGCTTCAAAAGGTTTGAAAAATATGAAGAGCAGGGAATGGTCTGAAAAATAGGAGGAGGATAAAGCGATGTTCAAAATCATGAAGAGCCTGAAAAGGTGTGACAAATATTAAGAGCTTCAAAAGGTGTCAAAAATATGAGGAGAATGAAACGGTCTCAAAAATAGGAGGAGCATGAAGCGGTGTTCAAAAATATGGAGAGCCTGAAAAGGTGTGAAAAATATGAAGAGCTTCAAAAGGTGTCAAAAATATGAGGAGCATGAAACGGTCTGAAAAATAGGAGGAGCATGAAGCGGTGTTCAAAAACATGAAGAGCCTTAAAAGGTGTGAAAAATATGAAGAGCTTCAAAAGGTGTCAAAAATATGAGGATCATGAAACGGTCTGAAAAATAGTAGGAACATGAAGCGGTGTTGAAATACATGAAGAGCCTGAAGAGGTGAGAAAAACATGAAGAGCTTCAAAAGGTGTCAAAAATATGAGGAGCATGAAACGGTCTGAAAAATAGGAGGAGCATTAATCGGTGTTGAAAAACAGGATGTGCCTGAAAAGCTGTGAAATTATGACAAGCTTCAAAAGATGTGAAAAATATGAGGAGCATGAAACGGTCTGAAAAATAGGAGGAGTATAAAGCGGTGTTAAAAAACATGAAGAGCCTGAAATGGTGTGAAATATATGAAGAGCTTCAAAAGGTGTCAAAAATATCAGGAGCATGAAACGGTCTGAAATATCGGAGGAGCAAGAAACGGAGTTCAAAAAGATGAAGAGCCTGAAAAGGTGTGAAAAATATGAAGAGCTTCAAAAGGTGTCGTATATATGAGGAGCATGAAACGGTCTGAAAAATAGGAGGAGCATGAAGTGGTATTCAAAAACATGAAGAGCCAGAAAAGGTGTGACAAATATGAAGAGCTTCAAAAGGTGTCAAAAATATGAGGAGCATGAAACGGTCTCAAAAATAGGAGGAGCATGAAGCGGTGTTCAAAAATATGTAGAGCCTGAAAAGGTATGAAAAATATGAAGAGCTTCAAAAGGTGTCAAAATAATGAGGAACATGAAACGGTCTGAAAAAAAGAAGGAGCATGAAGCAGTGTTTAAAAATATGAAGAGCCTGAAAAGGTGTGAAAAATATGAAGAGCTTCAAAAGGTTTGAAAAATATGAAGAGCAGGGAATGGTCTGAAAAATAGGAGGAGGATAAAGCGATGTTCAAAATCATGAAGAGCCTGAAAAGGTGTGACAAATATTAAGAGCTTCAAAAGGTGTCAAAAATATGAGGAGAATGAAACGGTCTCAAAAATAGGAGGAGCATGAAGCGGTGTTCAAAAATATGGAGAGCCTGAAAAGGTGTGAAAAATATGAAGAGCTTCAAAAGGTGTCAAAAATATGAGGAGCATGAAACGGTCTGAAAAATAGGAGGAGCATGAAGCGGTGTTCAAAAACATGAAGAGCCTTAAAAGGTGTGAAAAATATGAAGAGCTTCAAAAGGTGTCAAAAATATGAGGATCATGAAACGGTCTGAAAAATAGTAGGAACATGAAGCGGTGTTGAAATACATGAAGAGCCTGAAGAGGTGAGAAAAACATGAAGAGCTTCAAAAGGTGTCAAAAATAGGAGGAGCATGAAACGGTCTGAAAAATAGGAGGAGCATTAATCGGTGTTGAAAAACAGGATGTGCCTGAAAAGCTGTGAAATTATGACAAGCTTCAAAAGATGTGAAAAATATGAGGAGCATGAAACGGTCTGAAAAATAGGAGGAGTATAAAGCGGTGTTAAAAAACATGAAGAGCCTGAAATGGTGTGAAATATATGAAGAGCTTCAAAAGGTGTCAAAAATATCAGGAGCATGAAACGGTCTGAAATATCGGAGGAGCAAGAAACGGAGTTCAAAAAGATGAAGAGTCTGAAAAGGTGTGAAAAATATGAAGAGCTTCAAAAGGTGTCAATAATAAGACGTGCATGAAACAGTCTGAAAAATAGGAGGAGCATGAAACGGTCTGAAATATAGGAGGAGCATGAATCTGTGCTCAAATACATGAAGCGCCTGAGAAGGTGCGAAAAATATGAAGAGCTTCAAAAGGTGTGAAAAATATGAGGAGCATAAAACGATCTCAAAAATAGGAGGAGCATGAAGCGGTGTTCAAAAATATGGAGAGCCTGAAAAGGTGTGACAAATATTAAGAGCTTCAAAAGGTGTCAAAAATATGAGGAGCATGAAACGGTCTCAAAAATAGGAGGAGCATGAAGCGGTGTTCAAAAATATGGAGAGCCTGAAAAGGTGTGAAAAATATGAAGAGCTTCAAAAGGTGTCAAAAATATGAGGAGCATGAAACGGTCTGAAAAATAGGAGGAGCATGAAGCGGTGTTCAAAAACATGAAGAGCCTTAAAAGGTGTGAAAAATATGAAGAGCTTCAAAAGGTGTCAAAAATATGAGGATCATGAAACGGTCTGAAAAATAGTAGGAACATGAAGCGGTGTTGAAATACATGAAGAGCCTGAAGAGGTGAGAAAAACATGAAGAGCTTCAAAAGGTGTCAAAAATATGAGGAGCATGAAACGGTCTGAAAAATAGGAGGAGCATTAATCGGTGTTGAAAAACAGGATGTGCCTGAAAAGCTGTGAAATTATGACAAGCTTCAAAAGATGTGAAAAATATGAGGAGCATGAAACGGTCTGAAAAATAGGAGGAGTATAAAGCGGTGTTAAAAAACATGAAGAGCCTGAAATGGTGTGAAATATATGAAGAGCTTCAAAAGGTGTCAAAAATATCAGGAGCATGAAACGGTCTGAAATATCGGAGGAGCAAGAAACGGAGTTCAAAAAGATGAAGAGCCTGAAAAGGTGTGAAAAATATGAAGAGCTTCAAAAGGTGTCGTATATATGAGGAGCATGAAACGGTCTGAAAAATAGGAGGAGCATGAAGTGGTATTCAAAAACATGAAGAGCCAGAAAAGGTGTGACAAATATGAAGAGCTTCAAAAGGTGTCAAAAATATGAGGAGCATGAAACGGTCTCAAAAATAGGAGGAGCATGAAGCGGTGTTCAAAAATATGTAGAGCCTGAAAAGGTATGAAAAATATGAAGAGCTTCAAAAGGTGTCAAAATAATGAGGAACATGAAACGGTCTGAAAAAAAGAAGGAGCATGAAGCGGTGTTTAAAAATATGAAGAGCCTGAAAAGGTGTGAAAAATATGAAGAGCTTCAAAAGGTTTGAAAAATATGAAGAGCAGGGAATGGTCTGAAAAATAGGAGGAGGATAAAGCGATGTTCAAAATCATGAAGAGCCTGAAAAGGTGTGACAAATATTAAGAGCTTCAAAAGGTGTCAAAAATATGAGGAGAATGAAACGGTCTCAAAAATAGGAGGAGCATGAAGCGGTGTTCAAAAATATGGAGAGCCTGAAAAGGTGTGAAAAATATGAAGAGCTTCAAAAGGTGTCAAAAATATGAGGAGCATGAAACGGTCTGAAAAATAGGAGGAGCATGAAGCGGTGTTCAAAAACATGAAGAGCCTTAAAAGGTGTGAAAAATATGAAGAGCTTCAAAAGGTGTCAAAAATATGAGGATCATGAAACGGTCTGAAAAATAGTAGGAACATGAAGCGGTGTTGAAATACATGAAGAGCCTGAAGAGGTGAGAAAAACATGAAGAGCTTCAAAAGGTGTCAAAAATAGGAGGAGCATGAAACGGTCTGAAAAATAGGAGGAGCATTAATCGGTGTTGAAAAACAGGATGTGCCTGAAAAGCTGTGAAATTATGACAAGCTTCAAAAGATGTGAAAAATATGAGGAGCATGAAACGGTCTGAAAAATAGGAGGAGTATAAAGCGGTGTTAAAAAACATGAAGAGCCTGAAATGGTGTGAAATATATGAAGAGCTTCAAAAGGTGTCAAAAATATCAGGAGCATGAAACGGTCTGAAATATCGGAGGAGCAAGAAACGGAGTTCAAAAAGATGAAGAGCCTGAAAAGGTATGAAAAATATGAAGAGCTTCAAAAGGTGTCAATAATAAGACGTGCATGAAACAGTCTGAAAAATAGGAGGAGCATGAAACGGTCTGAAATATAGGAGGAGCATGAATCTGTGCTCAAATACATGAAGCGCCTGAGAAGGTGCGAAAAATATGAAGAGCTTCAAAAGGTGTGAAAAATATGAGGAGCATAAAACGATCTCAAAAATAGGAGGAGCATGAAGCAGTGTTAAAAAACATGAAGAGCCTGAAAAGGTGTGACAAATATAAAGAGCTACAAGATGTGTGAAAAATATGAGGAGCATGAAACGGTCTGAAAAATAGGAGGAGCATGAAACGGTGTGAAAAAAATGAAGAGCATGAAAAGGTGTGAAAAATATGAAGAGCTTCAAAAGGTGTGAAAAATATGAGTAGCATGAAACGGTCTGAAAAATAGGAAGAGCATGAAGCGGTGTTTAAAAACATGAAGAGCCTGAAAAGGTGTGAAAAATATGAAGAGCATCAAAAGGTTTGAAAAATATGAAGAGCATGGAACGGTCAGAAAAATAGGAGGAAGATAAGGCCGAGTTCAAAAACATGAAGAGCCTGAAAAGGTGTGAAAAATATGAAGAGCTTCAAAAGGTGTCAAAAATATGAGGAGCATGAAACGGTCTCAAAAATAGGAGGAGCATGAAGCGGAGTTCAAAAATATGGAGAGCCTGAAAAGGTATGAAAAATATGAAGAGCTTCAAAAGGTGTCAAAAATATGAGGAACATGAAACGGTCTGAAAAAAAGAAGGAGCATGAAGCAGTGTTTAAAAATATGAAGAGCCTGAAAAGGTGTGAAAAATATGAAGAGCTTCAAAATGTTTGAAAAATATGAAGAGCAGGGAACGGTCTGAAAAATAGGAGGAGGATAAAGCGATGTTCAAAAACATGAAGAGCCTGAAAAGGTGTGACAAATATTAAGAGCTTCAAAAGGTGTCAAAAATATGAGGAGCATGAAACGGTCTCAAAAATAGGAGGAGCATGAAGCGGTGTTCAAAAATATGGAGAGCCTGAAAAGGTATGAAAAATATGAAGAGCTTCAAAAGGTGTCAAAAATATGAGGAGCATGAAACGGTCTGAAAAATAGGAGGAGTATGAAAAGGTGTTCAAAAATATGAAGAGCCTGGAATGGTGTGAAAAATATGAAGAGCCCAAAACGTGTCAAAAATATGAGGAGCATGAAACGTTCTGAAAAATAGGAGGAGCATGAAACGGTGTTCAAAAACATGAAAAGCCTGAAAAGGGGTGAAAAATATGAAGAGCTTCAAAAGGTGTCAATAATAAGAAGTGCATGAAACAGTCTGAAAAATATGAGGAGCATGAAACAGTTTGAAAAATAGCAGGAGCATGAAGCGGTGTTGAAAAACATGAAGAGTCTGAAAACGTGTAAAAATAAAGAGCCTCAAAAATATGAAAAATATGAAGAGCTTCAAAAGGTGTGAAAAATATGAAGAGCTTCAAAAGGTGTCAAAATGAGATGAACATGAAAAGGTCTGAAAATTAGGAGGAGCATGAAGCGGTGTTGAAAATCATAAATAGCCTGAAAAGTTGTGAAAAATATGAAGAGCTTCAAAAGATGTGAAAAATATGAAGAGCTTCAAAAGGTGTCAAAATGAGATGAGCATGAAACGGTCTGAAAAATAGGAGGAGCATGAATTGGTGTTGAAAAAAATGAAAAGCCTGAAAAGGTGTGAAAAATATGAAGAGCTTCAAAACGTATCAAAAATATGAGGAGCATGAAACGGTCTGAAAAATAGGAGGACCATGAAGTGGTGTTGAAAAAATGAGGAGCCTGAAAAGTTGTGAAATATATGAAGAGCTTCAAAAGGTGTCAAACATATAAGGAGAATGAAACGGTCTGAAACATAGGAGGAGCATGAATCGGTGTTGAAAAACATGAAGAGCCTGAAAACGTGTGAAAAATATGAAGAGCTTCAAAAGGTGTGAAAACTATGAAGAGCTTCAAAATGTGTCAAAAATGAGATGAGCATGAAACGGTCTGAAAAATAGGAGGATCATGCAGTGGTGTTGAAAAACATGAAGAGCCTGAAAACGTGTGAAAAATATGAAGAGCTTCAAAAGGTGTGAAAACTATGAAGAGCTTCAAAATGTGTCAAAAATGAGATGAGCATGAAACGGTCTGAAAAATAGGAGGAGCATGAAGTGGTGTGGAAAAAGCTGAAGAGCCTGAAAAGTTGTGAAAAATATGAAGAGCTTCAAAAGGTGTCAAAAATATGAGGAGCATGAAACGGTCTGAAAAATAGGAGGAGCATGAAACGCTGATCAAAAACATGAAGAGCCTGAAAAGGTGTGAAAAATATGAAGAGCCTCAAAACGTGTCAAAAATATGAGGAGCATGAAACGGTCTGAAAAATAGGAGGAGCATGAAATGTTGTTGAAAAACTTGAAGAGCCTGAAAACTTGTGAAAAAATATGAAGAGCTTCCAAAGGTGTCAAAAATGAGATGAGCATGAAACGGTCTGAAAAATAGGAAGAGCATGAAGCGGTGTTGAAAATCATGAAGAGCCTGAAAAGGTGTGAATAATATGTAGAGCTTCAAAAGGTGTGAAAATACGAAGCTTCAAAAGCTGTCAAAATAAGATGATCATGAAACGGTCTGAAAATTAGGAGGAGCATGTAGTGATTTTGAAAAATATGAAGAGCCTGAAAAGGTGTGAAATATATGAAGAGCTTCAAAAGGAGTGAAAATATGAAGAGCTTCAAAAGCTGTCAAAATGAGATGAGAATGAAACGGTCTGAAAATTAGGAGGAGCATGAAACGGTGTTCAAACAAATTAAGAGCCTGAAAAGGTGTGAAAAATAAGAAGAGCTTCAAAAGTTGTGAAATACATGAGGAGCATGAAACTGTGTGTTAAATAGGAGGAGGATGAAGTGGTGCTCAAAAACATGAAGAGCCTGAAAAGGTGTGAAAAATAAGAAGAGCTTCAAAAGGTGTGAAATACATGAGAGGAATGAAACTGTCTGAAAAATAGGAGGAGCATGAAGCGGTTGTGAAAAACATGAAGAGCCTGAAAAGTTGTGAAAAATATAAAGAGCTTCTAAAGGTGTCAAAAATATGAGGACAATGAAACGCTCTGGAAAATAGGAAAAGCATGAAGTGGTGTTGAAAAACATGAAGAGGCTGAAAAGTTGTGAAAAATTTGAAGAGCTTCAAAAGGTGTCAAAATTATGAGGAGCATGAAACGGTCTGAAAAAAAGGAGGAGCATGAAGTGGTGTTGAAAAACATGAAGAGCCTGAAATGATGTGAAATATATGAAGAGGTTCAAAAGGTGTGAAAAATATGAGGAGGTTCAAAAAGGGTCAAAATTATGAGGAGCATGAAACGGTCTGAAAAAAAGGAGGAGCATGAAGTGGTGTTGAAAATCATGAAGAGTCTGAAAAGTTGTGAAAAACACGAAGAGCCTGAAAAGGTGTGAAAAACATGAAGAGCCTCAAAAGGTGTGAAATATATGAAGAGCTTCAAAAGGTTTAAAAATATGAGGAGCATGAAACGATCTGAAAAATAGGTGGAGCAAGAAGTGGTGTTGAAAAACATGAAGCGCATGAAAATGTGTGAAAAATATGAAGAGCTTCGAAAGGTGTCAAAAATATGAGGAGCATGAAAACGTCTGAAAAATAGGAGGAGCATGAAGCGGTGTGAAAAACTTGAAAGAGCCTGAAAAGGTGTGAAATATATGAAGAGCTTCAAAAGGCGTCAAAAATAGGAGGAGCATGAAACGCTCTGAAAATTAGGAGGAGCATGAGGCGGTGTTGAAAAACATGAAGAGGCTGAAAAGGTGTGAAAAATATGAAGAGCTTCAAAAGGTGTCAGAAATATGAGGAGCATGAAATTGTCTGAAAAATAGGAGGAGCATGAAAAGGTGTTCAAGAACATGAAGAGCCTGAAAAGGTGTGAAAAACATGAAGAGACTGAAAAGGTGTGAAATATATGAAAAGCTTCATAATGTGTCAAAAATATGAGGAGCATGAAGCGGTGTTGAAAAACATGAAGATCCTGAAAAGAAGTGAAATATATGACGAGCTGCAAAAGGTGTCAAAAATATGAGGAGCATGAAGCGTTGTTGAAAAACATGAAGAGCCTGAAAAGGTGTGAAATATATGAAGAGCTTCTAAAGGTGTCAAAAATATGAGGAGCACGAAACGGTCTGAAAAATAGGAGTAGCATGAAGCGGTGTTGAAAAACATGAAGAGCCTGAAAAGGTGTGAAAAATATTAAGAGCTTCAAAACGTGTCAAAAATATGAGGAGCATGAAACGGTCTGAAAAATCGGAGGAGCATGAGTGGTGTTGAAATACATGAAGAGGCTGAAAAGGTGTGAAATATATGAAGAGTTTCAAAACGTGTCATAAATATGAGGAGTACGAAACAGTCTGAAAAATACGAGGAGCATGAAGCGGTGTTCAAAACCATGAAGAGCCTGAAAAGGTGTGAAATATATGAAGAGCTTCAAGGGTGTCAAAAATATGAGGAACATGAAACAGTCTGAAAAATAGAAGGAGCATGAAACGGTGTTGAAAAACATGAAGAGCCTGAAAAGGTGTGAAAAACATGAAGAGCCTGAAAAGTTGTGAAAAACATGAAGAGCCTGAAAAGTTGTGAAAAAGATGAAGAGCCTCAAAAGGTGTAAAATATATGAAGAGCTTCAAAAGGTGTCAAAAATATGAGGAGCATAAAATGGTCTGAAAAATAGGAGGAGCATGAAACGGTGTTCAAAAATATGAAGAGCCTGAAAAGGCATGAAATATAAGAAGATCTTCAAAAAGTGTCAAAATTATGAGGAGCATGAAACGGTCTGAAAAATAGGAGGAGCATGAAGCGGTGTTCAAAAAGATGAAGAGCCTGAAATGGTGTGAAAATATGAGGAGCATGAAACGGTCTGAAAAATATGAGGAGCATGAAGCGGTGTTTCAAAACATGAAGAGCCTGAAAACATGTGAAAAATATGAAGCACTTCAAAAGGTGTCAAAAATATGAGGAGCATGAAACGGTCTGAAAAATAGGAGGAAAATGAAACGGTGTTCAAAATCATTAAGAGCCTGAAAATGTGTGAAAAATATGAAGAGCTTCAGAAGGTGTGAAAAATATGAGAAGCAGAAAACGCTCTGAATATTAGGGGGAGCATGAAACGGACTTCAAAAACATGAAGAGCCTGAAAATGTGTTAAAAATATGAAGAGCTTCAAAACTGGTCAATAATATAATGAGAATGAAACGGTCTGAAAAATAGGAGGAGCATGAAGCGGTGTTGAAAAACATGAAAAGCCTGAAAAGGAGTGAAATATGTGAAGAGCTTCAAAGGTGTCAAAAATATGAGGATCATGAAACGGTGTTAAAATCATGAAAAGCCTGAAAAGTTGCGATAAATGTATAGAGCTTCAAAAGGTGTGAAAAATATGAGGAGCAATAAACGGTCTGGAAAATAGGAGGAGAATGAAGTGGTGTTGAAAAACATGAAGAGCCTGAAATGGTGTGAAAAATATGAAGAGCTTCAAAAGGTGTCAAAAATATGAGCAGCATGAAACTGTATGTAAATTAGATGGAGCTGGAAGTGGTGTTGAAATACATGAAGAGCCTGAAAAGGTGTGAAATACATGAAGAGCTTCAAAAGGTGTCAAAAATATGAGGAGCATGAAACAGTGTTCAAAAAGATGAAAAGCCTGAAAAACTGTGAAGAATATAAAGAGCTTCAAAAGGTGTGAAACAGATGAGGAGCATGAAATGGTCTGAAAAATAGGAGGAGCACGAAGCGGTGTTGAAAAACATGAACAGCCTGAAAAGGTGTGAAATATATGAAGGGCTTCAAATGGTGTCAAAAATATGAGGAGCATAAAACAGTGTTCAAAAACATGAAAAGCCTGAAAAACTGTGAAGAATATAAAGAGCTTCAAAAGGTATGAAACAGATGAGGAGCATGAAACGGTGATGAAAAACATGAAGAGCATGAAAAGGTGTGAATATAGGAAGAGATTCAAAAGGTGTCAAAAATATGAGGAGCACGACACTGTCCGAAAAATTGTAGGAGAATGAAACGGTCTGAAAAATAGGAGGAGCATGAAATGGTGTTCAAAAACATGAAGAGCCTGAAAAGGTGTGAAATATATGAAGAACTTCAAAAGGTGTCAAAAATATGAGGAGCATGAAACAGTCAAAAAATAGGAGGAGCATGAGACGGTGTTGAAAAAATGAAGACCATAAAGAGGTGTGAAAAATATGAAGAGCTTCAAAAGGTGTCAAAAATATGAGGAGCATGAATCGGTCTGAAATATAGGAGGAGCAGGAAGCGGTATTGAAAAACATGAAGAGCCTGAAAAGTTGTGAATAACATGAAGAGCTTCAAAAGGTGTCAAAAAAGTGAGGAGCATGAAACGGTCTGAAAAATAGGAGGAGCATGAAGCGGTGTTGAAAAACATGAAGAGCCTGAAAAGGTGTGAAATATATGAAGACCTTCAAAAGGTGTCAAAAATATGAGGAGCATGAAACGGTGTTAAAATCATGAAAAGCCTGAAAAGTTGTGATAAATGTATAGAGCTTCAAAAGGTGTGAAAAATATGAGGAGCAATAAACGGTCTGGAAAATAGGAGGAGAATGAAGTGGTGTTGAAAAACATGAAGAGCCTGAAATGGTGTGAAAAATATGAAGAGCTTCAAAAGGTGTCAAAAATATGAGCAGCATGAAACTGTATGTAAATTAGAAGGAGCTGGAAGTGGTGTTGAAATACATGAAGAGCCTGAAAAGGTGTGAAATACATGAAGAGCTTCAAAAGGTGTCAAAAATATGAGGAGCATGAAACAGTGTTCAAAAATTGAAAAGCCTGAAAAACTGTGAAGAATATAAAGAGCTTCAAAAGGTGTGAAAGAGATGAGGAGCATGAAACGGTCTGAAAAATAGGAGGAGAATGAAACGGTCTGAAAAAACGTAAGAGTATGAAACGGTGTTGAAAAACATGAAGAGCTTCAAAAGGTGTCAAAAATATGAGGACCGTGGAACGGTCTGAAAAATAGGAGGAGCATGAAGCGGTGTTGAAAAATATGAAGAGCCTGAAAAGCTGTGAAAAATATGAAGAGCTTCAAAAGGTGTCAAAAATATGAGGAGCATGAAACGATCTGAAAAATAGGAGGAGCATGAAGCGGTGTTCAAAAACATGAAGAGCCTGAAAAGGTGTTAAAAATATGAAGAGCTTCAAAACGTGTCAAAAATATGAGGAGCATGAAACGGTCAGAAAAATAGGAGGAGCATGAAGCGGTGTGGAAAAACATGAAGAGCCTGAGAAGGTGTGAACTATATGAGGAGCCTCAAAGGATGTCAAAAATATGAGGAGCATGAAACGGTCTGAAAAATAGGAGGGGCATAAAGTGGTGTTCAAATACATGAAGAGCCTGAAAATGTTTGAAAAATATGAAGAGCTTAAAAAAGCTGTCAATAATATGAGGAGCATGAAACGGTATGTAAAATAGGAGAAGCATGAAGCAGTGTTGAAAAATATGAAGAGCCTGAAAAGGTGTGAAAAATATGAAGAGCTTCAAAAGGTGTCAAAAATATGAGGAGCATGAAACGGTTTGAAAAATGGAGGAGAAAGAAACGGTGTTCATAAACATGAAGAGCCTGAAAAGGTGTGAAAAATATGAAGAGCTTCAAAAGGTGTCAAGAATATGAGGAGCATGAAACAGTCTGAAAAATAGGAGGAGCATGAAGTGGTATGGAAAAACATGAAGATCCTGAAAAGGTGTGAAATATATAAAGAGCTTCAAAAGGTGTCAAAAATATGAGGAGCATGAAATGGTCTGAAAAATAAGAGGAGCATGAAGTGGCGCTGAAAAATATGAAGAGCCTGAAAAGGTGGTAAAAATATGAAGAGCTTCAAAAGGTGTCAAAAATATGAGGAGCATGAAACGGTCTTAAAAATAGGAGCAGCATGAAGCGTTGTAGAAAAACATAAACAGCTTGACAAGGTGTGAAATATATGAAGAGCTTCAAAAAGTGTAAAAAATATGAGGAGCATGAAAAGGTCTGAAAAATAGGAGGTGCGTGAAGCGGTGTTGAAACACATGAAGAGCCTGAAAAGTTGTGAGAAATATGAAGAGCTTCAAAAGGTGTCAAAAATATGATGAGCATGAAATGGTATGAAAAATAGGAGGAGCATGAAGCGGTGTTCAAAACATGAAGAGCCTGAAAAGGTGTGAAAAATATGAAGAGCTTCAAAAGGTGTCAAAAATATGAGGAGCATGAAACGTTCTGAAAAATATGATGAGCATGAAAAGGTTTTGCAAATCATGAAGAGCCTGACAAAGTGTGAAAAATATGAAGAGCTTCAAAAGGTGTGAAAAATAAGAAGAGCTTCAAAAGGTGTCAAAAATATGAGGAGCAGTAAACAGTCCGAAAAATACGATGAGAATGAATCGGTTTTGAAAACGATGAAGAGCATGAAAAGGTGTGAAAAATATGAAGAGCTTCAAAAGGTGTCAAAAATATGAAGAGCTTCAAAAGGAGTCAAAAATATGAGAAGCATGAAACGACAGAAAAATAGGAGGAGCTTGAAGTGGTGTTGAAAAACATGAAGAGCATGGAAAGGTGTGAAATATATGAAGAGCTTCAAAAGTTGTCAAAAATATGAGGAGCATGAAACTGTCTGAAAAATAGGAGGAGCATGAAGCGGTATTGAAAAACATGAAGAGCCTGAAAAGGTGTAAAAAATATGAAGAGCTTAAATAGGTGTGAAAAATATGAGGAGCATGAAACAGTCTGAAAAAAAGGAGGAGCATGAAGCGGTGTTCAAAAACATGAAGAGCCTGAAAAGGTGTAAAAATATGAAGAGCTTAAAAAGGTGTAAAAAATATGAGGAGCTTAAAAAGGTGTGAAAAATATTAGGAGCATGAAACTGACTGAAAAATAGGAGGAGCATGAAGTGGTGTTGAAAAATATGAAGAGCCTGAAAAGGTGTGAAATATATGAAGAGCTAAAAAAGGTTTCAAAAATATGAGGAGCATGAAATGGTCAGAAAAATATGAGGAGCACGAAACTGTCTGAAATAGGAGGAGCATTAAACGTTGTTGAAAAAGATGAAGAGCATGAAAAGGTGAGAAAAATATGTAGAGCTTCAAAAGGTGTCAAAAATATGAGGAAGACGAAATGGTCTGAAAAATAGGACGAGCATGAAGCGGTGTTGAAAAACATGAAGAGCCTGACATGGTGTGAAAAATATGAAGAGCTTCAAAAGGTTTCAAAAATATGAGGAGCATGAAACCGTCTAAAAATATGACGAGCATGAAATGGTGTTGATAAACATGAAGAGCCTCAAAAGGTGTGAAAAATATGAAGAGCTTCAAAAGGTGTCAAAAAAATGAGGAGCATGAAACGGTCTGAAAAATAGGAGGAGCATGAAATGATGTTGAAAAACATGAAGACATGATAAGGTGTGAAAAATATGAAGAGCTTCCAAAGGTGTCAAAAATATGAGGAGCATGAAACGGTCTGAAAAATAGGAGGAGCATGATACGATGTTGAAATACATGAAGACATGAAAAGGTGTGAAATATATGAAGAGCTTCAAAAGGTGTCAAAATAATGAGGAGCATGAAACGGTCTGAAAAATAGGAGGAGCATGAAACGGTGTTGAAAAACATGAAGAGATTCAAAATGTGTCAGAAATATGAGGAGCTTGAAACGGTCTGAAAAATCAGAGGAGCATGAAACGGTGTTGAGAAACATGAAGAGCATGAAGAGGTGTGAAAAATATGAAGAGCTTCAAAAGGTGGCCAAAATTTGAGGAGCATGAAACGGTCTGATACATATGAGGAGCATGAAACGGTCTGCCATATAGGAGGAGCATGAAACGGTGTTGAAAAACATGAAGAGCCTGAAAATTGTGAAAAATATGAAGAGCATCAAAAGCTGCCAAAAATAGGAGGAGCATGAAACGGTCTGAAAAATATGAAAGAGCATGAAACGGTTTGACAAATAGGAGGAGCATGAAACGTGGTGAAAAACATGAAGAGCTTCAAAAGGTGTCAAAAATAGGAGGAGCACGATACTGTCTGAAAAATAAGAGGAGCATGAAACAGTCTGAAAAATAGGAGGAGCATGAAACGGTCTGAAAAATAGGAGGAGCATGAAACTGTCTGAAAAATAAGAGGAGCAGGAAACTGTCTGAAAAATAGGAGGAGCATGAAACGGTCTGAAAAATAGGAGGAGCATGAAACGGTCTGAAAAATAGGAGGAGCATGAAACGGTCTGAAAAATAGGAGGAGCATGAAGCTGTAATGAAAAATATGAAGAGCCTGAAAAGGTGTGAAAATATGAAGAGCTTCAAAAGGTGTCAAAAATATGAGGAGCATGAAACGGTCTGAAAAATAGGAGAAACATGAAGCGGTGTGAAAAACATGAAGAGCCTGAAAAGGTGTGAAAAATATGAAGAGCTTCAAAAAGTGTCAAAAATATGAGGAGCATGAAACGGTCTGAAAAATAGAAGGAGCCTGAAGCGATGTGAAAAAGATGAAGAGCCTGAAAAGCTGTGAAATATAAGAAGAGCTTCAAAAGGTGTCAACAATATGAGGAGCATGAAACGGTCTGAAAAATAGGAGGAGCCTGAAGCATTGCTGAAAAAAAAGAAGAGCCTGAAAAGATGTGAAAAACATGAAAAGCTTCAAAAGGTGTCAAAATTATGAGGAGCTTGAAACGGTCTGAAAAATATGAAGGAGCATGAAACGGTTTGAAAAATAGGAGGAGCATGAAACGTGGTGAAAAACATGAAGAGCTTCAAAAGTTGTCAAAAATAGGAAGAGCACGATACTGTCTGAAAAATTAGAGGAGCATGAAACAGTCTGAAAAATAGGAGGAGCATGATACTGTCTGAAAAATAAGAGGAGCACAAAACGGTCTGAAAAATAGGAGGAGCACGAAACTGTTTGAAAAATAGGAGGAGCATGAAACGTTGTTGAAAAACATGAAGAGCATGAAAAGGTGTGAAGAATATGAAGAGCTTCAAAAGGTGTCAAAAATATGAGGAGAAAGAAACGGTCAAAAAAATAGGAGGAGCATGAAAAGGTGTTGAGAACATAAAGAGCCTGAAAAGGTGTGAATAATATGAAGAGCTTCAAAAGGTGTCAAAAATATGAGGAGCATGAAAAGGTCTGAAAAATCGGAGGAGCATGAAACTATGTTGAAAAACATGAAGAGACTGAAAAGCTGTGAAAAATATGAAGAGCTTCAAAAAGTGTCCAAAATATGAGGTGCATGAAACTGTCTGATAATAGGAGGAGCATGAAACGGTCTGGTAAATAGGCGGAGCATTAAACGGTTTTGAAAAACATGAAGAGCTTCAAAAGGTGTCAAAAATTTGAGGAGGATGAAACAGTCTGAAAAATATGAGGAGCTTGAAACGGTCTGCAAAATAGTAGTAGCATGAAACGGTGTTCAAAAACATGAAGAGCTTCAAAAATTGTCAAAAATATGAGGAGCATGAAACGGTCTGTAATATAGGAGGAGCATGAAACGGTGTTGAAAAACATGAAGAGCATGAAAAGGTGTGAAAAATATGAAGAGCTTCAAAAGGTGTCAAAAATATGAGGAGCATTAAACCTTCTGAAAAATAGGAGGAGCATGAACGGTGTTCAAAAACATGAAGAGCATGAAAAGGTTTGAAAAATTTGAAAAGCTACAAAGCGTGTCAAAAAAATTAGGAGGATGAAACGGTCTGATAAACTGGAGGAGCATGAAGCGGTGTTGAAAAACATGAAGAGCCTGAAAAGGTGTGAAAAATATGAAGAGCTTCAAAAGGTTTTCAAAAATATGAGGAGCATGAAACAGTCTGTAAAATAGGAGGAGCATGAAACAGTTTGGAAAACAGGAGGAGCATGAAACGGTATTGAAAAACATGAAGAGCCTGAATATGTGTGAAAAATATGAATAGCTTCAAAACGAGTAAAAAAATTACGAGCATGAAACAGTCTGAAAAATAGGAGGAGCATGAATCGGTCTGAAAAATAGGAGGAGCCTGAAACGGTGTGAAAAATAAGGGGAGCATGAAACGGTGTTGAAAAATATGAAGAGCATGAAAAGGAGTGAAAAATATGAAGAGCTTCAAAAGGTGTTAAAAATATGAGGAGTATGAAACGGTCTGAAAAATATGAAGAGCATGAAATGGTCTGCAATATAGGAGGAGCATGTACGGTGTTGAAAATCTTGAAGAGCTTCAAAAGGTGTCAAAAATATGAGGAGCATGAAATGGTCAGAAAAATATGAGGAGCACGAAACTGTCTGAAAAATAGGAGGAGCATGAAACGTTGTTGAAAAAGATGAAGAGCATTAAAAGATGTGAAAAATATGAAGAGCTTCAAAAAGTGTTAAAAATATGATGAGCATGAAACGGTCTGAAAATGTGAGGAGCACGAAACGTTCTGAAAAATAGGAGGACCATGAAACGGTGTTGAAAAACATGAAGAGCATGAAAAGGTGAGAAAAATATGTAGAGCTTCAAAAGGTGTCAAAAATATGAGGAAGACGAAATGGTCTGAAAAATAGGACGAGCATGAAGCGGTGTTGAAAACCATGAAGAGCCTGACATGGTGTGAAAAATATGAAGAGCTTCAAAAGGTTTCAAAAATATGAGGAGCATGAAACCGTCTAAAAATCTGACGAGCATGAAATGGTGTTGAAAAACATGAAGAGCCTCAAAAGGTGTGAAAAATATGAAGAGCTTCAAAAGGTGTCAAAAAAATGAGGAGCATGAAACGGTCTGAAAAATAGGAGGAGCATGAAACGATGTTGAAAAACATGAAGACATGATAAGGTGTGAAAAATATGAAGAGCTTCAAAAAGTGTCAAAAATATGAGGAGCATGAAACGGTCTGAAAAATAGGAGGAGCATGAAGCGGTGTTGAAAAACATGAAGAGATTCAAAATGTGTCAGAAATATGAGGAGCATGAAACGGTCTGAAAAATAGGAGGAGCATGAAACGGTGTTGAAAAACATGAAGAGATTCAAAATGTGTCAGAAATATGAGGAGCATGAAACGGTCTGAAAAATAGGAGGAGCATGAAACGCTGTTGAGAAACATGAAGAGCATGAAGAGGTGTGGAAAATATGAAGAGCTTCAAAAGGTGGCCAAAATTTGAGGAGCATGAAACGGTCTGATTCATATGAGGAGCATGAAACGCTCTGCCATATAGGAGGAGCATGAAACGGTGTTGAAAAACATGAAGAGCCTGAAAATTGTGAAAAATATGAAGAGCGTCAAAAGCTGCCAAAAATAGGAGGAGCATGAAACTGTCTGAAAAATATGAAGGAGCATGTAACGGTGTTGAAAAACATGAAGAGCTTCAAAAGGTGTCAAAATTATGAGGAGCATGAAACGGTCTGAAAAATATGAAAGAGCATGAAACGGTTTGACAAATAGGAGGAGCATGAAACGTGGTGAAAAACATGAAGAGCTTCAAAAGGTGTCGAAAATAGGAGGAGCACGATACTGTCTGAAAAATAAGAGGAGCATGAAACAGTCTGAAAAATAGGAGGAGCATGATACTGTCTGAAAAATAAGAGGAGCAGGAAACTGTCTGAAAAATAGGAGGAGCATGAAACGGTCTGAAAAATAGGAGGAGCATGAAACAGTGGAGAAATATATGAAGAGCTTCAAAAGGTGTCAAAAATATGAGGAGCATGAAACGGTCTGAAAAATAGGAGGAGCATGAAGCTGTAATGAAAAACATGAAGAGCCTGAAAAGGTGTGAAAATATGAAGAGCTTCAAAAGGTGTCAAAAATATGAGGAGCATGAAACGGTCTGAAAAATAGGAGAAACATGAAGCGGTGTGAAAAACATGAAGAGCCTGAAAAGGTGTGAAAAATATGAAGAGCTTCAAAAAGTGTCAAAAATATGAGGAGCATGAAACGGTCTGAAAAATAGGAGGAGCCTGAAGTGATGTGAAAAAGATGAAGAGCCTGAAAAGCTGTGAAATATAAGAAGAGCTTCAAAAGGTGTCAACAATATGAGGAGCATGAAACGGTCTGTAATATAGGAGGAGCCTGAAGCATTGCTGAAAAACATGAAGAGCATGAAAAGGTGTGAAAAATATGAAGAGCTTCAAAAGGTGTCAAAAATATGAGGAGCATTAAACCTTCTGAAAAATAGGAGGAGCATGAACGGTGTTCAAAAACATGAAGAGCATGAAAAGGTTTGAAAAATTTGAAAAGCTACAAAGCGTGTCAAAAAAATTAGGAGGATGAAACGGTCTGATAAACTGGAGGAGCATGAAGCGGTGTTGAAAAACATGAAGAGCCTGAAAAGGTGTGAAAAATATGAAGAGCTTCAAAAGGTTTTCAAAAATATGAGGAGCATGAAACAGTCTGTAAAATAGGAGGAGCATGAAACAGTTTGGAAAACAGGAGGAGCATGAAACGGTATTGAAAAACATGAAGAGCCTGAATATGTGTGAAAAATATGAATAGCTTCAAAACGAGTAAAAAAATTACGAGCATGAAACAGTCTGAAAAATAGGAGGAGCATGAATCGGTCTGAAAAATAGGAGGAGCCTGAAACGGTGTGAAAAATAAGGGGAGCATGAAACGGTGTTGAAAAATATGAAGAGCATGAAAAGGAGTGAAAAATATGAAGAGCTTCAAAAGGTGTTAAAAATATGAGGAGTATGAAACGGTCTGAAAAATATGAAGAGCATGAAATGGTCTGCAATATAGGAGGAGCATGTACGGTGTTGAAAATCTTGAAGAGCTTCAAAAGGTGTCAAAAATATGAGGAGCATGAAATGGTCAGAAAAATATGAGGAGCACGAAACTGTCTGAAAAATAGGAGGAGCATGAAACGTTGTTGAAAAAGATGAAGAGCATTAAAAGATGTGAAAAATATGAAGAGCTTCAAAAAGTGTTAAAAATATGATGAGCATGAAACGGTCTGAAAATGTGAGGAGCACGAAACGTTCTGAAAAATAGGAGGACCATGAAACGGTGTTGAAAAACATGAAGAGCATGAAAAGGTGAGAAAAATATGTAGAGCTTCAAAAGGTGTCAAAAATATGAGGAAGACGAAATGGTCTGAAAAATAGGACGAGCATGAAGCGGTGTTGAAAACCATGAAGAGCCTGACATGGTGTGAAAAATATGAAGAGCTTCAAAAGGTTTCAAAAATATGAGGAGCATGAAACCGTCTAAAAATCTGACGAGCATGAAATGGTGTTGAAAAACATGAAGAGCCTCAAAAGGTGTGAAAAATATGAAGAGCTTCAAAAGGTGTCAAAAAAATGAGGAGCATGAAACGGTCTGAAAAATAGGAGGAGCATGAAACGATGTTGAAAAACATGAAGACATGATAAGGTGTGAAAAATATGAAGAGCTTCAAAAAGTGTCAAAAATATGAGGAGCATGAAACGGTCTGAAAAATAGGAGGAGCATGAAGCGGTGTTGAAAAACATGAAGAGATTCAAAATGTGTCAGAAATATGAGGAGCATGAAACGGTCTGAAAAATAGGAGGAGCATGAAACGGTGTTGAAAAACATGAAGAGATTCAAAATGTGTCAGAAATATGAGGAGCATGAAACGGTCTGAAAAATAGGAGGAGCATGAAACGCTGTTGAGAAACATGAAGAGCATGAAGAGGTGTGGAAAATATGAAGAGCTTCAAAAGGTGGCCAAAATTTGAGGAGCATGAAACGGTCTGATTCATATGAGGAGCATGAAACGCTCTGCCATATAGGAGGAGCATGAAACGGTGTTGAAAAACATGAAGAGCCTGAAAATTGTGAAAAATATGAAGAGCGTCAAAAGCTGCCAAAAATAGGAGGAGCATGAAACTGTCTGAAAAATATGAAGGAGCATGTAACGGTGTTGAAAAACATGAAGAGCTTCAAAAGGTGTCAAAATTATGAGGAGCATGAAACGGTCTGAAAAATATGAAAGAGCATGAAACGGTTTGACAAATAGGAGGAGCATGAAACGTGGTGAAAAACATGAAGAGCTTCAAAAGGTGTCGAAAATAGGAGGAGCACGATACTGTCTGAAAAATAAGAGGAGCATGAAACAGTCTGAAAAATAGGAGGAGCATGATACTGTCTGAAAAATAAGAGGAGCAGGAAACTGTCTGAAAAATAGGAGGAGCATGAAACGGTCTGAAAAATAGGAGGAGCATGAAACAGTGGAGAAATATATGAAGAGCTTCAAAAGGTGTCAAAAATATGAGGAGCATGAAACGGTCTGAAAAATAGGAGGAGCATGAAGCTGTAATGAAAAACATGAAGAGCCTGAAAAGGTGTGAAAATATGAAGAGCTTCAAAAGGTGTCAAAAATATGAGGAGCATGAAACGGTCTGAAAAATAGGAGAAACATGAAGCGGTGTGAAAAACATGAAGAGCCTGAAAAGGTGTGAAAAATATGAAGAGCTTCAAAAAGTGTCAAAAATATGAGGAGCATGAAACGGTCTGAAAAATAGGAGGAGCCTGAAGTGATGTGAAAAAGATGAAGAGCCTGAAAAGCTGTGAAATATAAGAAGAGCTTCAAAAGGTGTCAACAATATGAGGAGCATGAAACGGTCTGAAAAATAGGAGGAGCCTGAAGCATTGCTGAAAAACAAGAAGAGCCTGAAAAGATGTGAAAAACATGAAAAGCTTCAAAAGGTGTCAAAATTATGAGGAGCATGAAACGGTCTGAAAAATATGAAGGAGCATGAAACGGTTTGAAAAATAGGAGGAGCATGAAACGTGGTGAAAAACATGAAGAGCTTCAAAAGTTGTCAAAAATAGGAAGAGCACGATACTGTCTGAAAAATAAGAGGAGCATGAAACAGTCTGAAAAATGGGAGGAGCATGATACTGTCTGAAAAATAAGAGGAGCCCAAAACGGTCTGAAAAATAGGGGGAGCACGAAACTGTTTGAAAAATAGGAGGAGCATGAAACGGTGTTGAAAAACATAAAGAGCATGAAAAGGTGTGAAGAATATGAAGAGCTTCAAAAGGTGTCAAAAATATGAGGAGAAAGAAACGGTCAGAAAAATAGGAGCAGCATGAAACGGTGTTGAAAACATGAAGAGCATGAAAAGGTGTGAAAAATATGAAGAGCTTCAAAAAGTGTCCAAAATATGAGGTGCATGAAACTGTCTGATAATAGGAGGAGCATGAAACGGTCTGGTAAATAGGCGGAGCATTAAACGGTTTTGAAAAACATGAAGAGCTTCAAAAGGTGTCAAAAATTTGAGGAGGATGAAACGGTCTGAAAAATATGAGGAGCTTGAAACAGTCTGCAAAATAGTAGTAGCATGAAACGGTGTTCAAAAACATGAAGAGCTTCAAAAGTTGTCAAAAATATGAGGAGCATGAAACGGTCTGTAAAATAGGAGGAGCATGAAACGGTGTTGAAAAACCTGAAGAGCATGAAAAGGTGTGAAAAATATGAAGAGCTTCAAAAGGTGTCAAAAATATGAGGAGCATGAAACTGTCTGAAAAATATCATGAGCATGAAACGGTGTTGAAAAACTTGAAGAGCATGAAAAGGTGTGACAAATATGAAGAGCTTCAAAAGGTGTTAAGAACATGAGGACAACGATACGATCTGAAAAATATGAGGAGCATGAAAGGGTGTTGAAAAACATGAAGAGCATGAAAAGGTGTGAAAAATATGAAGAGCTTCAAAGAATGTCAAAAATGAGGAACATGAAACGGTCTGATAAATAGAGGAGCATGAAATGGTCTGAAAAATAGGAGGAGCATGAAACACTCTGAAAAATAGGAGGAGCATGAAACGCTCTGAAAAATAGGAGGAGCATGAAACGGTGTTGAAAAACGTGAAGAGCTTCAAAAGGTTTCAGAAATATGAGGAGCATGAAACGGTCTGAAAAATATGAGGAGAATGAAACAGTCTGCAAAATAGGAGGAGCATGAAATGGTGTTGAAAAATATGAAGAGCTTCAAAAGGTGTCAAAAAATGAGAAGCATGAAACGGTCTGAAAAATAGGAGGAGCATGAAACGATGTTGAAAAACATTAAGAGCTTCAAAAGGTGTCAAAAATATGAGGAGCATGAAACGGTCTGAAAAATAGGAGGAGCATGAAACGGTCTGCAAAATAGGAGTAGCATGAAAAGGTGTGAAAAATATGAAGAGCTTCAAAAGGTGTCAAAAACATGAGGAGCATGAAAAGGTCTGAAAAATGGGAGGAGCAGGAAACGGTGTTGAAAAACATGAAGAGCCTGAAAATGTGTAAAAAAATGAAGAGCTTCAAAAGGTGTAAAGAATATGAGGAGCATGAAACGGTCTGAAATATAGAGGAGCATGAAACGGTGTGGAAAAACATTAAGAGCATGAAAAGTTGTGAAAAATACGAGGAGCATGAAAAGGTGTGAAAAATATAAGGAGCATGAAAAGGTGTGAAAAATACGAGGAGCATGAAAAGGTGTGAAAAATAAGAGGAGCATGAAAAGTTGTGAAAAACACGAGGAGCATGAATAGGTGTGAAAAACATGAAAAGCATGAAACAGTGTGAAAAATACAGGAGCATGAAAAGGTACGAAAAATACGAGGAGCATGGAAAGGTGTGAAAAATTTGAGGAGCATGAAACGGTCTGAAAAATATGAAGAGCATGAAATGGTGTGAAAAACACGAGCAACATGAAAAGTTGTGGAAAACACGAAGTGCATGTAAATGTGTGAAAAATTCGAAGAGCATGAAAAGGTTTGCAAAATACGAAGAGCATGTAAAGGTGTGAAAAATACGAGGAGCATTAAAGGTGTGAAAATTACGAGGAGCATGAAAAGGTGTGAAAAATAGTAGGAGCATGAAAAGGTCTGAAAAATACGAGGACCATGAAAAGTTGTGAAAAATACGTAGAACATTAAAAGGTGTGAGAAAAACAAGGAGCATGAAAAGCTCTGTAAAATACGAGGAGCATGAAAAGGTGTGAAAAATACGAGGAGCATATAAAGGTCTAAAAATATGAGGAGCGTGAAATGGTCTAAAAAATGTGAGGAGCATGAAACTGCGTGAAAATAGAAAGAGCATGAAACGGTGTGAAAAACATGAAGACCTTTAAAACGTGTCAGAAATATGAGGACCATGAAAAGATGTGAAAAATATGAGGAGCATGAAACGGTATGAAAAATAGGAGGAGCATGAAAATGTGTCAAAAATATGAAGAGCATGAAAAGTTGTGAAATATATGAGGAGCATGAAAAGGTGTGAAAAATACGAGGAGCACAAAAAGGTCTGAAAGTACGAGGACCATGAAAAGGTCTGAAAAATACGAGGAGCATGAAAAGGTCTATAAAATATGAGGAGCATGTAAAGGTCAGAAAAATACGAGGAGCATGAAAAGGTGTGAAAAATATGAGGAGCATGAAAAGGTGTGAAATATATGAGGAGCATGAAAAATTGTAAAAAACACGAAGAGCATGAAAATGTATAAAAATTCGAAGAGCATGAAAAGGTTTGAAAAACACGAAGAGCATGAAAAGGTGGGAACAATACAAGGAGCATGAAAAGGTTTGTAAAATACGAGGAGCACGAAAAGGTCTGAAATATACGAGGACCATGAAAAGTTCTAAAAAATACGACTGGCATGACAAGGTGGGAAAAATATGAAGAGCATGAAAAGGTGTGAAAAATATGAGGAGCATGAAAAGGTGTGAAAAATACGAAGAGCATGAAAAGGTGTGAAAAATACAAGGAGCATGAAAAGGTGTGAACAATAGTAGGAGCATGAAAAGGTCTGAAAAATACGAGGAGCATGAAAAGGTGTGAAAAAAACAGGAGCATGAAAAGGTCTAAAAAATTTGAGGAGGATGAAATGGTGTGAAAATATGAAGATCATGAAACAGTGTGAAAAATATGAAGACCTTTTAAACGTGTCAAATATATGAGGAGCATGAAAAGATGTGAAAAATATGAGGAGCATTAAAATATGTCAATTATATGAAGAGCATGAAAAGTTGTGAAATATATGAGGAGCATGAAAAGGTGTGAAAGACACGAGGAGTACGAAAAGGTCTGCAAATAAGAGGAGTACGAAAAGGTCTGAAAAATATGAGGAGCATGAAAAGGTGTGAAAACTACAAAGTGCATGAAAATGTGTGAAAAATTCGAAGAGCAGGAAAAGGTTTGAAAAATACGAAGAGCATGTAAAGGTGTGAAAAATACGAAGAGCATGTAAAGGTGTGAAAAATACGGAGAATTAAAGGTGTGAAAAATTCGAGGAGCATGAAAAGGTGTGAAAAATGCAATGAGAAAGAAAATGTGCTAAAAATACGAGGAGCATGAAAAGGTGGGAAAAATAGTAGGAGCATGAAAAGGTCTGAAAAATATGAGGAACATGAAAAGGTGTGAAAACTACAAAGAGCATGAAAAGGTGTGAAAAATTCGAAGAGCAGGAAAAGGTTTGAAAAATACGAAGAGCAGGAAAAGGTTTGAAAAATACGAAGAGCATGTAAAGGTGTGAAAAATACGAGAAGCATGAAACGGTCTGAAAAATACTCGGAGCATGAAAAGGTCTATATAATACGAGGAGCATGAAAAGGTCTGAAAATTACAAGGAGCATGAAAAGGTCTGAAAAATGCGAGGAGCATGAAAAGGTGTGAAAAACACAAGAGCATGAAAATGTGTGAAAAATACGAGGAGCATGAAAAGGTTTGAAAAATACGAGGAGCATGAAAAGTTGTGAAAAATACGAGGAGCATGAAAAGGTGTGAAAAATACGAGAAGCATGAAATGGTCTGAAAAAGACGAGGATCATGAAAAGGTGTCAAAAATATGAGAAGCATGAAAAGGTGTGAAATATATGAGGAACATGAAACGGTCTGAAAAATATGAGGAGCATGAAACGTTGTGAAAATATGAAGAGCATGAAATGGTATGAAAAATATGAAGAGCTTTAAATCGTATCAAATATATGACGAACATAAAAAGATGTGAAAAATATGAGGAGCATGAAACGGTATGAAAAATATGAGGAGCATGAAACGATGTGAAAAATATGAAGAGCATGAAAAGTTGTGAACAATATGAGGAGCATGAAAAGGTGTGAAAAATACGAGGAGCATGAAAATGTCTGAAAAATACGAGGGCCTTAATGTCTGAAAAATACGAGGAGCGTGAAAAGGTGTGAAAAATAGGAGGAATATGAAAATGTGTGAAAAATACGAGGAGCATGAAAAGTTCTGAAAAACACGAGGAGCATGAAAATGTCTGAAAAATACGAGGTGCCTAAAAGTCTGAAAAATACGAGGAGCGTGAAAAGGTCTGAAAAACACGAGGAGCATGAAAAGGTCTGAAAAATACGAAGACCATGAAAGGTATGAAAAATACAGGGAGCATGAAAAGGTCTGAAAAATACGAGGAGCATGAAAGGTATGAAAAATACAGGGAGCATGAAATGGTCTGAAAAATACGAGGACCATGAAAATGTCTGAAAAATATGAGGGGCCTGAATGTCTGAAAAATATGAGGAGCGTGAAAAAGTCTGAAAAACACGAGGAGCATGAAAAGGTCTGAAAAATATGAGGAGCATGAAAAGGTGTCAAAAATATGACTAGCATGAAATGCTGTGAAAACATGAAGAGCATGAAATGGTGTGAAGAAATATGAGGAGCATGAAAAGGTGTGGAAAACACGAAGAGCAAGAAAAGGTGTGAAAAACACGGAGAGCATGAAAAGGTGAGAAAAATATCAAGAGCGTGAAAAGGCCTGAAAGATATGAAGAGCATTAAAAGGAGTGAAAAACACGAAGAGCATGAAAAGGTGTGAAAAACAGGAAGAGCATGAAAAGGTGTGAATAATACGAGAAGCATGAAACGGTCTGAAAAATATGAGGACCAAGAAAGGTATGAAAGATACAGGAAGCATGAAAAGGTCTGAAAAATATTAGGAGCATGAAAAGGTGTGAAAAATAAGAGGAGCATGAAAAGTTATCAAAAATATGAGGAGCATGAAACGGTCTGAAAATATCATGAGCATGAAACTGTGTGAAAAATATGAAGAGCATGAAAGGTGTGGAAAACATGAGGAGCATGAAAAGGTGTGAAAAATTCGAGGAACAAGAAAAGGTCTGAAAATACGAGGAGCACGAAAAGTTCTGAAAAATACGAGGAGCATGAAAAGCTCTGTAAAATACGAGGAGCATGAAAAGGTCTGAAAAATACGAGGAGCATGAAAAGGTGTAAAAATACGAGGAGCAAAAAAAGGTCTGAAAAATACGAGGAGCATGAAAATGTCTGAAAAATACTAGGAGCATGAAAAGGTCTATATAATACGAGGAGCATGAAAAGGTCTGAAAATTACAAGGAGCATGAAAAGGTCTGAAAAATACGAGGAGCATGAAAAGTTGTGAAAAATACGAGGAGCATGAAAAGGTGTGAAAAATACGAGAAGCATGAAACGGACTGAAAAAGACGAGGATCATGAAAAGGTGTCAAAAATATGAGAAGCATGAAAAGGTGTGAAATATATGAGGAACATGAAACGGTCTGAAAAATATGAAGAGCATGAAATGGTATGAAAAATATGAAGAGCTTTAAATCGTATCAAATATATGACGAACATAAAAAGATGTGAAAAATATGAGGAGCATGAAACGGTATGAAAAATATGAGGAGCATGAAACGATGTGAAAAATATGAAGAGCATGAAAAGTTGTGAACAATATGAGGAGCATGAAAAGGTGTGAAAAATACGAGGAGCATGAAAAGGTCTGAAAAATACGAGGGGCCTTAATGTCTGAAAAATATGAGGAGCATGAAACTATCTGAAAATATGAAGAGCATGAAACGGTGTGAAAAATACGAGGAGCATGGAAAGGTCTGAAAAATACAAGGGTCGTGAAAAGGTGTGAAAAATACGAGGAGCATGGAAATGTGTGAAAAATACGAGGAGCATGAAAAGGTCTGAAAAATACGAGGAGCCTGAAAAGGTTTCAAAACTATCAAGAGCATGAAAAGGTCTGAAAAATACGAAGAGCATGCAAACGTCTGAAAAATACGAAGAGCATGAAAAGGTGTGCAAAATATGAGGAGCATGAAAAGTTCTGAAAAATACGAGGAGCATGAAAATGTGTGAAAAATACAGGGAGCATGCAAAGGCCTGAAAAATACGCAGAGCGTGAAAAGGTGTGAAAAATATGAGGAGGATGAAAAGGTCTGGAAAATACGAGGAGCATGCCAAGGTCTGAAAATTATGAGGAGCATGAAAAGGTCTGAAAAATGCGAGGACCATGAAAAGGTCTGAAAAATATGAGGAGCATGAAACAGTGTGAGAATATGAAGAGCATGAAACGGTATGAAAAATATGAAGAGCAGGAAAAGGTGTGAAAAATATGAAGAGCATGAAACGGTGTGAAAAATATGAGGAGCAAGAAAAGGTGTCAAAAATATGAGGAGCATGTAAAGGTGTGAAAAATATGAAGAGCATGAAAAGTTCTGAAAAATACGAGGAGCAAGAAATGGTGTCAAAAATATGAGGAGCATGTAAAGGTGTGAAAAATTTGAAGAGCATGAAACTATGATAAATATGAGGAGCATGTAATGGTGTGAACATATGAAGAGCATGAAACAGTGTGAAATATATGAAGAGCATGAAAAGAAGTGAAAAATATGAAGATTATGAAACAGTGTGAAAAATATGAATAGCATGAAAAGGTGTGAAAAATATGAAGTGCATGAAACGGTGTGAAAAATGAGAAGAGCATGAAAAGTTCTGAAAAATATGGAGATCACGAAAAGTTCTGATAAATACGAAAAGCATGAAACGGTGTGAAAAATAAGAAGATCATGAAAACATCTGATAAATACGAAGAGCATGAAACGGTGTGAAAAATACAAAGAGCATGAAAAGATCTGAAAAATACGAAGAGAAGGATAAAACCTGAAAAATACGAAGAGCATGAAAAGGTGTAAAAAATTTGAAAAGCATGACAAGGTGTGAAAAATATGAAGAGCATGAAACGGTGTGTAAAATATGAAGAGCAAGAAAAGGTTTAAAAAATATGAAGAGCATGAAAAGTTGTGTAAAATATGAGGAGCAAGAAAAGGTTTAAAAAATACGAAGAGCATGAAAAGGTGTGAAAAATTTGAAAAGCATGACAAGGTGTGAAAAATATGAAGAGCATGAAACGGTGTGAAAAATAAGAAGAGCAAGAAAAGGTTTAAAAAATAAGAAGAGCATGAGAAGTTGTGTAAAATATGAAGAGCATGTAAACGTGTGAATAATATGTGGAGCATGAAAAGGTCTGAAAAATATGAAGAGCATGAAAAGGTGTGAAAAATCTGACGAGCATGAAACGGTGTGACAACATGAAGCTCATGAAAAGATGTGAAATATATGAGGAGCATGAAATGGTGTGAAAAATAAGAAGAGCATGAAAAGCTGTAAAAAATATGAAGAGCATGAAAAGGTCTGAAAAATACGAAGAGCATGAAAAGGTCTGAAA